>NW_008825253.1:1340826-1349990 GCF_000699105.1 Pygoscelis adeliae
CTGAAGCAGCTTCAGGTGACACCACCAGTAAGGTGGACTGAAAGGCAACCGTGGGGCCCAGAAGACCTTGGCTGCAGTTGCACCCAGGGATAGGTGCTGCCCAGAGAGCAGCAAACGCTTTTCAGAGAGCTCACAGGCTGGGGTGCGCTTGCTAAAATGGCACCCCTGCGTTTAAACACACAAATCGGCCTCTTCCTCTCGGTGCTGCTGGGCATCCGGACTGTATTACTCAGACACATGTTTTTTCCTACGCATCCTGATGTCTGTTTAGCTGCTTTCACCACGCTGTTCTTTGTCCTGCAGATATGTTTAACCTATTGCTTCTAGCTTGTTTGCATCTTTATTTACTTGCCTGCCTCCATAGGTCTATAAATAAGAACATTTTCACATACAGAGCTAATGAAAGGGCAAAGGTGAGCTGGAGTTGGACTTTTACCATTCATTTATCTTTGGTTTGCAGAAGACTTGCGCTCCTCCTAATTTTTTGATACAGATTAAGCTGCGTGGCTCCCATTCGAGCTAGCCAGAGCCTTGCTTCTATAAGCATATGCTGTCTTTTTAAGCTTCATATCCCCTTCTCTGTCTGTCCCCCACATCTCTTGGAGCCCTGCGACGTGCAGAAAATGGGTGATGGAAAACTCCAGCGTGCCACTGGTCTGTACGTGGTCGTCACAGGGTTGCCCCGTAAGTGAGACCCTGAAGCATTTTCCCCTATCCCCTTCTAAATTACCCAGCGAGAGGATTTTACATCCTCCTTCCCTTTTAGGATTACCCTAAATAATTCCTGAAGTATCAAGAGTAGCAAAGCAAAGAGGCGGCTGCACAGATTTCAGCTGGCAACCCCTACGGGTGCGTGGCGGACTTGCTCTCTGGTTGCTAAAACCTGCTGATGCCTTTTCCAGCAGGTCCCCTTTGACGCGGGCACCACAGGTCCCTGGAAGCAGCGCGGCTGTTGAAACGCGTGCTCCGTGCGCACCTTTGCCTGGCTGTGTGGGTGTCTCTGTGTTCCCGCTTATCTAAAGCTTGTTGCTGTGAACGGCTTGTGACACTGATGGAAACGCTGGTTGACAGCAGACGTGGGGAGATCTTTCAGAGCCACTTTTGTCATCCGTAGGCTCCTTTACGGCAAAACTATGTCGTCCCTAAGGCTGTAACAATTCTGGATTTTCTCAGGAGCTTTATCTGGGCATAACTTTAGAGCTCTGGGGTTTGGAGCTGCATCTCCAGCAGGACTGCCAGACATGCCCATCGCATGGGTGTAAATCAGCTCCGGAGTTCGTGGCAGCAGCGTGTCGTGGCCATGTCAGATTCCCATCCAACCTTGTACCCATGTTCACCTGCATCTGCCTGGGGAACCCTGGGGTTCAGGGAGCAAAAATAACTTTGACTCTGCCTTGCATGTTTGATCCCCACTTCTGGGTCTTGCAAGTGTTGGAGAAGATGGTGTAGAGTGGGTGCGCTTTACCCTTCACCAGGACAGCGGAGCTCTGCACCCCTCTGTGGAGTTGGACGTCTGTCCCAGCATACCCCGTACGGTGGCATGGCAGGAGAGGAGAAGGCCAGGTGTTTTAGGCAAGGTTTGCAAACGGGGACGTGACTGCGCCTGGCCCGGGCCCGGCACGTGCAGCTGTTCAGTGTCTACTGCCTGGGATTAAAATAGCCAACATGCTCCTCGTGTCCTACCGCTCTCCAGTTTGCATGTGTGAAGCAGGGCACTACAGCAATGCCCTGGAGTGCAGCCCTACGGGGGGGCTCGGCGCGGGACAAGCCTTGGCCAAGGGCACCACGGTGGCTCCGTCATCCAGACGTGCTCGGTCAGGCAAGCAGTTGGACGGGCACCTACAGAGCTCTGCGGTACGACTGGTGGTACAGTCTGTGTGATTTTATATATATGTATTTTGGGGGGGGGGGTTAACAGAGTTTCATGGGAATGGTTTATACTTTTGCTGTGCATTTGGTCCCACTCTTTCTAAACCAATTACTCATTTAACTCGGTTTGTGTAAAGAGATTTTTTTGATAGACTGAAATTTTGGCCTTACAGCAATAAAATCTTTTTAAATACTGCCCAAGCTGAAATATTTATTTTTGGCTTTGTTAGCTGTCTGAAGTGATGAAAGGATTCTTTCGGGCAGCTGTTCCTTACGTCTTGTATCATCGGCTGCCCTACAGAAAGGGAGGAAAAGATGCTCTCCTGACTTCCAGATGCTCTCCATGGGTTTGCAGTAGTCCAGTGCCTACTTTTGCTCACCTGCTCGGAGCTGGAGATGACTCAGATGTCGCCAGCATCGACTGTCTTCTTGCAACGTGCCCTAACGTCCAAGGAGGAAGACGCTAATTTTATAATTAAGTCTTGGGGGGAGTCTGGATCTGCTCTGGCTCTGCCACAGGCTTCCTGTGTGCCCCCCAGGTAAATTTTTGGGGGTAAGGTGTTGTCTCTCTGAGGATGTTCATGCTTTTGTTTTCCTGATCTCTGCCTCACCAGGCTGTCCACTTTTTGAGGAATATGGACAGTCTGTGCCAGGGACTGTATGGAGAGCTGCAGGACCATGATCTCACCTAAGATCTGCAGGAGCCACCATGGAACAGTAAGATAAAGGATAACGGGAGCGGGCAGACGAGCGAGTGGGCTCCCTGTCCCCCCGCTCACCCAAAGCAATGGGGAGACGAAATCCCAGGGCTGTGCAGTGTGGTCCTCAGTGCATTGGCCTGGCAGCGCTGGACCTCGGTGGGCTGCGAAAGGAGGAGGGGAGCGGAGCCCCGGCACGTGGGCTCGCAGGATGCTGAGCATCACGCGGGGACTTTGGGTACGGCAATCCTCAGCCGTGGGCTGCAAACTACAGGTGTTTGGGCTTTGATTAAAGACCATAAAGCCACGGCTGTTGCCTTGCTGCGCAGGGTGGCAATGCAATAAATCAAGATAAAATCAGCGGAGTGTTAAACAAGCCATGAGTGATTTACAACAAATTGTGTAAAGAACATTATATGACTTTCATAACATGAGGAAATTACTGCTGGAGAAGGATGCAGCACTGCTTAGTTTTTGTTTCCTGTTGCATTTACAGTGAGCTTTCGCCCGTCTCCGCACCGTCCTCCTGCACAGCACCGAGCCCAGAGCAGGGCAGGCTTGTGCATTGCTCGGGCTACCTGCACTTGTCCCAGCTGAACAGTTTCCTACTTGGTAGCCAAACCTCTACAGCAATGCAATATAGAGCAATATTTTGCCTCTTTGGATACACTCCCTTACCTTGCATTTGCTATACAACAGTTGTCTTTGAGGGTTGGAAGAGAAATGTCAAACAACTTAGCGTATAGAAGACGTAACTGCTTGCTTCCCCTCTATGAACGTGTAACAGCAGAAGCCTGTGGGTCCCAAATCAAGTTATTTCTCATGCAAAGCATCCTCTAATATATTCAGCCCATACATATTCTGTGTATATCCCCTACTATGTTAAGTCCTCTAATACATTCAGCTCTTCAACATCATCTTCTTGGGTAATTCATTTAAACCATTAGCAGCTGTTTAAAAGACTTCTGTCCCGTAAGATTTGGTTCTTAGTGCAACAAAGGTCATTTTGTCCAGTAAATTAGCTAATCTGCACCACCAACAGTTTGCGTCAGTGATTTCAAATACTCTGTCACACCATAAATGCATTTACCAACAATATAATCAATTAGAAAAATTTTGCCTCTGAAGGGGCCTGACCTACTGTGAAGTCCTTTAAACGAACAAATTCATTTTAATTCATTTTAAAACTGCTCTGGTGCCTCTTTGGTTAAATTGTCTTTCATTTGTCTTTAATTTTCTGTTGTCTTCTCAGCAAGAAATCAGATTCGTGCAGCCTTTGCGGTTTTAGATCTCCACAAAAAGCATTTTTGATACTGGCAACAAACTGAAAATTCATTATTTTTGTCTTGTCTTGCCCATCTAGTAAACAAGCGGGAATGTACCAGGCACCTGTAAAAGTAAAACTCCTCTCATTCTGAGTGAATAAGACTACAGAGCAATCAATGAAATTAGAGGACATGAAATTCCAGCCCCATGAAAGGGGAAATCATGGCCACAGTGATTTCTCGCCGCAAGCAGCGTTATTCAAAACGTTATTCAAAACGCAGTCAGGAAATCTGGCTCACCAGGACCTGCACGATTGTTAGCAAAGGTGTTGGAAAGTGCCGGTAAATGGTGCACGGTGCTCAAGTCGACCTCTGAGCTTTAGAGATGAGCTTAACTGCAAACCTAAGTGTGGACCAATGCTAATGTCCCAGGGACTTCAAGGGGGCAGCAACTTAAGGGTCTTCTTGAGGAGAGATGCTTCAGTCCGCAGGTCCATGAGTGAAAGAGGAGAGGTGCCAGTAGGTTATGTGAAGGCTTGAGAGTGAAGGCAGGGAAATTAAATATCAAGCCACAAGCTGACGTGACTTTGATTGTCGGAAAACACATCTGCGACTCTTGGGCTCCTTGACATTGCTCCCTTCTCGCTGAGCAGGTGTCCGCATCGAGGAGATGAGGAGGAGGTAAGGCAAGGAGGAATGTGGACACCAAACTTGGCTTCCCCACTCAAGGTGGTCTCTTCCAGTAAGTTTGGGGAACTTTTTCAGGAATGCACCAAATGTTGCTGCCAACCTGGTAGCTCCTCTCCTGTCTTTTTGGGGCTGTTGGCTTAGAACTAACTTCACATGGAAATTATTTTTATCAAATATTCATTATGGAACTATCCTATTTACAACACGTGCTAAAACCATAAAACATGAGAAGGCACATCTGAGCAATGTATTTTTTTTTTCCTCAAGGACTTGGAGAATATTTTGCACGGTTATTTTGAACAGGTTTTATATTTAGCAAGTCTAAACATGATACGAGAAGTAAATAAATCAAGGCGGCAAACACAACAGGAGAAAGAGAGAAGCCACGACGTTGTTTTTGAGCCTGTCCAAAATGCGTGGGTTTGAAATATGCTCACTCAGTGATGTATTTGGAAATGCTGCACATTCCGCTGTGAGACTGGAAACACAGTGCAAGGTGAGTGAAGGGTTTTGAAGATGGATAGTCTTGTGCTCCTTTAACAGAACGCCAGAAGTTGTTAGGGGACGCTTTCTCCTGAAAAAATGACGTTTTTCTGGAGGATAAAACATGAGTGGTAGACTTGATCTCAAAAGGACCATATTGGTTGAGGCATCATCCCAGTTTTGCTCAGGATTTAGGTGCGACTTCAAGCCTTTATACTCCTTGTGTGGACCTCTTGGTGGATTTCTCCAGGCTTGGCTACAGAGAACCTAAACATGGCACCACAAAGGCATTAAAACCTGGTATGAGACTTTATGGGGAGGGAATACTCACTAAATTACTGAAGGCGAGGAAAGAAAATCCGTGTCTGCTGCTGCCACTGGAATGCAGATACAGAGCTGTCGTAGGGCCTTTGAGATACCAAAAACGCATCAGGACAATGCAATATGTTTGCAGGGGCTCCCTGCGGGGCCGGTACCGGGATAGCAGGCACCTTGCAAAGTCACCCCTAAATAAAGGGCCAAGGAGCCGAGGGGGGGATGCATGTGGCATCCCAAGGAACAGGATGGGGGACTGCATATGGCAAAATCAGCGGGGAAGGAAGGGAAAGGATTGAGGCGGGAGGAAGGAAAAACGAGAGGAGAAGAAGAAAGGACGCAGGAGCAAAATGCTGGGTGTTTAGTCAGGAAAAAGGTGCAGATTCCAGGTGGGAAGGGAGTTAAGCGCTGCGATCTGCCCAGGGGGCACGTGCAGGTTGGCGTTCTGTAGTCAGTGGTTGATGAAGGCATGTTGAGTGCAATGGAAGAACCAGCCCTGGAGGAGGTAAGTGTTTTCTTGTACTGAGGAAATGACAAATTATGAGTGAATTTGAAGTCGTAAAATGAAAAATATAATTTTGGCTGGGGACTTATTTATCTATCTATTTTAAAATGCATTTTAACATCCGTGTATTTTAATTAAAAATACATTTTAGCACCAGCACAGCCAAACTGCCACGGTGCCAATCTCCTTTTTTGGAATTTTCTCCTTAACATTTTTAATTTATTATAAATTCATTGTTTCTAATACAATTTTTCCCTTCTCTCATCAATTTATTATCTGTTTTTCATTTCCCTTCTCTTTTGTTAATCTTTCTAAATAACTTTAAAGTGGTCCTCCATCTATTTAGCTAAATGAATTCACTCCACGGATACTCATTAATTTGAGGATGATTTATGCAAGCACTATTAGCTAGATTGTTCCTTGTTTGAAGGTTTTTCTGCAATCAGAAAAACCCAGATTTGAGTCAGCTAGAATTAGATCCAGTAAAAAAAAAAAATTACATAAAGTATTCAGCACCTCTGTCAGACTTCATATATAAGAGGTCAGCTTAATAGGCATAAAAACACAAAGTAGCTTTAAACTATGGGGCTGACCTACTGATCTCATCTTAGCCTGGGAAACGCTGTAATATCAAGCCCCGAAAGCCAAATCGGATTTATTTTTTTTTTTTCCCCCCAGCTGATCCTCACAACTCTACGGGAGGAGGCCGTGCATCACGTACAGTCACAGACTAGGGCATTATGCTGTGCTATGCTGCTTGACTTACCGTCTGGGTTTCATCTGACCGTACGCTACGATGGCACACCCAGCACATTTTATAGATGTTGGCAAAGGCTCCCCTTCGAGCCTCGCTAGCGAGCAGGGCGTGAGTGCAGGGATGCCTGGTCCCGCTCTCACCGTGCCCGTGACCTTGAGAAACCGATTTTTAATTCTGGTGAGGTGTCACCTTGGCAGTGGGTCTCCTTCGGGTTGCTCCTGACTCAAGGCGTAGCAGACGGGAGGAGCGTCCTGCTGTTCTCCCCGGAGCCGGGCAGGCTGCAGGGCTGGAGATGCTGCTCGTTCCTTCAGCAGGTCGCTGGAAGGTTTACAGCCTCTGAGAGGTTGTAGGCAAGTTCGGAGGAGGAATATTAAATAGAATTGGCTGCTTTACGAAAAATACCTGAGACAACCGGGGATTTTCTTGTAAAGTCCTATCTTGTCTTTCTGTAACAGTTAGCAAATGGCTGCTACATGCTGCGTAACATCCAACGGGGACGATCAGGCAGAAGGTGAGGTTGGGTGTCCTCAGTCCACGTGCTGGCTGTCATAGTCGGAGCAGATCTGTTTTCTGAGCTGTTGAAATCGTTGTGGCTCTGGCAACTTTAGGAGCCCTGTAAGTTTGCCCTGCTAAGCTCCCACCCCAGCGAGCACCTGGGACGGGTGATGTCTCCCAAGACGGGACCCAGCACCGCTGCCTCACCAATGCTCTCGCACCTCACTCGTGAGCCTGGGACAGGGGCCCCACCTCTCCTCTCCAGCCTGTCCGATTTTGGGGCAGATGTGCACATCTCCAGCCTGTCCACCCTGCATGCGGACTGGAATACAGCCGGGTGTGTGCCAGCGGGCAATGATTTATTAGGGCCAGCTAAGAGCATTACACATCCCATTATGCCAGCTGTGATTTTGCAAGCCAAGTGCCCGTTCAGTGTATACTGTGTATCCTCGGATTGGTATTGTTCTTAAAATTTCTGGTGGTTTATTAATGACAGAAATGCTGTGGCCAGATCCTTCTGACTCGTGTAAACCTGAAGAAGTGTCACTGCTGTCAGTGCAGGCAGCTGGAGACAAATCTGGAGTAAATGGAGCAGAATCTGGCCTACTCCTTCCAACCACTATATACAGGTTAAGCAGGAAATACGGAAGGAAGCAAATACTTTTGCCAACACAATGTTGTCTCTTTTCAATAACGACCACCTTTGGAATTAATCCTGATCCTTTGCAGAACAAGCCAAAAATCCCCACCGGGGTTAGGATTGGGCCTGTTCTTTGCCAGGCTTCTTCAAAATCCTCCGGTTTACAATAAAAAATCCTTCTCAGCCGCCATTGTCGCATGGAGTTTATTAATAAGGCTCTTGGCTTTAAATACTCTCCATCAGGCAACAGGTTAAGACCTCGAAAATGTCAGGCTCCCCACGCTCTGTCTGGCTATGGAAAGGATGTCTGCAGCTCGCAACGGCTCTGAGCTTCCACCCAGGCTCTGCCTGGGGAAGGACAGGAGCCGGTGCTCGCGGACAGCTGGTGGGGGAAGAGCTTTGAAGATGGATTTGTTAGTCATGGGAGCTGCATCCCGCTCTCCTGACACGGAGCTGGAGGGGA
The DNA here is from genome assembly GCF_000699105.1 of Pygoscelis adeliae. NCBI lineage: Eukaryota > Metazoa > Chordata > Aves > Sphenisciformes > Spheniscidae > Pygoscelis > Pygoscelis adeliae. Next base: position 1,349,007 of record NW_008825253.1, read on the forward strand.
GGTGCGGAGGAAAGTTTATTGCCCGGGCAGCTTCTGCCTTTGGGAGAGGGTCAAGAGGCGTCGCTTGCTCTCGAGGCTTGGCCTCTCCTTCTCCCGATTCCCATTTTAGTAAACCTCCTTTTCTTCCTGTAAAGGTTATTTTCCTGAGCGAGATAATTTATGAGTGGAAGACGGTTTGCTCAAGGAGAGCTCCACCAGCTCACATACAAATCTTCCCTTCCCACAGTAATTTATGATTTGCCCTAATTAGCTTGTGTAAACGCGTGGAAACTCCAAGTGCAATCTCTTCCTTGCACAGTTCACGTTTGCTTTGCAGGCTGTGTCCTGCTTGTCAGAGGCATTGTTTGTTCAATAATAAAATTGCCACATACTGTTAATCACAACCTGCAAACATCTAATAAAACAACCATTGAAAGTGTGTATGTAAAACCAACTCTTCACTACCCCCATTAGGCTGGGCTCTTTCTGCTTTGAAAGCTGCATCCCCTCCCTTTTCAATCAATTTCCAGTTATTAACCATGAAGAATAGCATTGGGAACTGCATTTGCAAATTGAATGTGGTGGTATATAATGAACTCACTCTTTAAAACATTCCACTTGAGGGGAATGTATCTAGCTAACATTTTTTAATCTCCCCTCCCCACCCCCCTCCACCTGCACTACATTCGGATGTAACTCACAGAATTTGAAATAACTCAAAAGAATAAAACTTCCTAAGCAGACTTTAAGGGGACGGTGCCTGTAACGACTTTCTATTATCTCTTTATTCTGACCCCTCCAAGCTAAGCCCTTGAGGAGATTAGCTACTCAGCTAAAAATCACTGCAGTTTAAGAGTCGATCTTTATTTATTAAAATGCTCCGACCTCTAACTTGGGCTTATACATTTATTTATTAAAACTAATGAATTAATGCCCTGGGAGCATCGGGGTTTCCAGGGGGCTGCGGCGGCCTCGCAGCCCCCCGGGGGAGCGGCGCCGGGCGCC
>NW_008825253.1:1352007-1354403 GCF_000699105.1 Pygoscelis adeliae
GCAGGACAAGGTGCCCGGCCTCGGCATCGCGGGGCGGCGGAGGGTGCTGAGCCGCAGCCCCCCAGGACCCGCAGAGAGGGGAGAAACCCCTCAACTTCACTTATCTCTCGGTGGGGCGGGAAGGAGCGAAGTTTAAAGGCAGCCTCGTATTTATTTTAGACACGGTGGGGAATTTCAGATAGGCGCTGACCCTCTTGCTGTTTATATAAGAGAGCTCGGAGTGCATGTGCGCTTTCTCGTCGCAGAAAAATGGAGCGGGTTGGAGTTGGTTTGGGGAAGGCACATGCCTCGCTCGCCTCGGGTCCCAAAAACTCCCCTTTGCTTTTGTTCTTTTGCAACTTGCAGACAGGGAAGGAAGAGGACAGTGAAGCCTCTCAATCTCCCCCCCTCCCCTGTGTCCTTTACCCAGTTTATTAATGTTAAATGAAAAAGAGCAGTGTGTTCCTCTCACTTGTGACATCCAGAAAATTGAATTTTACCCAAAATGCTTGTGTGCAAGCAGAGAGTTGTCAGTCTGTCTTGATAATCTTCAGAAAGTGAGCTTTTAGCTTTGCTCTGCACGTCAGCTCAGAAGCATTGACATTGTGCAGATAATTAATGCTTTTACCTATCCCTGATACCTGCCTGCAGTTCGCTGCCTATATCCTGCCGCTGCTATTAAAAGCATTATTTATTAATATGGTTATTATTGATCTTGCTTCAGTTAACCAAAGAAACCCGTGTGCATCTGAGATCACTGTTTTCCTCAGCAACACCACCAAGTCGAGTGTTGTCGTTAGGAGGAATTGCACAATCCTCCCGAGCGTGCTGCCTTGGTCTGCTCTTAGGAGAAATACTTGGAGGGAAAAAACCCACAATTTTTAGGGCCTTGGGTCTCCTCTCGTTGAAACTGGGTTTACACGAACCATCGACTTTTGTAGAGAGATTTCTACTGTACGCTGTTGGGGGGGGGGGGGCATTACGCTGTTGTGGGGGGGGGAGCCGGGCTCCTACACGCGTGTGGATAGAAGGGAGGAGTAAACAAGTAGTTAATCTCCACAGCGATGCTTTAGCTGTATAAATATTAAATGCAGATGATGGTTCCATAACAAAAAAGTGATATACCCGCTCCTGGAGGGGCTTGGGGAGGGCACTGTGTTCTTGTTACAGCTGAGGGTGAGTCGAGGCAGATTTCCCTTAAAGCAGGTTATCGCATTTCAAAACTTGGGGCAGGTGTGAGGGAGAAGCCTTCTCCTTTGGCTTTGGTGGGGTCTCGTTCTCCCTCATGGCCCTCTGGGTTCGGCAACCCTGAAGCCGGTCCCGCTGACAAATTAACCCGCAGCTGGAGGAAAACAAAGCAGCGCTGGCACCGAGCAAGGGAGGTTTGTGTAAAAGAGGGTTCAGGTGTGCTCGTGCCGCTGTAGGGTGAGGCTGTGCTTTTATTTTGCTTTTCAGCATCTCTCCTAAGAATTCACAGGAGAGCGAGTTCCTTTACAGAACTTATCCGTCTGACATAATATTAGACGGAAATTGTGACGGTTGGTTAATAGTGGAGCAGAAATTTAATAAAACTACATAAGCCCTGTGGTGTAGCGTTATTGCTGTCAGAGCCGGTGTTTTCGTTGTAGCAGAACAAAGCTCAACGTATCGCAGCAATAAGGACGAGCTCCTTGCTGGGATTTTTTTTCCCCCCCCCTTCTCCCGGTCGCCAGCAGTCCCACGCATGGCAGGGAGAATAATCCTTCGGTGTTGACTCCTTAAGTTTCTTGGCGGAGAGCGCTCGCGTTGCTGGTGGTTGTGATTTCTGAAGCTGCTTAACGAAGCTGTGTCGAGCAACCTCAAAGCGAGGAGATGGGCGCCTTGCTCAGGAGCTGGTGCTGTGCCCGGGCGGTGCTGGATGCGTGTCGGACCGCAGGCAGCCGGAGGTCGGGCGGCTCGGGGACGAGGGCCACCGCCACGGGGCTGGGACACTTGGAAAGCAGCTAGATGGGGAGACTGCTCGAGGAGGAGCGTGGGCAGATTGGTGCGATAAGGGCTGAGATTCCCCGAGCGCCTGTCCCGGGGGAAGAGTAACTTGAAAGAGAGGACGGCAACACAAGGGTGGTTTCTGGCCAGTTGTGCAGTTTTGATGACTCTTCCTGCCCACCCAGAAGCATAGATCCGTAAACCACGATAATGAGCTTTACGTTTGCATTAAAATTTCCCTCTGTTACAGAAGGAAGGGACGTGACTGTGAAGTCTCCTAAAATCTGAGTCTGAAGAGCTTCACTGAGGTGCTCGCTCACCTGGGAAGCACTAACCCCTTCTGAAAAGCAGCTTCTCTCTCTCAGTGGTGCTTTTTCTTGCTGGGGGAGTTGTCCTTTGCTCTCTTTGGGGTTTATTTTGAAGGGGGGGGGGTGTGGGGAGGAGGAGAAGGT
>NW_008825253.1:1354750-1366575 GCF_000699105.1 Pygoscelis adeliae
AGCATCCAAAAAACCAAATGCCACGGCAGTTCGGGGAGTGCCGTCGAGCGCATCTCGTGTGGGGCTCCTGGCTCACGGCAAACCCCTGTCAATCCAGATCGCTTGAACCACAAAAGCCGCCCGGCCGCTCCGAATATTTGTCGGTAGAGATAGCCCAGACCTGTGGCCTGGAGCAGGTGGAAATCCTCCACGGCTGGGCCAAAAGCGTGGTTTGCCTTTGCGGCTTAAGCAGAGGGGGTTACTGCCAGGCTTAGAAATAGCTAAAAAAAGCTGTTGCCTGGTTCTCGGGGGGACAGGTGGGGCGGGGATCAGCTTACGGGGCCGCCGGAGGCACGCGTCTGCCCGAAGGACTGCGCATCGGAGGGGAAACGGGGGAGTGGGCAGATGTAGTATATGCACGTTTGTGTTTTTAATAGCTGTGCTGCGTTTGGGAATGTTAAGAACAACCTGGAAAAAAATCCCGCCCCGCCCCTCCATTCGCATGGTTTTGCGTTAATAAAACCAACAAACTTCTGAATTCTCAAACAACAGAAAGCAAAAGATCTGCAAGGAGCTGGTTTTCAGGTGGGGGAGCAATAGTCGAAGAGTTGTGTCCATTAAAGTTTAATCAAAGGAGCAGAAAGCGTTCGGACTGGCTCTGGGTCTGATTTTCACGGTTGACTTTTGTCGAGCTCTTTGCTGTGTATTGTCATTCTTCAGCTTTCCTAAGTGACGGCTCCAGCACAGGAGTCTCCTTCCGAGCTTCAAGGTTACCCCCAAACCCACACTCAACCAGAAAGTCACTTGTACGTGACAGTTTAGAGCAAATAAACAGCCTGAATATAGTTCTTGTGATACGGGCAATGGCTGAAATTGAATTTTCACTGTCAAGTTGTGTTGTGTTTTCCCTCTGTTGTTACTGATTTACTTTTTAATTTGCCTTTTTTAAAAAAGATACGTAATTGGAAGCAAACTTACTTATTTCCTCAGTCCTGGATCTCCTACGTGGGTTTATTTATAGAGGTCTGTGGGTGGGACTTTGGGTACTCGGTGTGCACGTTGGGTGGTATAGAGCAGGATTCTGGTTTTTTGCGAGCCTGCAAGGTCCTTTCCCGGCTCTTCCCAAGCGCCGCTGTTAACTGACGGCTCCACCGAAACACGGAGCTGCGCCTGCATCCAGACAGGTGTTTTCTTTAATATATTTTTTTGCTGTTGCTAATACTTTGATCAACGAAGTGTTGAGTCACTTTTTGTCAATCCCTAGATGTCCCTGCACCCCAGGGGGGGTTTGGACGCGGCTCCTGGCCCTTGCTGGTTAACGCACGTGTAACACAGCGATGGGCTGGGATGGCAATTGGCAGCCGGCGCCGTCCGCGTGCCTGAGGTGGAGCAGTCGAGAGGAATGCTGACTTGGTGTCCGTCGCCAGTACGTTGCATTGCTGCGAGGGGTTTTACTGTACGACGGGCTGGAGAAACGGGCTGTAACCTGGGACGTAACGCGCAGGGGCGATTAAACCTGCTTTCCATCACGGCGCCGAGTGTCAGCTTTGCAGCATGGCTTTGATAAGGCTCGAGCAGCTTTGCTGGTTATTTAGTGATTCATAAAAACATGCAGTGATTCATTATAGGTTGAATTCTGTGTGCCTTAGTCAGAAAAAACCTTCCCGTGATTTATTTTCTGAAGCGGCTACAGAGCTCGTCGGTGCCAGCTGATTTCTGTGGGACTTGGCTCTGTTCTCCTGTTTAGGTAGAGTCTGTGCTTGCATCAAATCTGGGTTTTATTTTTTTAATTTTTATTTTTTCTGAAGTGCTTTTTCTTGCAGCACTTGCTAGTTGCCCTTACAAGCACTTTGGGGCAGACCTAACATCCGCGATAACATCCTGCACGTTATTTCCAGGCATTCCTCCATATAGGTGTCTGTACGCTTGGATGGTGAAAAAGTGCATTTCATGCAAAATGGTGTGTATCTGCTCTGTTTCTAATGCTCTGGTCTTCACTCAGTCTTCCCGTTCTTCGTACTGGGCTAAGCTGTTTGCTCGGCAGTGTTATAAATTGTTCTCTGACACGAGGCTGGCAGTTCTCTTCATTCCTTATTGCACAATTGACGTGTTCTGGCTCCTGCGTCTGGGGAAGCATTGCAATTTGTGATTTTGGGGGGGTTATGCTGAAGCACACGGAGGTGTGGGTATAAGTGACCGGGTCTGGGCTCCCATCAGTTTGACCAACTTCATTTGATTGTGCTATAATAAGTATGTATCAGATTTGAGGAGCTTTATCAGAAAGCCTTTGCTTTTAATCTGTTCTTATTCAGGCTGTACCCTGACAAGTGCAATGGGAGGGTTTGGCCGAATCCTAATTTGTCATCTCCGAGTGTAAATATTGCAGTTAAAATATTTAGTGTGCTCTGGAAAAACCCGTTAGCGAATAAATGTATTTCTGGCCTCATCCTGGGAGCTGCTGAGCATCCACGACGCCCACTGAATCTGGTGAGAGGCGCAGGTGCTGCGCACCCAGCAGCATCTCCCGCTGAATGACAAGCAATTAGGAAACATAAGGAAGAAAAGTCTTGTAAATTGTAACTCGTCTAAAAATATGTTGTCCACATGTGTTTTAGCTCCTTTCATTTCAGCATTCTGTGTTGGCTCAATACATCTAATCAACAGTTTAGTCCAGAGTTTCTTCTTTAGTACCAACAGAAACTACTTGCGTTGGCTTGTCGCGGTCGCTGCATCCCTGGCACCGCCAAAGCCCGTCATCTCTGACCTCTGTATCGCACCCTGAACTCCTTAAGCACCGCTCATAGCTTGTACCTCTGTGAAATGCCTTTTATTCCTGCCTTCTAGCCAAACTCGGGAGCACGGATCAGTGTTGGAAATCCCTGTCCTGTGGCAAAGCTGCTGGAGTCTGTGATATTTAGGAAAAATGTCAGCGTGAGCGGCAGCGTGGGCAGGGGGGCGGCTGGTTGCTCAGAGCAAGGTGTTAAGCTCTCTGCAAACTCGAGCAGGCATTAGTTGGTGCTTGGCTCCTGTTTTCAAAACGACTTTTGCAACGAAAAGAGGGTTAGAAAGCTAATTACAAAAACACTTTCAAAGCGGGTGAGGTTTTGCGGTAGCTCTTTGCAGCAAGGACTGACGGTGTACGGTAATACCTGTGTGCGTTCAGGAGTGTGAGTGTGGGGAAACCATAAAAAAAGATGCGATGCTGGTGCCCAAGAATGGAAATGTGAAATTGTCTGATGAAATGAAGTTGACTCATAACAAAAAAAAAAGGACCATCTGAGCAAAGTGTACAAAGTAAATCAGAAGTATAAGTAACGAAAATACAATTAATTCTTTGACTTTAATGAAATATAATATTCAGTAAATAGAATCATGTCTAACCCCTCCACACCCCCAGTTCTGATCTTTCCCTTATGCCGGTGAGACTGACGGTGTACGCTGGCCGTGGTTGGAGCCCCTGACACCCCGTTCATCTCTGCCCCTGTTGCATTTGTGTTTGAATTCCAAGCTGAGTGTGCAGCTCGTCAAGAGTTTTATGGATTTCTCTCAGTATTGTCCCAAGTCAGGATTGCAGCAGGTATCTCTGAGCAGGTTTAATTCGCAAATTAGAAAAATTTTGCCTACCTAGTTCTTCCTCACCCTTTAACCTAGTTAGTGCTTTTATTGCTGCAAAAGCCAATGGATTCGAAACTTAACTCTCTCTGCATCCACATACCCAAATTTACTATACATATAGTTTCACTGAAGATAGTAATTAAAATTATTGTAGGATGTCTTTGTGTGTGCTTTTCCTTCTCTACGAGTTTTTTTTTTTTAAGTTGTTCTGTACTGGATATTCCCCTCCAGTGAGAGACTGAGACACGCTGACTTGTTGCATCGGATGTGTAGATGCGGCACTTAGGGACACGGTTTAGTGGGCATGGTGGTGTTGGGTCGACGGCTGGACTCGATGATCTTAGAGGTCTTCTCCAACCTTAATGACTCTATGATTCTATGATTTTACTAAAGATTACTCGTAATCTCTGTGAAATATCTACAATTTACTTGTTATTTTCAGACTGTAATTTATAACCCTTCAGAGCAATTAATTAGCTACTTTTCAAGGCATTTACAAGATGTATCCCAGACTCCACTTTGTAAAGTTTTTCCAATTGCCTTCAGTTTTCTCACCTCTCAAATCTGGTGGGAACCAATAAATGCAGTTTCAATTTGCAGTTGTTTACGAGTTTGGTTTATGTATGGAGTCCATATGTATTTTTTCCAGCACGTCTAGATGGCAAATCCCTTAGAAATATAAACCGACGTATCACACGAGTTAAACTGCGCTGATTAATGGGAGCAGATCAGAGCCTATAGCTAATCTCTTCTTCTTTATGTTGCAGATGAATTCTACGCAGTGTAGTCCAAAGCTGGATATAGATATTTTCTGAATATCTGAATATCACACAGCTGTCTCTAAGATGCTTTCCTGTATTTTAGTGAGGTTTTTAAAATAGAAAAGTAGTTTTAGATTTATTCTAATAGAGTTTTAGCACACCCTTGTTTACCTTTTCCTTGGCTGTTACTTGGTGTTTTGGGGCTCGGACCGGCTCCTGCGGGGCCGGTCGGCAGCATCCACCCAGGCTTACTTGGAAGCAAAACCTCGGCTTTATCTGCTGTGCTCTGTCTAAATGACATGTTTGGAGTAACTCCATTAGAGCAACCGGGATCACATTAGTTTACAGTGAATGGACTCTGAATCATGGTTTTCTCTGTGTGTTTGTGTGTTGTTGTTTCTTGTTTGTGTTTTATTTTTTTTAAATTGCTTCTGCAGACAAGAAGCGTTGAGCTGCCTCCTTACAGAGCTCCGATTGGTTTTCCACTGGATTATGCACGTAGCTTGTGGTCTGCCATTTCCTTATGCTGGTGTAAATCAGGAGGAGTCCCAGGGGTACCGCCTTGGCTCCGCGGACCGCGCACCCAGAGACGCCCAGGTGTGGTTTACTTTTATCCCACTGTGAATTCAAGCTTGTTGGGCATCCGACCTGTGCAGCAGGAACCTTTGCCACCAGCGTTAGAACTCATGCGAGAAGTATGTTACCTCTGTTTACACAGACGTTTTAAGAGAACTTGAGCTCAGATTTTGCCCTTAATTCTTAAGGTAGCATCTGGCATTTGTGTGCAATCCGTTAATCCAGCCGCCGAAGCAGCCTTGTAATTTGAAGTAAGAAACACTTTTAACTGAATATTTAGCTGCCTGGGATGGGAGGAGAGTTATTACGTGAGCTCCCTTAATAGTTAATTCTAAGATAACTTGGACCAACTTAAAATCATCAGGGTAAGCGCTGTATTTCTGAACCAGCAATTAGGAGTCATCAGCCTGCATAGAGACAAACTGGAAGTGAATTAGAGGCTGATGAGCTCTGTACAGGGCTTCCAGGGCTGTTCCCAGCCTCCTGCCACAGGGAAACATCAGAGCGGTCACCCCGGAGCTGGCCGGCCGGGCTGGGGGCGGAGGAGGGGAGCTTTGACAAGATGCAGCTGTAAAAGACAATTTTCCTCTTTCTTTCCCTTAATAAAAATCTGTTCTGAGCACTGTACCAGGCAGACTAGTTTGGCAACGGATTAAATGCGCAGCTTCGAGATCTAATTTTGCCCGTTTCAATTGACAGATGGAAATTGTGTGCTTTCACAATGCTGCTAGTATCTTGCAATTTTGCTCAGAAGCAGTGCCTCCAAAAGCCATCCGGAGAAATAAGATGACTTTGTATGTGTGTACGTCTATTTGTGATCGCGGTCCCTTCAGAGGGTGAATTCAAGCTGCGTGACGGCTCCTGGCCCCTTTCCTCCATCCTTGTGGTGCAAAGTAGGAAGAGGACTTGCCTGAATATCTAATATCTTGCTGCAGAAAGTAAACCACAAGTTCTGGTACGGGGTGTTTGGGACATCTGTCATGTTCCAGAAGGCTGGAGAGTCACATTGGCTGGGATGTTGGATGAACGTTACAAACAGGGATGTTTTGGAGGGAGCATCCCCCGGGACCCTCGCGAAGCTTGGCGTACCCAAACTCTTTGATCCCCATCGCTCTCCTCTCCGCCCGCGTGTTTGTTTTGATTTTCGTGTTGTTCAATTAAACCCTCTGAGATTTGCGATGGGTACACAGGTATTTGCATAGAGATCCGTTCCTGTCTCGGAGGAGCTGCAGCCCAGGCTGCTTCTTGACGTGGTTAAGGAGAGAAAGGATGAACTGACATCTCCTTCATTGGGGATGACAGAGAGAGGAAAGGACGAAGAGCTCACCGGGAGACAAAGCAAACCGCGGTTTTTGGTACTGCAAATAGAAATTCTTTGGGCTTAGGTTTCAGGCACAGCTGATGGGGAAAGCAGAGGAACACAGAAAGGCGGTATTTGTGTGTACATACTTAATACATGTATGCTTTTATATATATATTTGCGTGTGCCCATGCTGTTGTTTCTAGCAGAATGGACTTCACTTAGGTTTTCATTCCTTTGCAAACATTCTCGCGGAGGTTGATAGCAAGCAAGTTTATTCCTTGGTTGGGTTTGTCCATAAGGATGCTGTCAGACTTGGAGGTGCTGGGGTGGAATAATGAATCCATGAGATCTTTGTCATTGCCTTTGGGTTTCCACCTGTGGAGGAGTGTAGAGAAGCATCAGTTTGGGTTCAGAAAAGAAACCGAGACCCTGTTCTTCAGCCACGTGTTCCAGGTCCGGTAACTTCAATGCCAGCAAAGCTGATGGGTCCAGGAGCAGGATTTAGCCCTAAACACATTGTATATCCCCAACCTCTTATTACCAGGCCCTTTTGTAAGTGTGTTTGTGCGGAAACTGTAATGGTATAATGTACACTGTAATTTTGTTGTTAGATCTGAGCTACTTCAGCATGGTGGGGACTAGGTGGCTTGTAGCGATTGGAACATTATGGCTTATTGAATTTCATAGCCTGGAGGATTGAACTGTACAGAGCAACTCTTGAGGGAGGGGAAAAAAAAATGTCACCTATTTCTCCTGAATCTTTTTTTTTCTAGGCCGATACTTAACATACTTGGGCTTCTGGGCATGGGCAGACGGGTGGGAGACATGCCAGTGATGGGAAGCAAACCCTAGGAAAGTTGCTGTCCTATTAAATAGGATCCCAAGGAAAAAGATTTGCATCCGTTCCCAGGGGCGCTGGTAAATGCCACGTCTGTAAATATGCTGGGATTTCCTTCACCTCGCTTCCCGCTGGAGATTTTAATTTCATCTCTGTCAACACTGGTAATGGAAGAGCAGAAGTCAGAAGGGCATTCTGTTTCAGATGTTTGTGGTGTTTTCCCTTTATCAGTGATCCTGAATATTGTTTCTGCAATTTCAAGCATACGCCAATGCTGTAAACACTTTTATTACAGTCAAACTGCTGGCGCGGGTCTCCCGGCCGCTCCAGTGCAAACCTCGACCTCTCAGGGGTTTATAAGGCAACAGTAAAAATTCGCTCGACGCTGAATCATGTGTCCTTTACATGAGGAGAGGCTTGTGAAGGGCTTGATTGACCACCACGGTCTCTTAAATCTCTTACCAAGGTGCAAAGCGAGTGCAGGGTAAACTCTTGCGCTTCGTTTCGCAGCTGGCTCCTGAGGGCACGGCTCTGCCAGGCAAAAGTTGGTTTAGTTTCTGCATGTTGTTGTCCTTTGCCTCTCTGATGAGGATCAGTAAAACGTTCGCTTGTGAGAGTGCCTATTTTAGTGTTCGTGTGATTGGGAACTTACCTGCTCTGGACAGAAAAAATGCTACATTTCGTGTAGGCTTTGAGGAGATTTTCTCATTTTCACTATTAAGTATGAACCTGTTCTTGAACTGATAATTTGGTATTTAAAAAGGGAGCTCTGGACCTGCTGAAGTTGGGGGTAACTCTGTTGTTGAAGCCAGGGTGAGGGATAAAGAGGGATTTCACAGTTGGGGTCTTGACCAGATGCTTTTCTCCCATGTCATAGGCTAACCCCGTTTTTCTGACCCTGTCTCAGTGTTTGTCGCGTGTACGAGTCCTGCTCCGATGGCTCCATCTCCAGCCTACAGTTTGATGCCCCCGTTACGATGAACTGAAATCTCATCCCATTGCTAGAGCAGGGTGTGCCATGACTGGAAAAAATCAGTGCTCAGCCATAGCAAAATGGAGGGTGATCTTAAGGCCATATTTATCCTATTTTTACTTTTTTTTTTAAATTTTTTTTTAAAACATGTCTCTCATTGAAATTTCCCAGGCCCTGCTGAGTCATGGCTGGTTTCTTTGTAGCTCTGTTGAGTTTTTGACAAGTACCTACCAGGCTTTCCCATGTATGTTTGTCAAGGGATGGAGCTCGCAGAGCTGCTTCTCGTGTGCACGGGCAATCAGTTATGGAGCCCATTTGCATTATTAGCATTTGCATCAGGGCAGCACTTAGGCTGAGCCCAGAGCCACTGTGAGTGCCGCAGAGCTCAAAGTAAGAGGCAATCTGGGGCTGAGATTACTTCGAAGAGAGTGAGTTGGCTTCTTACGGAAAGCGAGCAGGGAACCACGCCAAGGAGCAATGAGGTGACTTGCAAGGGGTCACGCAGACAACAAGCGGTGGAGGTGGGGGGGGGAGAGGCTGTGACTTGGGCACCTGCAATTCCTCCTGTGAAGCATCTTCAAAATAGCTCATATCCACGTGAGCAGAGCAGAACTTCATCTAAGAAATGGGTACCAGAGATTAGGACTAATTATAAAGCCAGCAGTGCGTGTGGTCGGTGCTCTCCAGATGCTCCATAAGAACCTCTGTCAGCTTGAGGAGGGACAGGCAGAGCTTATGGATGAGGGGTAACTTCAGCTCAGTGGTGTAAAGCTTCGGATGCTACATGGACATCAGCAGTCCCACCTTGCTGTGAGCTTATCTGGTACTTAGTGTTGCTGCTTATCTGAGACTGGTTTTTGCACATGGGCTCCACCGCGGGCACGGAGCTTTCACCACGGAAAGGTGGTTGTTTCCTATTGCGCTTGTGCATTCCCATGGTCCCGTTGCGACCCAGCTGGACTGTTCATTTCAGTAAGGGCTGTGGAGTTTGCCCTTAAGCGAGACAGGAGGGATCAGTTAGGCAAAATCAATCCCCTGCCTGCTCCGTATCGGTTTGTCCTGATAAGCTGTCAGTTTAGCTCTAAATGCTGTGTTTGAAAGCACATCTCTGCTCTCCAGGATGGGTCAATGTCAGTAGCAGTATTAGTTGAAGGATGGATTTAAGCCACCAGCTCATCAGAAGAAAGGGGAGCTACATCTGAGGCATCATTTCTTGGCAGCCTGTGATCTTTCATAGGTTGGAGAGAAATTCGGTAAGATAAAATATCCTCGGCTACCTCTGAGTCAGCCCTGCAGATCAGTGTCAGTCCTAATACTGGGTTGTAGCGGTGAGGAGCTGGAGGTGGAGTTGTGGTTGGGTGGGATGGAGCTCTTTGCTCGCCAGCCAGGTGCGGTCTGACCTGTGTCCCAGTGCTCCATCAGTCCGAGGAAAGGGGGGTGGTGGTGGTCATGAAGGGGATCCCCGAATCCTTCTGCAACCTCCGCTTGGGGAAGAGCCAAGGGCAAACAAGGCAGAAGTCATCCCCTCAAGGCAGTGGTGCTGTTGGAGTCACGAGCGAGTAGTGTCAGGGGGTCACTTGAGGACCAAGTTCAAGCTGGCCTTAACCCTGCGTTTCCTGGCTTTTCCTGATGGAAGCCAGACCCGTTGCCTTGCCTGAACACTGGCTTTGCGGCAGGGGTGATGGATTGCAGTGTGAGCTTTACCACCCTTCATCGCTGCTTCCTCTGCTCTTTTGGCCTGTTGTGTTCAGTTCAGTCAGAGTTTATTATAAATAACTTCAGATAGCAAGCTGAAATATCCCGGGCTCGCTTTTTTTTTTTCTTTCCTTGGCAGTTGCAGAGCATGAATCGGCTTCAAGGCAATTGGGGTATTTTAACGTAACATTTACAGCCCGTATCTATACAAAATGTGACTTGTGTTTACAGAAGTGTGCCTTTAACAGTCTCTTATCAAAACATATGGGACTCTACAGTTGGATGCTGGGGTTCCTCTGAAGCATTCCCCAGACAATACAGTTCCACATTAGATTGTCTTATGATGTCTGTAGACTTAACCGGGTCTGTTGTTCTGCACACGCAGCTGTGCGTCTTCCCTGTCTGGCCTGCGGCGCTCGCTTCGCCGCCTCCGAGCTCCTTCCGAGAGCCCTTTGAAACTCCCTTATCGCCGAGTCCTCCCTTTGCCCGTGCGTGTCCTTGGCAGGCAAAGGCAATGTCACGATGCAGAAGAGCACATCATGCAAAACAGGATAAGGTATCAGCGAAACGGAGCGACGGGCTGACAGAGCGGGTCTGTTTGGGAGCAGGCAGCGGAGAAAAGTCCGGAGAAGTGAGGCTTGAATTTTTCCCTGCTGCAGATCTCGTGGAGGTCTCGTTCCAGAGCAGTTGCTCCTTGTTTGCATGACGTGCCCTAGCCGGAGGCTGGGGTCACGCTGGGCTCCCCATCGTCAGACCGTGAAACAGGGAGACACGTCCTCCCCCAAAGATGTTAGTGCATCAAGGAATGCGTTTGGCCCCGGCAGTGTGTCTGATTCAATCTCACGTTGGATGTTGTCCAGGCTTTCTGCAACTTCAAATGACTCCTGGTGCAATCCATTACCAAACAACTGTTATTTTGCCTGCCGTAGCGAGGGGACCAGACGTCCACTGGATGCTCTCTGCCTGGACCAGCATCCTTAAAAAGGCACACAGTCCTGTTGCGTTTAATAGGGCTGCCAAGAAGAACAAGATCTATCGCGCTCTGAGCTGCTGTTGCATCCCGTGGTGTTGCTTTCTCTGGTACGCTGTCATGCGCTGCCCTTTCTGGAGGGCTGGACAGCCGAGAGCCTTCCAAAAGCTTCAGTTTCTCATTCAGAGCCCGTCCGAGCGTCCATCCCGAGCTGCTTTAGTCTGTAAATTGGAAAAAAAAGTTTGAGCAAAAATTGGCCTTCCCATGGAAGCTTTTGTCCTCTCCAGCCCGTAAATTTTAATGGGAATTGGGCATGCTGAATCTCTAGGCAGCTGTGCAGATCTCAGCCTCTTCTGAAATGAATCACACTTACTCAGGCCTGAAGAAAGCTCCTCATTTATCCGGGTATCTGGGATGGCCCTGAATGCTTGGGTTTGTATCCTGTGCCTATCTGATAAGTATGATTGATCTGTTTATTTCAAGATGTTGTTTGCAGAGGGCTGTGGGGAGTTCAGGAGGATAATGCTGTGTCTGAGCAGTATTGACTAAATTAACTAATAAAGTCATCTGGCTGCGGGCAGGGGCTGGTTTGCCTTTCTGGTGGGTGTAAGTGGTTTATCGAAGTTCACAAGCTGGTGGCCCAAGTCACGCTGCAGCTCCCCAGACAGACCCAGCAGCTCCTACCAGCCTTTGGAAGGGCTGATAATGGGTGACTCTCCTGAGCTGCCACTTTTGGACCCAAATCCCTTGTCTGATGGGACTACGCAGCCCCTTGGGTGCCCCAGTTTCCTAGCAATGCTTCCTGGGCATCAGGGAGACAGCGGCTTGCTCACAGCCCTACAAAAATAGAGATGTATGGCTCTTGTGTTTGCTTGGTGACCGAGCATTGCCTACCTTGATCCTGTATCTCCTGCCAGTGCCGAGCCTGGATAACGTCTCCCACCAGCCTGGCCTGGTCTTTCTAGTTCTGGTGCTGCTTGGCCTCGTGGCTGGAGAAACACCCTGGTTGTTGGGTGTTTTTCCATGGGTGCCTGGTGAACCCCTGCTCCTTGGGTCCTCTCCTGCTGGGAGGATGACTCTGCGCCGATGTCCCCTGGCTGCACAGGGACAGCTTG
>NW_008825253.1:1366672-1371093 GCF_000699105.1 Pygoscelis adeliae
ATTTGAAGTCTGACATGGGCAGACGTCCACCGATTTCCTCACTGCCCTTCTGGGGAAAGTGTGGGATTTCAGCTGGCTTTCCCTGTTGACATATTTCAAATTAAAGCAGGGTGGGAAAGGAATGCATTTTTTTTTCTCCTTTTTTTTTTTCCTGGAAGTGTATGAATTATTTCAAGTGAAATGTTTTGAGGGTTCGGTTGTCCTCCAGCTGAAGGCTTGAGACATGCTGCCAAAGGGGCTTCCAGATTTAGAAGTAAACTTATGGGGACCCGATTCTGATCTCATGATCTTACTTTTACACCAGTTTTTATGGGAAGCACTTGCTTTAACATGAATAGCTACTTATCATCACGAGCATAATTTGAAGCAGGACCTCCCTCTTGAGATGTTGCTGGACATCGGTGGGGTTGGAGTACGGTCAGGACCTCTGTTCTCATACAGATTGGATGTCTCTGGTGCCATTGCTTGGTAAAATGGTATTTAACAACTTATAGCAGGAATCTGGTACTTCTTTTGGAAAGTCAGGAAGTTTCATTCTGTTTGTTTTATTTTATTGACCTTTGGATCAAGAGATCCCACCAGTTGCTGAATACAGGGAAGGCTATTGCTTTACTTTCCCTTGGTTTTATGTTCTTTTTCTCTGTATATTTGTACTGCCAAGGACAGGAGGTGGATAAACCTTTGGGCTGACCCAGTTGCATTCCTTTGGTGGAACCAATATGGACATAGTTCAGGGTGTTGTATCTGTTCCCCTGCGTGTGTCTGTCCCCTGAAGGCTTGGCTGGGCTCCCACGCTTGGGTGCCCCAAAGGAAGGAAATTCTAAGTAGTCCAAAGTCTGCTGTGATCCCACCAGGCCGGGGAGCTGAAAGCATCCATCCACCCCTTGGCACGTGCTACTCAACTTGCGTCTCAAAATTCCCATCAATCGGGGTCTCCTTTTGTCTTAATTAAAAAAAAAAAAAAATATATATATACTTGTACGTTCCTTAGTTCAAGCGTGAAGCGAAGATTCCTGTTTGGGATTATTTTTAGTCTCTGAAATTATTCATGAGGCTGCTTTCCCTGATTTATGACAATACCCAGCACATCGCCATGTAAATGGCTTTTAAATGGAATGTTTCAGCAGTTTTATAAGAATTCCTCATGTGAGGGAAAATAAACAGTTTGTCATTTACCAGACTGTATTTGATTATTAGATTTGTTACTATAAACATCAGGATACGCTTCCTTCAGCTGAGGCTGCCAGAGATATATGACTTCAGAGAGCCATACCATTAAATAAAAACTAACCTGATGTGAAAAATCGGCACGGGATTGATCAGGCCTGTTCCCCGCTAGCCAGATAGATGCTTGTTGGCCAAAAATGAGTATCTGGTGTTGAGATTAACGTGACTCCAGTTTTTCAGATCTCATTCAAAGAGCAGACAGGCTATGAAAGGTGAAGCACACGGGTTTGGCGTCCTGGGGTCCTGGTGGAGCACCAGGCTGTGCCATAAGGCTGTGGTGCTCCATCTCTGTGCTTGTTACTGGCCTTGTCTGGTATTTGAAGAAGTCAACGCAAAGTGATGAGCAAAAGAAAATAAATGTACAGCGGTATGGTGGAACCTTGCAGTTCTGGTGAGGGGACCGGATGGGCAGAGCATCGCTGATGTGCACCGATGCCTTTTATGTGCGGGCACCAGAATGGAAGGACTGTCATATGAGTGGAAATACAGCCATGGACATTCATCAATCCATTGCTATAGGGGTGTAAAATACCTCTCAGGCCCTTGGGGATCAGGCCTAGAGAGTAAAACCTTAACCCAGTAACTGCATGGCAGCTCAGGAGCTTCTTATAGGACTCATCCTTTTCCCTTGAGCTAAAATGCACCCTGCGTGGAAAGGAGTTTTCCGTAAGACCAGTGATTTGGAGGAACACCTTGGCTGTAAGGACCATGAAGAGCATTTTGGAAGTGGCTGGACTTTGGTGCTGGGCTGGCTGTGTTTCCAGGGCATGGTGCAGTGAATGGCGGGTTGTGAAGTGCAGCAGCATCAGGTGCCTTCAGACCCCGGTGCCTGCAGTTACTGATCTCGCGTGCCGACAGGGATCCTGCGCTGGCTCTGCAGATGCCATCCCCATGCACACGTGGCACGGGAATGCCTCTGCTACACTTGGAAGGAAATTACTTCTGCACTGGGATGCACACAACCAGAGACACGTGTCCCGTCACAAGGCTCCAGGCAGCTCTTCGAACCCCTGAACGTCCCTGCTGCAATGCACCCTCTCACCGGGGAGCGGGGAGGCCTGGGGGGCGTGAGAGTTAGAGCGGAAACGAACAGGGAGAAAAATCAACCATGAAATTGGTATTTTTAGAAGCTCTATGAGGGAAGAAAATGCTTGTTGTTAGACACCATGTAATTGCACCGCGGTGCCCTGGGTTACAGGCGGCAGACGGTGTTGGTTTGCTGAGGAATGGTCCTTACACCTTCTGACTCCGGTCTGCAAGGACCTGGGAAGAGCAGAGCTGATGAGAAGAGTGAGGTGTCACCATGGTGTGGACCAAGGCTGCATGTTTGGGTCCCAGGGTAGGCAGGGCTTATGCTCACGAAGGCAGTAAGCCCCCTGGTTGTGTTGCTGTGGCTTATACAGAGGAGGAGGAGATGCAGCTTCATCCCGTAGCGTGATTCCCATGTTCACCGTGGCTGGGACAGCAATTCTTACTGAGCCTCCACTTCTCTTCTCCTGCACATCAATGCAGGACTTGCTTAAGGTGGATGATTTAGGGTGCTCCCCTTGGGCTGGCTTGTGATAATTCAGGGATCTGATAAGATTTTTATGATCACAGCCTCCTTGTTTTGCAGAAGTTCAGTTTTCATTCAGCCCCTCTCTTCCCTCAAAGCCTTCCACAGTGTGAACCAAAGCTAAAGCATAGTGATATGGATTAAAAAAACTTGCTTGGAGTGGGACAAACTGCCTTTCCTCACTGCAAGGGATGGCTCATGCCTCTGTGGGCCTCGAGTGCTCCCCTTCTGGGGCGCTACAGCTGTAATGGCATTTTCACAGGGTGCGTTTCTGGGTGTCCCTGTGATGGTGATGAGCTGAATATCCACAGTGCTGATGCTTTTGCTGCCGGGCACACGAGCAGGGTGAGATGCGAGGGATGTATAAAAGGGTAAATGGTCTGAAAGGTCACGGTGGTAGACAAGTGGGTGAGATTAGGGGGGGCCTGGAGGTACGTCTCCCTTTTCCCACTGCAGCAGGTTTGGCTGCGATTCCCCAGGTCCCAGTTTCATCCTCCATCCCCATTCCTCAGCAGTGCTTGGGTTGGCAAGGGCAAGAGCCGAGGAGGGTGCAGGCAGGAGCTCGTGCTTTGTCCATCACGGGGAATTAAACCGGAATTAGCGGCAGAACCGAGCCTTGTGGACTCGGCAATAAATCCTCCCGGGAATATGGTGTTTGTCTGGGCTTCACCGTGTGAGCTGTCATGGGGATGGGCCCCTCGAAGGGAATGATGAGATGCAGGACAGCCTGGCTGCGGAGCGAGAGCTGCGTGGGGAAGAGGCACCGTCCCCCGAAACCACGTCTGCGGTTGTGCTCTGGCTGTCCCCGAGGGATGCGGCTGGGGCACCTGCAGCCAGGGGTCGTGGAAAGCAGGAGGAGCAGGGGCTTGGTGCTACCACCACACCTCACATGGGATTTCTTCCATCACTTCTGATCGCTTCTATCCGTGCCTGTTCCCTGGCTTAGGTACTGTGCCTCGCCGGGGGTGATGCCATCCTCGCTGCTCCGAGGTCCCACATGCATTTCAGTCTCTTGCAGAGTCCCTGGTCCCTGGCACCACTCTGCTCGGGGGGATATAAATTGTGATTAAATTTACATGTGTAGGTTGTTTTGCTGATACTTTTCCTTTTATTTCTCTGTGAAAAGCTAACACTGTTGTAAAAAACAAATCTCTGGCCTTTTGCTTTCTGAATAGCAAAGGGCCGGCGTGTTAATAGGAGGGAGGGATGGGGTGGCCGGCTGCCAGCGGGATGTGCCTCTTCCCTGGGGCTCCGCTTGCCAAGATGCCATCAGCCCGGCTCCAGGAAGGCTTTCCTGCGGCCACACGCTCTCTCCGGGCAGAGTTTCATCATCTCCAGCCTGATGCGAGTTAATCACACGCAGCCACCTGGGAGCCGGGGGGCTTTATGAGGCGGGAGATGTTTGCTTGGTGAAGGGGGGTCCTGGCGGTGCCCACTCCCATGGAGCACCCCTGGGTGCGTGCCTTCACCGTGCCCTCCTTGCACGCCCCTGTCACTGCTCTTCTCACCAAGGGGAACTATTTAATTATTATTTCTGGATGCAGAAAAGGCCTTTTTCTCCCATTGTGCTGCAAATGAGTCTTTTCATGGACATCTCTTGGTGCATTTTGCTCTTTCTTCCCCCCCCCCCCCCCCCCCC
>NW_008825253.1:1371137-1371496 GCF_000699105.1 Pygoscelis adeliae
AAAGAGAAGTTTAGAAGTTTTCTTCCCCTTACTTTTGCCAAGGAAAAAGGCACATCTCTGTGTCTTTATCCTTTTTACGACTTTGGATGCTCAGAGCTGTGCTGAAATCGATTCCAGGTTTAGGAGCGTGTTTCCATGCATGGTTTGGGTTTAGCTCCTGCTGGCATCGGGGCAGCAAGACGTGGGACGCGGCTGTCCCATGAATTCAGAGCCCTTCACATTCATCCGTAGTGACTCATCGCAGAGGGATTATTCCGCATTGGTTTAAGATGAGCAACAAAAGCATTATAATCCTAATAATGCCCTCTTCAAGCTTAGCTCATTTTGACGTGCTTGTGGCAGCAGCCCGTGCATGGCTG
>NW_008825253.1:1371565-1378518 GCF_000699105.1 Pygoscelis adeliae
GATTCTGCTCGTGTTTCTTCACCTCCCGGGAGGCTGCAACAGGCCGAGGCCTCTTTGTAAGAAAGTGCTGCTGAAACTTGTTTATCTTCATCTCTCCTGAAGATTAACGTTTCGGTGTGATGCACTCAGGAGCAGTCGTCTGCTGATCGGGTCTGGTGGAGCTTCGCTGTACTGAAGGACCGTACCAGGCTTGGTAGGGACTATGGGGAAAACCCGCATATTGACACTAAAACCAAAAAAAAACCAGGTTGAAAAATGGAACCTATTCAATGCCTAATGACCATCTATTATTTCCTTTTCCCGTACTGTTTTAAAAACACAGTATGAAACTTCTAATGCTCAAAGGATCACTTTCTGGTATGCAGCTGTGCCGTACATAATATGCAGTGCACGTTCATGCTCAGAAACCTAATAAAACTGGTAATTAGCCCCTGAAACAAATTGGAACAGAAGATACAATTTTATTTTGCATAGTGCCTTTTCTGCAAACTGTGTCTCAAAACACGTTGGAGACTTAAGTAATGCAGAGCTTAAATAATAAGCGCACTGGGAGAGCAAATTAATAGAAAAGGATGTATATTGCTGCAAAGTTGGGAAAATCGAGGTTGGGAAGAGCCGAAGTGGCTTCTGCAGGTACTACGTGGAGCTCGGGTTGAGCCTCGGCTCTTTTTGTGTGTTTGCCCCTCCGTGGTTTGGTCTCTGCGGGTGTTAAGGAGGAGACGTGTCTGTCTGCGCGGGGCAGGGAGGATGGAGGGCTCCAGGAATGCAGCGCGGGCTGAGCAAGCTGAGCTGCGAGATGGATGAGGTATGTACAGCCGGCTATAAAATTAAGGAGGTCAATTTTGAGCCAATTTGTTCATCTTTCCCTTTCATGGCTGAAGACAGAGTAGCTATTGCACCGTGGCTCTCCCTTCCACTCCCTCTCTGCCTCATTGACTCAGCAGCTCGCTTTAAATCTCAGCTGAAAACGTAGCTTTTTCTCCTTCCCTATAACTCTCGCTCTCCTTCTCCGTGCTATTATTTTTAATGCTAACTTTGTAGCTGTATCTAACGCTGGGTAGTGCCGTGGGGATGCAGGGTGTGAAATACGGCCGGACTGCAGCATGCTGCAACGCCGTGGGCGGGAGAGGCAAGGACTGTTGACCCTTTTCTCCTTAGTCTCCATCCTTGGAGATAGGGCTGCTGATAAATCCTCCAGCTTTCACTTAACGCTCCGGGGAATCTTGAAGAGTGTGTGAAAAAAGTTTGCAAAACATCTGTGGGTCTAATGGACCTGATCTTGGACATGCTGAAATCAATGGCAGTTTTAGCTTTAGGGGTTTTGTCTATGCCTTGCCTTGCTAGAACGGAGCTCAGATTTGGGCCAGGCTGCCTTATCATCACAAGGACAAAGAGGTAAAATTGGGAGAAACCAGAAAAAAGGAGTTTCTAAACAAGAGCTCAGAGAAACCTCGTGTCAGGGGCAGAAGAGAGCTGCTGCAGATCCCAACACCTTCGGGATGCTCGCTTGATGATGGTCTCCTTCCTCGCCTGTCCCCGCAGGGGTCAGCCTGTCCCTCTCCCCCAGGCTGTCCCCACGCCTGGTGGGAACCCGCACACCTAGAGTCCATCACGAGCCTCTTTGGTGTACATGTCCGCGAGAGCAGCACAACGCACCATTGATTTTCCTTGGAGTTATGTGGTTTCAGAAGTGGACGTCGGCCAACCCGCAGGACCTTCACTAAATCTCCAAGCCTGTTGTGAGCTGTGCAGTTCTGTTTGTTTTGTTTTTTTTTTTTTTAAATTGCTGTTGCATCTACAGTTTCTCAGTTTGCATTTTTCTTAGCACGTTGATCTGAATAGTTGTTTGCTTTGAGAAAGCCAAGCTGGTTTATTGAATGGAAATGCGGATGCAGGTGTTGTGTTTCAAGGGTAGAAGCAAGGCAAGGCTGGGGGAAGCGCGCTCTTTCTTTAGGCCAAGTGATATATCACTGCGGAAAAAACCACGCACAGCTTTTGGGTTCAGAGTCACGTCTTGAGCAAAACATGCAACTTATGACACGAAAGCTGATGATTTTTGTCCCAGCGCACGGGAGGAGATGTTAGCTCCTGCATGCAAATTCCCCCGGCAGAGCCAAGAGGAGCGCCTCTGCACCTGAATTACGGCAGGGGTTGCGGTAGAAGGAAGCTACTGCGTGGCTGTTCCCTTCACCGGGCCAAACTCAGCCACTAAAAGTCTGTGGTGACTCTGGTAACTCCATTATTGGCATTAAAGTAGTAGCCTGAGGAAGAAACGGTATTTTTCAGGAAGGAAGAAACAGGTTTTATTGTGGCGTTTACGCCTGACTCAGGATGAGATGTGACATGCTGCTGCAGGGAGGACGTGGTGGTGACCTTGCAGGAGGCTGGGTTTGTGCCAGTTTTGTAGACTTAAGGCCTTCTGAAAGCTATAAGTGAACGATGAACGCTAAAGCCAGAAGTTTTAATAGGAGTGAATGATTTTTAGGTGCCTATTTCAGCCAGCCAGGGCTGTTGGCCTCTGGTTTAATTGAAGGCCATTGAGCACCTTGATGACAACAGAAGTTGTTGACTGACTTACAGTTCAAGGTTGCTGAAAATTTGGTACAGAGAGGCTCGAGCTAAATACCTTGGGGTCTCCGACTGGAGAGTTTTTGGCTCATAATGTCATTATTGCTGTTCTTGCGGAAAGATTGTTTCAAGAGATCCATAACCCACTTCTGAACGATCTCCAGATTGGGTTTGCTTCCTCGTGCCAGCCAGATTCTGAGCTGAGGCCGTGGCATACGTTCATGGCTTCGCTTAAAGAGAAATGGGAATACTTGGACTTCTTCACATTTAAAGCAATCTTAAAGGTAATAACACAGTTTGGTGAACCGTCCTTCCCTGGAGCAGTCTTTGCACATAGAGAAGGAATCGTCTTCCTTTGTCTCCGCGCACTTATTTACCGTTGTTTTGGTGTTCTGGAAAATCTTCCTCGTACAGATCATTAACGAAGTCAGATATGCGAGAGCTCAGGAGGGACGTGGCTTTCCCCGTGTTTTTAGGCCATTTATATACCGAAAGAGGCCTGCAGGGCTTTTACATGCTGAAGGATGAAACCATCTCCTGAAGCCACACTGTAGAGATTCAGAGTGATTTTTGGGAACCTGGAGCAGTTTTTGCAGCGCTTTTAACTCTTGCTTTAGTCTGATGGGATTTCTTCATCTCATTATGCAGCAGATAAAATACTGTCCTTGAGGAAAGGAATTACTCTTTTATACAAAGACTTAAAATACCTTGATTTTTCTTTTCTCTAGAAGCCTGCTTATTTAAAGTGAATTTTGGCTGTAGTGATAGGTACCAGAATGATGGCCTTGAAATGGAAGTCTTTATCTTATAGAAAAAAGCACAGCAGGGGCAGAAATGGTGCAAGGTGTCTTTATCAATTTGCCAAAGTGTCTCAAATTCTACCCTTGAGGGAGCATCTGAAGGGGACAGGTCCTTCACGATGTGAAGTCTGTGCAAGTGGAGGTAATTGCAGCATAGGTATCCTGGAAAGCTGAGCTCTTCAAGGCCACGGCAGCATTGCAATACCACAATTTCTAAAGACCTACATTAACCCAACAGCAGTATCTAATAGGGCATAACAAGTAGCATTTAAAATCCTTAGTCTAATCCTACCCAGGGTAAGTTGTTTTTAATTCCACTTGTTAAGCCAATTAAACACCAGCATTAGGGTAATACTTTAGGTTAAAGCTATAGACGGTTCTAAAACCATCTTGCAATTCTACACCTCAGTTTTTCCTGAAGGACATGTTCTCCTAGGTGGTATTTATTGTGTGCCTCAACAGCACACGCACATCGGAGCTGAGAGGTGTGGAGACTTGATTGACAGGAGTATTTCACCTTTCTCTGCTATCTTCTAAAGGGCAAACTCTGTGTCCTTGAGGCCTGAGGGGTCATTGCCGCCTGTCACTGGATGTGTGACAGGAGAGAGAGGGACAGTCATCTCCCTTGTCTCCAGGACTTATGTCAGTGGGGTGTTTCATGTTTGGACGGTTTCCCTGTAAGGGATCGGGGCTTTCTAACAAGGATGCTGCAAGTCCGATCCCGCCGGGTACCAGGGGCTTCTTGCTCTGCAGAGCATCCCTCGTGGGGCAGAGCATCCCTCGCGATGTTGGGTGGCCCTGGGTACCCACAGCCCGTGCCTCTTGCCCCCGTCCTGCCTTCGTTCAGCACAGCTGGACTGTCCGCAGCAGCGAGCCAAGCAACTCCCTCTTGAGTACTATTAATATCTTTCTTCTACAAGTCTCACAGTCTTATTATGGTGAATAATGAAAGCATATTTCTTGACCTTTGCTCCTTCTATCCCAATTGCATTCTAACAAGTATATGTATTTTTGACCCATCAGATGATGGGAAAAAGACTCCATCCTGTTCAGACAGAATTAAAAGAAAATCAGATTTAAGAACATAACGAGGTGGAGGCTTTCCCGTTGGCAGCTTGGTAATTTGCTGACTGCTGTTTCTCTCTTTTCAGCCCCTGTGTTGTGATGAACTTTAACAGCATCCCAAGCAGTTGCAATAAAGAGAGGCTCTGAAGTAGCTTCTTGCCTTTGTTGTTTAATTGCTACAAGGAAAAACAGTTATGATGCCACGTTTTATGATATCTGGGGCTAGATTTATTAACATTGAAATAACAAGTAATGTTAGATTGGGAGCTGTTTGGGGGAAGGGCTGTCTTTCCAGTCCATTTGTGCAACACCTAGCGTGTCGGGATCCCGTTCCGTCTTGGGCTTGGGGGTGCTTCTGCATTATGAGAATATCATTGTTAATTTGTTCATGCTTGTTGCTGCTCATAGAATTTTAAAATGCTAGAGGATTTTATTTGAAACTTAGAAACCGTGTAACAGATCTGTGTTAGATGTACCTCCACTGCTACAGCACGGAGAGTCCCAAAAGGGGTCTCCTTGTCCGGAGGAGAGGCTGCGGATAGAAAAGTTTGGAAGCGTTGCCCTAACATTAACGAGTAGAGAGAAGCAGCTGTAGACCTGAATAAATTTTTTATTTTATCAGATTTCTGTCTTATATCAGCAGTCACGAGCAGTGAACACATTTTGCTATTTATGTAAACAAAAGAACCCTCATATATGTGTGTGTATATTATACGTGTATATGTCTGTGTGTGTACATATATAGATATCCCCCAAATGTGTTAATCTGCACTATCTGGCAGTTTCTCCGATGTAGGAGGCCCTTTCAGCCAAAATGTCAGTTTTACTATTTGGCATCTAACTGAGAGATTAGGCTGGAGGTATAGGAAATAAACCCTTTCCTGGCAGTTCGACAGCAGTAGGCTGGGATCTAATACTTGCATGTGAAATGTATTTGGTTAATATTGCCTGAGACTCTAGTGTAGCTGCAGAGGATAAAAACCGTGGAGATGGTTTGATTTGTTTGATAATGGTATTGGTTTATCATAAGAGATTGTATCTTATTTATGTAAAGCAAGCAAACATGAAAAAATAGAAGCCATACGTTCTCCCCCCAGGCTTGTTCAGTTATTATACTATTATTACAGTTAATTCAATATTATTTGGATTTGAGAGGAATAGCTATTGTTACAGAAGTGCTCCAGAACACTTCATACTACAAACACTACCTGATTGTCCTGTGAGCAGTCTCATTGGAATCCACAGGAAAAATCATAGGAACAGGTTTGATATTAGCTCCGTTTTGAACTATGGATTTGGGACCGTTTTTGAAATGCTAGAGCTCTCATTTTGAGAAAACACATGCAGAATATCAGCAAAACAAAGCCAGGCAAATGCTTTGCAACCCCCTTTTTCAGCTGGGTTGTGAGTTCA
The DNA here is from genome assembly GCF_000699105.1 of Pygoscelis adeliae. Lineage (NCBI taxonomy): Eukaryota > Metazoa > Chordata > Aves > Sphenisciformes > Spheniscidae > Pygoscelis > Pygoscelis adeliae. The sequence continues at coordinate 1,377,412 of NW_008825253.1, forward strand.
GCACAAGCTCCACGTGTTGAAGTCTGCCTGGGGTTTTAGGGACTAAAAGAGGCACTGAGGCATAAAAGGGGACACCTTCTCCCAGGAATATTTATGCTTTAGGGATCAAGTATTGCTGTCCCTTAAACTTTTGTTGCTCCGCAAAAGAGAACAACAGATGTAAATGAAAGAAACCTCAACTCAGCTGGAAAAAGGGAAATGTTCATTAAAAGAAACAGGCGTTCTTCTATGCTGCCCGACCCCATAGCGTGTGTTCTGCAGGTGCTCATGGGGGATGCTCTTTCTGGTCCAGATCATTTACTATTGCCCTTTTGCAGCTCCCAGCAGCATTACGCTACAGGTGTTTCCTCATTTGCAGGAAATTTGCTGTTACAGCAGAGAACATAGAGGTTTTCTACATTTTTCTCTAAGCCCTCTTCCCGTTTGCGTCTCCTTCCCTGTCCTCTCCCAAGTCAGACTCACGCCGACTTGTCTCACTGACGCCTGAACTGGGATGTGCGTAATACAGCGAGATTTCCTGGAAGTGCTATAAAAACTCAAAGCTGGGGTATTCCCTGCCCAGACAGGTAATTTTTCAGGAGCGAGGGAGCATGTCGTGTTTCCTGGGAAAGCCGGGAGGGCGGGAGCACCACTGGAGTTTGGGTCTCGTTTTCGTTTTCCCTGCTCTGACTTTGCCCGTATTTTCTACCTTCTGCTCCTCTCTCGCACGTAGTAACGCTTTTTGCAGCCCAGCTGCATTTTTAGGACAAGAAGAGAATTGCGGTCTCGAATCCGGGCCGAACAAATTTAGCAAGCAGAAAGTGGGTCTCGATGGCAGGAGATGAATAGAGGAGACGTGGCAGCACCCATTGGGGTGGGCAGGAGGGAGAAAGCGGCCGGGCTGGAGCCACATCACGCCTGCTTTTTGCTCTTTCTCAGTTTTAATGGAGAGATCTTCTTATTTTTGTCCTTTGCAGCAGCTCTCAGGCCACAGCATATCCCTTAGCGTGATGCTGCCCTGCAAACGGGGTGCGTCCGCTCTAACCGCTTGCTCTTATTTTATATCATGGGTTAAAAAGGCAAGTTCTGGAGGTGGGTGATTGATGGGGAGGTGGGTGATGGGGAGGT
>NW_008825253.1:1378604-1381079 GCF_000699105.1 Pygoscelis adeliae
GAAGTGGGGTTTGGTTTTTTTTTTTTTTTGGCGGGGGGTAGGGGGGTGAGAGGGAAGGGAAGGGAGAATTATTAATGAGTTTGGAGCGGTTGCCATGGGAACCTGTTGCTAATGAATCTCTGGGGTTTCCTCTCCACCTTGAGCCACGTTTCCTGGTAATAGCGTTCCCATGGCAACAAATGTCACTGATACCCTGGCTGGCTCCTGGGCCACCGCCTCAGATGGGCAGATAAAGCTCCTTATTATGTCAGCCAGGGGGATTTATATCATGTAAGTAGGCTACCAAACCTGCAATTCCTTCTCCTATACCTCCTGCAAGTTTGGAGACTTCCCCCCCCCCCGAAACAGTTTTAACATTTCCCCAAAATTCCAAACCTGATCCCTCTCTCTCTGCTAGTTTTTTCACCTAAAGCCCGGCATTGCTGCAACCTTTGCCTCCCACGTCGGTGCTTGCTATCTCCAGGCTGCCCCCTCTTCCTCGCCGTCTCCCCTCCACTGACTCACTGTCTGGCCCTGCGCTTTTCCTTTGGGAGGAAAGCCTGGGAAATGCGGGAATTTCTCCCCAGCTCTTTGTGGTGGGCTCAGTTGCAGAGTGTGGGATAATTAGCCACAAGGTAATTAGTTTGCAGCCCTGTGTTTTTTCAAAGGGCAGCGTGGTGCCTTTGAGCTGGGTGGCTTGGGCTCTCTGTGGGTCTTTGAAGAGTTACACACGTGTAGCTGATGGAGAATGAAAAGTTGAAATACGCTTTGCCTGTCTCCAACCCTTGCAAATGGGGTGGGAGCTCCCAGGGCAGGGGGACGGGGTCAGTGCCTGGCACAGGGGCGGTGGGACAGCAGGAGGGGGCACGAGCTGAACAAGTTGCACTAGGGAATTACCTGTCGTTGGGGATTTTTTTTCCCTAAACCAAGTTTTTAGGGTTTTTGGGGTTTTGGTGGGTTTTTTTTTGCCTTTCCTGTGGCCCAGAGCAGGAAGATGCTGCAGTGCTACCCCAAACCATGCGATGCCTGAGCTGAAATCTCTGGCTGGAACCAGGAGGGTTTAGAGGCACTATGCAGCGAGGACCACGCTCAGCACCCCATCACCTACAAAAGTTGCTCAGCTTCAGGTCCTAACTTATTTGTCTGATGGTGTGAAGTGGATTGATTCAGGAGCTTTGATCCAGGCTTGCTCTGTGGATTTCTGCAGGCATGTGGCCCTGTTCCCCAGGACGTGTTGTGGGATGGGGACAGTCCCCATTTCCACACTGTGGGCAGCTGCACCCAAGCCAGCGAGGGCTGACACTGCGTTCCTTTATTTTTTTGAGGCTCAGTTTTGAAGCATTTCAATCCTCATTGCCTGGCTCCCACAACAGCTCTCACAAGCAGATACCAATGCTGCCAGAGTCGGGAGAAGCATCTCTCCATCCTTGCTTTAGACAGCTAAAAGCAAAGGAGGAAAATAAAGTGGGGACCAAATGGTACCTCTCCCTGCTCTGCTGGCATCCAAGAGCACTGCTGATTTCTAGATGGACAACATCTCCGAGCACAGCCAAAAGCAGGGTTTGAACCTCCTCACGGAGAGATTTTTGGAAGAGTTCAGGGTTCTGATTCCCAGGATTTCCCTGGCACTCCTTGCAGAGGGATTTTTGAGTCCCATGCGTATCCAGCATGCTGGGCACCCCCAAAACTCTTCTCACCTCCTAAAGGGGATTTTCAGCTCTGATAATCAGCTAGACCCGGTGCTGCTGTTTTAGCTGATGGGCTAATTGTGGTGGAGGGAAGCAGTGGCACGAGGAGCTGGCTTCTCTGGGAGGGACAACGGGGGACAAATGAAGGTGCCCGAGTGACACCTCGCACGGAGAGCTGGATCCCGCTGGGTGGTCGGCGTGCTGGACTGACACCGAATTTGTGCGCGTGTCTACTTGATTGTGGTTGTCTGCAAAAAAACCCTCATGTCTTTGGTTTACTGTAGCAAGGTTAATTATCCGTGCTAGGACTGAAGTTCAGGCAGCACCATCCCCATCCGAACTGCGTATGTGAGAAAGGCAGTTAGAGGCAAGAAAAAACACATTTGCATTCCTGTTTAATCCCAGCTTTCTGGTACCAGTGGTAAATGAGGTGCATTTCATTAATGGAGAATGTGCCTCTGTGTAATTGCCGCTGTCCTCGGGAGCGGCCGGCAAAGCCTGGCGCCATCAGCTCATTATGTAACGCAAATTCATTAGGAGAGACCCCGGCTCTAATGGCAATCCTCGACAGAGGTTTGCCTCTGAGTCACATACGTGGCATTGCGCAGGGTGGTAGGTCTGGCCAACGGTTTTCCAGCCATCTAAAAGCTGGTTTTCAGCAGGGAAATTGGGTGTTTGAACAAAAATGGAGCAATTGAGAAGATCCAGTAATGTACAGTAACAAAAAAAAAAGAGGTGTTTTTTTTCTTTAATTTATGGGATGAATGCAACAGGACAAAAATCTCCTCTGTATCAGCAACGTCTCATT
>NW_008825253.1:1381096-1398346 GCF_000699105.1 Pygoscelis adeliae
GTATAATAGATGATTAGTATCTTAGGGGCCTGGCAGTTTATCTACTCATGCCAGCTATCTTCCAGCCACTAGCCCTGGTTGTAAATTGTCAATGAAGAGGGCAGCAGTCTGCGTAAGCACTTAAGTGCTTTTGCTATTCAAGGCAGAGCAGACACTGAAATCCATCAGGAAGTCTATTTTTCACCAGGCAGCATTGACTAATCTGTTAAAGCCAAGTCACCTCTCATCATGGGCTTTGGGCATGATGATATTTTTCCCTCTCATTGCACCTTTCATACAGGTTTTTTTTTTTTTTTTGTAGCACTTTGTAGGTGTGAATAAATCAAACCTCAGGAACTGAGGTGGAAGAACTGAGGCACAAGAGGGCTAGAGTACTACAGGAGAGCAAGAACAGGGCTAGTAGTGCTGAGAAATCCCAAATCCTTATTCCATGATCAGACTTTGGCTCCTTAATAAAATCAGGATAGCGGAGGGCATTTCTCCCAGGATCGCTATCACTGGGATTGAAAGCTATCGAGCATTCATGGTGATCATCTAAAGCTTTCCGTGTGTGTGTGTATTCCCAGGTATGAAAGAGCATGGCTAATGATACCTTGTAAAATGATGAATAATTTATCTAGTGATTGATGGTAGCTCTGAAGTAGATACGAGATCCTGTACCCATCTCACAGATGAGTAAACTGAAGCTAATTGAGTCTTTGAGAGATCATAAATAAATTGAATGTGTTGTAATACAGGATGTTGCTGTTGATCTTGTTTTTCTGAAAGAGAAGGTAGGCTCTTGGCAGCATGAAATTACCATGGTGCAAGGAAAGGAAGATGAAGTAAACGCAACCCACCAAGTGATTGGCAGGTGGAGTGGCATTTGACAGAGCGAGTCAGTCTTTGTTCGTCTGTCCAGATTCCCAACAGTTACATTAAGAGTTGTTGTACCACAGTTGCATGCAATGACATATGGTTAGAGGATGGACAGACACACGGACAAAAATACCTCATGGGAAAGACGTGCTCCGTCTCAGTGCTGTTTATGGTCTTATTTCAGCTCAGCAAATGGGTGGTGCAAATACAACGCATTGCAAGCAGTGCTCGTTTACTTTCCTTGTATCATGGTACACAAGCCACCACGGGACCGCATGGGCCATGTCTGTCTCCAGGTGCTGGGGGGCTGTCACCCTTGTCCCCTGCACCCCGGTGGTGCTCAGAGCTTTGGAAAATCTGCCTCCAAGAAGGAAAGACGCAGAAGGAGGTCGGTGTCCCGCTGATGTCCCTAGGAATTGAAATCTCTCCAGTTCAGGTCGTCAGTTTTAGGGTGGAGGAGAAAAAGGCCACAGTGGAAAGCCCATAGTCTTCTTTGGTGTACCTCTGCGTAAAAAAGCCTCTTTCTCCACCGGCTATTTACAGCTCTGAGAGCCCCTGGGGGAGAACAGGTTTATGGAGCTTGGAGGAGCACTTTGTGGCCAGACTGACCATCGCTACATGCTCTTCCCATGTTCCACAACGGGAGTGGGACCTGACAGCTGTGCAGCAGCCTGTCTGAACTCAGCTGCACACCAGTGCTACCAGGTGTGATTCTCTCTCTTGAATGCTTTAGTCTGAAAAAGGTTATTTGCATCCGTGGCACCTCAGAGGAGGATCTGTAGGCAAAAATGCTTCCGCTTTGTTTCTCCTGGAGGCTGTTGATTGCCTCCTGACCTGGTGTGCACGAGGAAGTTCTCCCCATCCCACGCACTCATCTCTCCTGGCAACTACGGCTCTGCACAGAGTTCCTCCAGCATTAAAAAAAAATCTCATCTCATCATTAGGCAGCTGTTGGGCCGTCACTGCAGTCCTCTCATCTGCTCTCCTACCAAACACAACGGGTGGAAGAGAGGTGATCTCCCCACTCCCTCCCTTCGCAGGATCTCCTGGCTGTGGCGAGGACCACGTGGGTGATGTCCTCCCCACCGCTCCTGGCTGTTTGCTGCCGATCTTTCCACGCGCTGCCATAGAAAATGGCAGCAGTATAGCCGTAACGAGAAGGGGCTGGTCACAGCTGGTGAGGTCTCCTTCTGCCTCCCTGTCCACTCCCGTTACCTGTTATGCCTCACAGATAGGTTTTTGTTGTTCCCAGCATTCCTCAGAACTGCACGTTGCAAAGAAGCCTTTTTAAAAATACTCTTCCCTTCTTGTTGTTTTTTCATTGGTTTTGAATGATAAATATTTCATCAAATGCCTGCCTTCTAGCCTGTGCTCCTCAGTGCTTTCCAGTTCAGTATGTGCAGCGATCTAAATAGATCTATTTAGATGAGAAGCACCCAAAAGAGCTCTCTGCTTTTCCAAAGAAAGTTGAGTTTTAGAGTAAACCGGTCATTTTGTGTTTAAATCTGTGGAAGGCCACTTGGAGTCACCGTAAAATGTTTTGATGTCCTGTGGCCATCTCCGGTAGACGCCTTGCTTTCCAAGGGCTTCTCTGAAACGGATGGCTTTGCTAGGGAGCCTGGAATGTTTTGCTGCTTAATTTAGACTGTTTATCTCAAGAGGTCCTGGAGTTCAAAGACTAAGACATGTGCTGAAGCCATTCTCTCTCTCTCAAGCGGCTGCCTTTTCATAGCACGCATCCACGCTGCAGGTTGAACCATCTTGGAACGCCTGTGCAGACCGGAGCGTGCTAGCCCATCTGCAGTAGGACTTCTGCTTCTTAGTAGTTTGATAACCCTGACTGATGCTGCATGTTCTTCCTTTTTTCTGGGACTCCAAAATTTGCATGGAGAACCACACCAGCCAACACGATGTTGCCAATCCCCTTGTGTTTGCAGCTCCCACTAGTTCGTTGCTGGCTTCCAAGCCCGGAGAAGAAAGGTCGGCTTTAAGGAAGATTTATTAAATCTGGCAGTCTTTCTCCAAGGCTGTCATTCCAATTCTGCCATCCTTGACCTTGGATGAGAGGCTGATGGGCAGGACTGCAGGTTGCCAGTTGGCTCGTTGACAGGCTGGGGACTTCATGCCAAGCTTGGTAGAAATGCTGATGTTTTCAGTGAGATTCAGATTTCAATGTAGTGGGTGTGATTTCATCTCACCCGGAGTGTTATAAATCCGGGGTAATTACAGTGGAATTATATCATTGCATGTGAGAGGCTGTTCACAGCCAGTTCTTCTTAATCTGAGCGACTGATTTATGCTTTATTCACAATTTCTACTATTATTGTTTAAAGTTAAAAAAAAAAAAAGTCCTCTGTTCAATTAAAAGAGGATGTAAGTATTGCATTTAGATCAAAGCCAGGCCATTATTAAATCCTTCAGTTGCAAGAAAATAACCATTTCTACAACAAAATGTTAAGTGGTCACCCTCTGATAAGTGCCACCTTTTATGAATTTAATTAGAAAACATTTATTGCATCCAGTAATCTTGGAGTGCTGGAAAGGTATGCCAGTTGCCAGGACAACCCATTTCTCTCTTTTTAAAAAAATCTTTATTTTTTCTCCCCCCTTTATTTCTCTTATGTCACTTTTGATCACATCATCTTGAAAGGAGATTTTATTATTTAGGTATTCAGGCTATCTTGATTGAAAGGCAGATTATTTTTTTTTAAAGCTAATGTAGTTTGTGGAGCTCTTCTTGCAGAGTCCCTCTGCGTTCGTGCCCGTCCTCTACAGAAAGCAGATGAGCAGAGGAGCGGGAAGGACAGGGAACGCTGCGAAATCGGAGCAGAAGCAAACAAGCGGCATGTCTCCCCTCATCCCCCAAACGCCTCCGCTTTTCTGCAGATCTCAGCTGTGCAAGTCCTTGAGCTGTCTGCCCGATTTAGTTTTGGGACACTGGACACGGCGTGAGATTCGTGAGCGGCCGCGGCAGCAAAAGTCCTGTGGCAAAATGAGGGTGGCTCAGAAGGTCTGTTTGATTCAGGCCGGTTTCCTGGAAAACTTCTTTTCTCTCTCCTGTCCTTCCCTCCTCACTGTAATACTCTGAATTTCAGGTTGGGATTTATTTTTAATTACTTAAGAAGCAAATAAGCCCGAAAGAAGTCATGCACGCAAAGCTTTGCTTTCCTGACCAAGGCTGATTATGCCCAGCTAGTTGTCTTGCAGCAGCTAGACACCGCCTGCAGCCTTTGCTCGAGCCCCGTGGAAGAGTTATTTGTGGCAGGTCCATCCACGTGCCGTGGGAGCAGGTCGGTCGCTGGGGCTGGGGAGAGGAGCCCCGGTAAAATACCAGAAAATCTAAAGTCTTCAGTTCAGCCATCCTAAACCGGGTGAAACCCTGGAAAGCTGCGTTCGGGCCGTACTAGGGCAACCCTTGGGTCAACGCCACAGATTTCCTACGTGTTTTACAGGAGAGGGTTATCCATCAGTCCGCTCATGGGATGCAGCCGTCGCTGGGGTGAAGCTCTGAGTGTTTTGCAGAGGACAGGTTGACGGATTGTTTTAAGCCAGCAGAGGAAGAATGATCTCTCTGGTCCACGGGTTCAGAGGCTGAGGATAGCCAGGGTGAGTTATGGAGGGATTCAGCGCAAGGCGCGTGGAGGAAACACCTTTATATAGCAAAAAAACCTGTATTTAATTCACAGTTACGGGGATTTCACTTTGCAGTCGTGAGAAGATGAAGCGTGTCAGTGTCTAGTGCAGTGCCAGGACATTTATACCTCCCAAATTCCTCTTGACTTTAGGATGGCAGGCTGCAGCCCCTCAAGGTCAGGTCCCGGCTCTCCCCGGGGAGCTCCTGCTCGGGCTGTCACCCTTTCCCCGCTGAGCTTGCGAAAGGAGCGGCGTCAGAAAAATTCCTCGCTTGCTGCAGACGGTGGGAGATGCTCCATTAGTATTCATGGGGTGCGGTGTCAATGCTAATGTTTTGGGTTTTTTTTTAAAATGTGAATTGCGTGCACACACGATTTTGGAAGGAAATGTTCCAAGTGTATTATTTACATGTGAAAATGGAACGGTGGGGGGAGATTCAGGTTGGTCTCTACTGGTGTGGGGGTTTTCTGTCCCCCTGATGTAACTGCGGCTTTGGATTACAAAGATACTTGTTTCTTATTCAACCTAGATAGCCGAGAAAAATGGAAAAAAGCTACAGAATACATAAAAGAATTGTAGCTGGACTGCAGTGATTTACAGGGAGATAATTTTGTTGATTAGTTTTGGTGCTGTTCCCACGTTACACAATGTCACACAAATCCCAGCGCGCAACCAGCCCAGATGTTTGATTTCTGTTGCTTTTACATAAGATTGGGAATCGGGAACGGGTTCTGATCGCATTTCCTTTTTTGTGAAGTATTTGGGAAGCCCAAATGGTCTCCTGACAGATGATGTATTGCCTCTCTGCCTGGATTGTACTGCTTTGCATCAGGCCTTATAGAAACACTCGATGGAACTGGTGGACTTTTCACTCCTTTCTTTCCTAATTTGAAGTAATTACGATCGCTGTGTCTTCTTCGATAATGATACAATAGGGTTGAGTTTAACAAAACACCATTGACTCAAAATTCAACTGAAATTCGTATTTGCTTTTATTGCTGGTGGAGGTGTGAGAGGAAAATGGGTAGAAATGTTTAAAGCAAAGATACAGAGTTGGCAATGCTGGAGTAGGCTGCGACTTGGGCTTGGTGCTTCTGAGTCATTTGCATGGGGAAAAGCAGAAGATAATCAGATTTTCAATTCAGACATCTCAAAATGGGGCTGTATGGTTTCTTTTCTTTGCATCTACTTTGGGTTTTTAAATTTCCATCAACCTTGTTTTACAGTAGAGCTTTTTTTCTCTTTAAAAAAAAAAAAAATCAAATTTGAAATTAAGCCCTGAGCTGATAACAGTTTACTTTGACCTTCAACAACTGGAGGAGGATAAAAGGAGGTGGATTACAAAAAATCTCCCAAGACTCAGTGCTGGAAATAATGGACCGGTGGGTATCAAAAGACTTGAATTTTGAGTCCTGCCTTTGCACAGACTTGCCATGTGGTCTTGGGGAAATCACTAACTCTTCCTGGACTTTAGACCCTCTATAAGAGTCTAAAAGAACTTGGAGATACTCTGACAAAAAGCTGTATGTGTCTCCAAAGCTTTATTGATTGCACTGACAAGTCCACTCCAGGTGGGCAATGAAGTGTCATCTCCACCTCCTCTGCGAAATCTTGTTGCTGCAGAGGTGACATCTGGATGCGGCACTTGGGGAAGGTAATTGAGAGCTCAGAGCTCTCCTGAAGCAGACGTGACTTGTTGGAGAGGGAGAAGTCTGGCTCTGGGAGGTAAAAGCAAGAACAGGAGAAAACGAGTGACACTTAAGAGCTGAGAGTGGTGGCCCGAAGGGCTGGTAGGTACAGCTGGGAAGAGCTGAAAGGCAAACCGCCATGTCCTGATAAAGGGCAGGAGCATCCTGAGGGATGACGCTGGGCAAGGATGAGAGGCAGCGGCCAAGCAGAGAGGGTGGCTGGGAAGGACAGACAGACAACGGGCGTGCAGGGCCCTGATCATGGGCTTTTGCGGCACAAACCACAGCTGAGCCTTAGGAGGGCTGAGATCCTCCACGGGGATCTCAACTCGCACGTGGTGATCTGGCCCCTAATCAATGGGGATTTTCAGTTCCTTATCCTGGAAGAAAGAACCTCCTACAGATAAGCCCAATTCAATTTGTGGGTCAGTGGCTTTACTAGGGATGATTTTGATGGGCATGATCCAGATTTTACAAGTTTTTCACTTCAGCTTCTGTCAAAACATATGAATGAGTTGGAACGCAAAGCCTGTCTCCAAAATGCGGAAAATATAATTAAAAAGGGACTTTGCATGTATTACAGAGAACATTTAAATGCTGAGGGCGCTTCAGTCTTTCATTTCAAATTTAATAGTGCTGAACAGGTGAGACGGAGGATGTGGAGTTTTTTGTTCCTTGATGGGGGGAAAACCTGTTAATAGACTTCATAAATTGATTTTTGTGTTGTACTTTCTCTAAGCAAACAAAACTAACTAGAAAATCCTTTAACAAATTTCTGTGCAACCAGTGTTTGAATTAGCAGCACATCCTCGTGTGTTACAGAACCAGCGTTTGTTGTTTAATGAGAGAAACCATAAAACCAAATGTTAATAGAAATATTTTCATGAACTATTAATTTTATGCAGACCTTCGCTCCAACTAAGCTAATGAATGTGACTGGCTGTTTGGCTTTTGGGTGCAGCCCAGATGTTGCAGCAGGATGCCCGGGCGTGGGGACCAGCCACTGAACGCGGTAGGGACCAAGGCTGGTTGAGCCATCTGCTTTTATTACTCGTAATCAGTAGAAAGAGAAAAGGAAAGTGTAAAATTACTAAATATTATGCTGAATTTAAAGCTTTCCCATTTTAAGAGAGTTGTAAACGTTTCGTGTATTTCTTTCATGACCAAAATCATGAAACTGACTTCAAAATGATAACCTAAAAAACCCCAAAAACCTCAACCTCTCCTGCCCCCCAGAAGCTAACCCCATAAAAACCTCCCAGCCTCGAGCCACTAAGGTGTTAAGATGTTCCTTTTCATCTTTGGCTTTCTGGCTTAGCCTGGCCTGCATGTGCTTTTGGGTGAATAAGACTATGTGGACTGGAGCTTTTTGAAGAAGGAAAGTAAGCCAATTTGTAGACAGACACGTGACTTCAGAAGTTACGCTGAAGAAGAAAAGCCTCAAAGAAGGTTATTCCCGTAAAATTGTGATAATTGGCTGGGATCCTTTGAAATCCCAGTGCCTGGCAGGCTCCTGCTGGTCCTGTGGCGTATGTGCTGCTGGAGGTGGCTCTGCACTCCTGAAGTTGTCCGGTGCCTGATGCTCTCCTGAGGTTGTCCCGGGGATTTCGGAAAGATGGTGGCTTTCCAGCCCTCTGCCTTAGAGGGATGGCAGATAAATAAGCCAAATAATTAAGCCAGCAGCTTCTGCCGCCCCTGTTGCAGGCTCGCAAGAGCTGTCGGGAACGATGCCGAAAGGGGTGGCGATTCCAGCTCTGGAAGAGCTCCTGCTGTGAAAGCAGGAGCCCGCTTGTGACACCAGCTTTTTTTTTTTTTTGTTATCATTTTTTCAGCTTAACTCTTCCGCTTAACTTTTTTGCATGCTCTTGACCTGCTGTGGTCTTCTGCCCTGAGGCCAGCTGTTGACCTTTGATGTCTCTAAGCACTGGTTGTCCTGTCCTGATTCCCAGGAGACTGGCGATGTTTTCCCAGTGCACTGGCTGTTCCACAGCGCTCGTGGCCGCTGCCTCTTTCCCCGGCCTTCGCGTCCTGAAGGGACATCTCCCTGAGTCGAGGGAGAAAAATATTCTCTCTTCCTTAATTTTCAACAGCAAGCTGTTACCCGATTTGATTGCGCAGTGTTGGCCGGCAGAAGAGAGAGGAAGCCATCAGTGTGCTCAGAAGCAACAAAAAAAAGGTGGTAATCTTTTATAGCTTGCTTCAAAGTGAGATTAGCAGTTCCTGCTGCCTCTTTGTCCTGCTGGTTTCCCTTATAATTTAATCAATAGCATTGATTGGTCAGTAATGGCATGTGCAATGCTTGGGAGCTTTATTTTTGGCCAGAAAGGCTGGGATGGAAATGAGGTGCTCATGCCTGTGTGGTGTGTGCAGGGGGACGGGGAAGCCCCGCTGCAGGAAAGCCGCCAGCCTGCTCTTGGAAGTGATGGAGGAGGACGTCTGTGTCTGCTGTCACCAAACCCTCTTGGGCTTCGTAACTCTGCAGTTGCACCCTGGGGGTTCACCATGGACCCCAGCGAGCAAAGGGGACGAGGATGATGGGACGGAGGACGAAACCCTGAGCTCTGCGGTGGTTTAGTGGTGAGGTCCTCTCCAGGAGGGGCATCGACATGTCTTCGCTGTGTGAGATAACTCAGTTTGTGTCACCTCCTGGCACCGCTTTGCTTGGTGTCTTATGTTGAGTTCTAGGTTTGGACACAGCTGGGGCAAAGTAGACCCTGGGTGGCTGGTTGGGCTTGGTGCAGTAACATGCACATGGTATGAAAGGAGGTAGGAGAAGCACCTGTCACCTGGGAAGTGAAGCCCTTGCCCCTGCAGGACTATCTCCCTCCAGGATTACTTGTCCTTTTGGGTACCAGCAGCTCTTAGCTCTCTTTGGGAAGTTTTTCTGAGGTCTAAGAGCTCAGAGGACCCCAGATCTCTTCTTGCTGTTGCTACTTGCTTGGGTTGGGTCCCACCCAGGGAAAAGTTGACCATGGGCTGCCTTTGAGGACACAAATTTATTACGGCTTTGTCTCCCAGGGACCCACCTTAAAAACAGATTGACATAAATAGGAATCAAATGGTTTATTCTGAAGCAAGTATGTCTAGATACAGGAGTTGTTCAGGAATAATGAACTTCAAGTTAACCCTTTAAAAATCAAAATCAAATCCTTGAATTCAAAGGAGAATTGTGGATCGTTTATGGGTGTGGGAAGGAAGAAGCCCTCAGATAAAACCCTTGATTTTTGGAAGAGGGGATGAGCTAGGTGCAGCCAAGCACCAGCTGCTCTCGGAAAGGGACTGGGAGGAGAATTTGGTATCTATAGAGAGAGGTTATTTTCTGTCTCTCCACTGAGTCACCAATCTCTCCAGGATGGTGTGCAGGGTGTGTCGTAGCATCAGTACAGTTGGTAATTCCTCCGCAGCTCCCTGTGCCTTCGGTGCTAATCTCACGTAACTCCTTCCTGGTGGCAAGCAGAGGCTGGCTGTGGTTTCTTAGCAGGCTTTTACCTGCGGTGTAGCCATGCTGCTTTTCCAAGAAAACCCTATGGAGAGCGTCCGTTGGGTTTGCAGGGATCGCTCCTCAGCCTCTCCTGCTGCTGACGGCAGCCACAAAATCTGGAGGGCTTGGAGGATAGCAGGCGCCTGAGACATGTTCTGGGTGCACCCACGCCTCTCGCATCTTTTAAACCCCACGTAGGTGAGGACGTGAAGCACGTCTCCAGGTTGGCACCTGCAGGGGACAACGTCCTGGCCAGGGCTTTATCACTGCTTAAGCGAAGGCCACGCTAAGGCTAAGCTCCAGGCTGAGGAGCTAATGGGGAGGAAAAGCAAGAGAAACTGTACAGCTGCTGTTTAATTGATAGCAACATTGATTTTTCTAATTGACATTTCAAAAGCAGCTATGACAGGCTCTCTGCAGAGCCTGGCCCCCACTGTCACCTCTCTCCGCTCACTCAGTTTGTTTGCTGTCTGCAAGAGAGGATTTTGTAAACCTCTGCCCACTGCTGGAATACCGCGGAGGTTTCCCTGATGACAAATACTTGATTCGGGAAGGTTCAGACTGAAAAATCAAGGTCCCTCGTATATCCGTGCAGCAATCGGTGTTGCCGTGTTTTGCATCCGTACCTCGACGTAGGTGTTTGACCTGTGAAGTGCAGGTCACCTTCCCGCTGAGGGTTTCCTCTGGCTCTTGGCCGCGTGTCTAACGGGGCTCGCTGGGGACGCGGGGACCCGGGCGGGCTCATCAGCACTGCCAAGCCAGTGTTGCACCATCCCAAAGTTTTCCCCATGTTTTCAACCAGCAGCAGCTTTGAGAACTGGCTTCATGAATGAGAAGAGCCATTACCTCAGCTTGGACAGGACTGGGACTGGCCTGGCTTTGAGTGTCAGACTTAGAGCCCTTTTTTGGGGGAGAAAATCGTGGTGTTTCTTTCCAGGGGTCCTGACACCTTTTCATTTCAATTCTTTGCCCCTTCGATCATCCTGGTCCTGGCACGTGCTGGGTTTGGAGGCACTTTGTGCGGGTTTTCTTGGGGATTTTTCTGGTCTGCATCAAGCTCTCAGGCGAAGACTTGTTCTTCTGAGACGTCTCGCCCAAGTTGAAGACCCTGGAGGCCTCGGAAGGTGCCAGGGGTACGGCGGGGGCTCAGCTGAATAGCAGAGAGCTGATGCTTCTCCTGCCCATCATGCCAGGTTGGGGCTTTTAGCCCCATCTTTGCCCTTTTCAGCAATTTCTGTAGTGAAATTGGGGTGAAGTAGCCCTTATCTCAGGATGTCGGCGGACACCCCAAGGTTTGAGACCTTGCTGCAATTAAGAAATGAGGTTTCTCCTGCAAGGAGCAGGCAGGAACCTCTTGTATGGCCCAGCCAGTAGAAAGAGGCAACGGTTCCCACTGGATTAAAGTGGATTGTGGAGGGATTAATCATTTTGGGGTTTCCTGCTGTGTTTGGGCCCTAAATGCTAATTATTGAGTGCTCTAGCCTTCTCCGATGCCGCGTCTCGTAGAGCTCATTGGTGCTGAGGGTATAAATCTATTTACTCCAGCCCCGTCTCTGATTCATTATTTATTGCTCAACATTTACTTTGTAAAACATCTTGTTGTAGTTGGTGCAGCGCTGGCTGCCAGAACCAAACAGACCTTTTGATCCCCAATTTGGGTTTTGTCTGTTTAGCTCGGTCTCGGGGGGGCAGGGAAGGGGGGTTCGAGGGGAGGCTGGGAGGGGGAAACGTTACACAGAGCAGCTGATCTCCACTTCATTTTTTTGCTGCCGTCAGTTGTTCCAGTTTTGTAGACTATATCCTCCCAGCGAGCGAGATCAAAGCAAGAGGGAAAATAAATATGTGCTGAGACACACGGTGCTGGGGTGGAACTGCTACTTGTTGCGCTCTCCCCTTTGAGACGCCTAAATTGCAGCTTTGTTGTTCCACATACTAACCACCCATTGTTTGATTTTTGCGTTTAATTAGGAAAATAAACCAATTTCTTTTAATTAAAAAAAAAAAAAGTTTTTTAAAAAAAAAGTGGTCTTAAAACTTTCTCATGGCACATTGCACTATTCTGCGGGCTGGGCTTTGCCTGGGGTGGTTTGGAAAGCTGATCCGTCCCGTCCCAAAGATGCTCCCGCGTTTGCAGGAGGGAGCTGCATAGGGACCATGTCCCCGCGTATCTGCACCCTCCTCCCCTCCCGTGACCATCGGTGCCAGACCCGCCAGGCATTTGGGAGCCTTGTTGCATTAATCTTGCTCTAAGGTAATAGAATGATTTATTTTTCCATTTGCAAAAGTATGAAATAATCATATCCGTGTACTCGTAGGCTCTAATCCCTCTTCTTTTTCCCCAGGGAGATTGCATTCAGTGTGGGGTTGTTTGTTTTGGGGTTTTTTTTAAAGCTTTTTCCCAGAGTTGCCCGATTCTGAATTAAAAATAAGAGTGGCTCAAAAACCGGTCTGTAAATAAAAATGAACATATGCTGAATATTTTTAGTAGATTTGTTCTTTCCCCGTGACTTCATTTTAATTATTTTTTTATCTTGAAATTGCCCCCCCCATCATTCTCCCAACTTCCTTACCCAAGGATCAAAAATTACAAATCCTTAAAAAACCAGACGACTCGGCATAGCTTCCTGGCTCACCACCCGGCACAGTCCCCTCCCATCACAGGCATCGCATCCTATATGGACTCTTCCATAAACTTAACGGACTGCAAAGGATTCAGTTTTTCCTCTCCTGCTAATTTGGGAGCGAGCGAACCGGCCAGGCTCGCACGGGACACAGTGCTTTTACCCCCTGAATGGAGGCAAAAAGAAAAAAAAAAGAAAAAATGAGAGGAATGCAGCCGTTGCCGTTAGAAGGCACAATATTTCCAGCAGCCCCTGGTCATTGGAGGGTGCAGCTCTCCGTTTGCAGTGCAGCGGCGGCATGTGAGCATGACAGCAGTGTGTAATCCGTTGCAGCATCATTGATTCCCATCAATAGATTAACAGTGGTTGAGATCACTTGATATCGTTCTGCGTGCCAAAGCGAACGCTGCTCGCCCTTACGCGTAGGTACCAACTCAGAACGTCTTGGGTAGCCTCCAGCCCTCCGTAGGTGTTGATTTTGACTATCAAAAGGCTTTTGTATTGGTTGTATTTTGTGACAGAATCAGTTGCCTTTTTTTTTTCCTTCCCCAATGCATTAACTTAATTGACAGATCTGGTTTGTTGGGGTTTTTTTTGGTTCATGAATTTTTATGATTGGAAGATACATTCTCCCAGGTAGCAAGCATGAAGGATTTATGTTGGAATAAATGGATCAGCTTGGCACACGTACAGTGGCCGCACAAATTACTCTTTTTAAGCTCCGTGGAGATAATTAAAAGTAGCTGCGTGGGCGTGAGAGAAACAACAGACCGAATTCTGTCTCGGTTGCACCGGGTCACCCCCTCCCTTTTGCCCAGCTGATGCTGGTGACAGGGAGCAGATCCAGTGCGTTCTGTGATCTCTTGTTTCATATTAATTAATTAAATTTTGCACTCATGAAAACACGGCTTTTAATGGAAAAATTAAAACTGGTCTATGGAGCCTCAGTGAGTGACTGAGATTGAGGCTCGTTGTCACAAGGGAATTGATGCTGAACCTTTCAGAGAAATACAGTGACAACGGAGGATGTAAATGGGATTAATGAAAGAGAAGTTGCTCAGAGGAGATAGTGAGAGGAACACAGCATGAGCTGCCCATAGATTACCAAAGAGATGAGGGAAAAGCTCATATCTGGAAATGTTTTGAACCAGACAGGGTTATGGACAGGTTGCAAGACGAGGTGGGATCGAGGAGGGTGATGGCTTTGCCAAACGCACCAACCTGATCACATCTGATTGTGTGAGTGGATTTCTGATGGGTAAGAGGTACACAGCAGAGAACAGGTTTGTGGTGGCCTTGGATAAGCAAAAAAACCTCAGATGTTGCTTTCTTCTCTGTTTTTTCTTATTCTCTCAAATACTGTTACAGACTGTGTATGGCTGAAAGGATTTCATTTATTTATTTATTTATTTATTTATTACCTTCTTTAGCTCAAAATCCAGATTTGATCCGGTGGTGAAGTAGGCAGCTAAATCCCAGTTTCCCTTTTTTAATTAAAAGTAATACGGTGAGTTGTGTGGCTCTGCGCGGCGGTGAGCAAAGCAGTCCCCACGGTCCCCTCCCAGCCGTTGAAGCATTGCCTCTGAAAATCCAACCGGCTTTTCTGAGACGTGGGAAAACCCTTCCACAGTAAAACAGTGCGGTAATTTTGTTTTTTAGATATTGCTTTGTTGCGACGCTGGCTAGGAGTGCTGCTCTTGGGCTCTGCTGACAGCAGTTTTAGGCTGGGGGAAGTCCATTTTTTTAGTGATAATTCATGACTTGAGCATAAAATTCCTTTTTTTTTTCTGCTTTTGTATGAATTTGAGGGTTTTGACCTAAGAATAGTTAAGAACAAGGAATAGTCCGGGTGGAGGTCAGAGTGTTTCTCTCCTCTCCCTTCCTCTTGCACAAGGTTATCAGTAACCTGTTGCTGGTCTGGGATCTCCTGCTCTGAGAGCTCTAAAAGTTGTGTTTTCAGTCCATACCTCTGGACTGGAAGTTGCATAATTGAAATAGGACTTGTGTTTTCTTCTGCATCTTGGCTACGGTGGCTATTTTGGCTGATACATGGGGGCTGGTCGTACCTGTTTCAGACCTAAAAGCATGAGCTGCTGTGGTTTAAGGGATGGGGACGCCTGAGATGTCCTTCATCCTCCAGAACTGGTCCTGTGCCAGGCGAAGGGAGCCCGAAACGGCTGCCACGTGTTGCCGTGGCCATAGACGGGTCTATCCAGGCCGGTTCCTGAGTGTTTCCACGCTGCTGGAGAAAACACTTCGAATGTTCTGGAGATTTGGTGGAGCAATGCCTTCGTTTGCCCTCCCTCCCTCCTGCAGCCGGGGTTGGAGTTGGTCCTCTCGCTGCTGCCAGGATTTGGCATGGATGATTGGATTGATCTGCGTGACCTGAGTTACCTGCTCTACTCGAAGCACATGTTAACTAAAGGATTTGTTCGACCCAAGTCTTTGCTCTGACAAGCTTTTTGTGGGGTCCCCCTCTGCCCTCCAAAACCCCTGTAAAATGATCTAACATGATTGATATCCATGGACTGTGGGAAGAAGCAGGTCACCCTGCTATTTCTGGTGGGACAGGGGTTAGATTATATGAAATACCTGGAGAACAAGGTATTTCTTTGATGAGAAATATCAGAAAACCAGGACTTTTTTCTTTCTCTACTCTGTCCCTGCAATTCAGAACTAGCTGAAGTTCATGGATTGCAATTTCAGTTGGTCAACTGCTGTGTGCATTGAGCTGGATGGTGTCCAGGCGGTTTCCCCAGCGCATGGTTCAGTGGTCCATGCCTGTTGCTGCTCCACTGAAGCTCTGACCAGCCTTGCTGTGCCGTGCCTGAAATAAATAGTGTTGGGGAGGCAAATACGCTTGGAAAGAGCAATGCAAGGCATTCAAACCCTCCTCCTTTTGTTTTAGAAGCAGGGCTGGACTTTGTGCATCTCTGTGAACATCTTCCCTTGAAGTCCTTTGAGCTGGCTTTCCCAACATGTCATTTTAGTCCCCTGCACTTAATGGTTTCTAAAGACAGTGTTTGTTTGGGGTTCCCCCCCCCCTCCCCCGGCAAGTCTGGTGGCAGAATATCTCTGCTGGGTTCCTCCAACAGGAGTGGAGCACGTTTCACCCGCTAAACAACAATAATGTGACATTTGCAATATTTGCGCTGGCACCGTCTGCGCCAGACACTTAGAGCAGCAAATTAACACCTGATCCGAAACGTGAATTGGCTGGTTGAGTGCCTTATAAAAATTAAACCACTTTTTATCTGATCCTTTCCTTCTGTTGTCTTCCGCTATGTGGTGGCAGACGAGTGTTCAGCGCCGAGAAGAGAATGGTCCGGCGCAAGGCTGTTGTTCAGGGCTGCATCTGATTTTGATTGCTGCCTCCAGATAATATCGTACAAGTGCACGGCACTGGCGATGCGGCTCGGGAATTGATGGGCGCTGCCAGTAGCCTGCAGTCGCCGTCTGGGCGGGTGCCTGTGGGACCCCCGCAGCATCCTGGGTCTCCCCAAAACTTTGAGCGTGCGCAGAAACACGCTAGGTGTCTTGGCAGAGATTTTCATAAAAATATATAAAAATAATAAAATATCTCACTGGGCAGAGATTTTAATATATATATATAAAATATATATACATACATTATATATACACATATATTCTATGTGTATATAAATTTATATAATATAGAAATACTCTATTGGAGCTAATCTTTAATTGTGTAAATTTGCTGCACCATGGTATTGAAAAAAATAATTGCAGCCTGGGTTACAGGTATGAGATTTCTGGGTTTTTAATTCTGGAGACTGGATTACTGTCCGTAATCTTTTCTTCTTGATCAGATATGAGATGAGGCACAGACGTTTGGATGCTTGAATGCAGATTGGTACCTGCGCTTATGCTCATGGGTAGAGAAATGTACAGTAAATGCTGACGTATAGGCAAAGAAAGGGTGTATGTGTACTTTCAGTGATGTCACTTACCCCCTACAACCAAGAGAGGTGGCTTTGACATACGTGAGGAACAGAGACTGCAATTTAAAGCCCGGAAAGGCCTTTAAAATAAATGCATTCTGCTCCCACTGTGTCAGTAACAACATACACTGACTACAGTTATTCTGTGTCTAAGGTCAAGTTTGGAGCAGAAAAGAGCCCGAGAGCTATTGACATAATCCCCACTGACACCATATCTCACAATTTTTAATGTATTTATCTTCACAGCACCCTGGGGAGGGGGAGTCCTACTGTCCTTTCTTGGCAGGCTGGAGACTTGAGAGATTTAGTAATTTATCTGAGGTCGAAAGTAGTGGCGCAGGAAGCGGAGCTGCGCTCTGCAGTCCCAGGCGCAGGCATTAATCACCAGCCCGTGGTTTTCCCTCTGGAAGTGAAGGTTACCCAACCTATAGATGGAGTCTGGAGAGCTTCAAGGTGTCAAAGCAGCAGGAGCAATAATAAACTCCGCTGCTAATAAACTCTGCCAGAAATCCGGGTAATTCTTTTTGTTTGCTGAGAAAGACGCATGAATGGGTGCTCTTGTTTCGTGGTTGTGTATTTTGGGAAGAGGGGGGGATGTTGAAACAGGATCCGTAGATGTCCTTGCAAGCAACCCGGGCCCCGCTGGCGGCTGGCACGATGCTCACCTGGCTATGGGTGCTGGGGACACCCAAAAGCCACCGCGGAGTCGAGTCACGTCACCGACTGACCCAGCAGGGCTTTGCTGGTTAGTGCTCGCTGTTAAATAACTTCGCAAGGAGATCGTAATACCACAGGCTCACAGCACTGCCCGCCTGCGAGCGTGGGGAGTGCTGGGAATAAAGGGGCAGCATTAACGGCTTGTAGAGACTGAAAAAGAGTTTAATAGTGAGCCCTGCACTGGGAAAACTTCTGTTAGATGCCCAAATACCTCTGCTTAAAGCTGGCTGTTAGCTATGACAGCAGGAGGGAGAGGAAGCTTTCAAAGTAAAAAAACTCAATGAAAGTTT
>NW_008825253.1:1398369-1401083 GCF_000699105.1 Pygoscelis adeliae
CCCCCCCTTCAGTAAAATTCCTCCAAAATCTGTTAAATCTCTAATCAAGCCACATGCCTACGCACAGACGTTGTCCTTTCCCTCTGTGCAAGGCAGCGAGCTGCTGGAGATGTTGCTTGGGGGAAGAGCAGGACTGGCTATGGCAAGAGTTTGTAAAGAGCGTGGAGATGTCTGGGCTTTCTCCTATGGAAGGTGAAAAATGCACCGAACCCTTCCGTGTGCCTGAGGTTTGTCAGGAAATCTTTTCTAATGACTTCACTCCACGTCTCTGCTCTTAGCTTCAAGTTTAGACAGCGTTTAGAGGGGAGGACATCTGTAAAGATGAATAACAATGATAATTTAACAAGGAGTCCGGCCAACTTTACTTTTAAATCAAATTTCAACAAGGCAGGCTGTACCACTGGAAATGCCAGGGCTATTTATAGTGCAAGTGGAGAGCAGGGATAAAGGGAAGATTTAGAAAACTTTGGTATTTCAGCAGCTTGTTATCAGAATGCAATTTGTTATGAGGCAGAAGCCATTAATACTGACGCAGACCATGGTGTGACTCGTCTGGGGGGAGGCGTTGTGTTTTAAAAGCCCTGTGCTTTGAGCAGGCTGTGGGGCAGAGCCCCTTGGCTGGTGCTCTGGTTCCTTTTCCAAGAAACCAAGGAAACCAAAGGAGGCATCGGCAAGAGCTGCCCATGGAAGACCTCCTGCCCAGGCACCCTCCACGCTTTGGCTGCGTTCAGGGACATGGGACCTCCAGGGTGTTTTTTGGTGACTTGGCCCTGATGTCATTTAGGACGAGCAGATGCATCCTTGTTTCTCCTACTCTGCTGCCTCAGAAAGGCGATTACAGAGGTCTTATTTGGAGAAAATCGCTGCATTTTTGCTGAGAATGGGCCTTGCCTGGCATTGTTTGGGCTTTTTTTGTTTTCCTCCGATGGGCTGAGGAACCACCATGAGCCCAAGTACTCGAAAGCATTTGACCTAATCAGTCAATTCAATGTTGAGTCTGTTTTTGGCAGGAATGTGAAACAGCCTGGGTCTTAGGGCGAGTTGGGTAATAGATATTAAACAATGTTCTGCCAAAGCAAATAACGTCAGGCAGTAAGGGAGATGTCTCTGGTTGAGCTGCGGATCTGGAGGCTTCGCAAAGTGGGTCTTTCCATAGTGATGGAGATGTGCTATGGATTTGCAGCGCAGGATTTGGCCCTGGGCTGCCTGAACTCACGGACCATGCGAGTAGGGGAGTTTATCCACTCCGGTTCGTGCTCCTTTCGGATGAATGACACATTAAAAAGGGCAATTTCTGTTTGTAAGTGGAAGGGTTGCTTTAAAAACCGGACTGGCGAATGTTGACTTCTCCTTTCGAAGATCTGACCCAGAGTAATGCAGGAGAACAGAGGGGTGATCAACCACTTAATGGTCCAGGGAATTGCACGTCCCACGTCTTGACTTTTAAGAACAAACTCAGTGTTTGGGAATCGGGCGACAGCTTTTTATCAGTGGGAACGGTGTTTCCTTCCATCGGGCAGAGTAAAAGTGGCAAGAAAAGGAGATTAGGTAATGTCACCCAACTTGTGGCACGATCTCTGCATATTTTATTGCGCTGAGCTGTTAAGTAATCAAATGACCAGGTGGGAGGAGAGGAAGGACATCTTTTCAACCCCACTTGAACCCTCTGACTCTTCCCAGTAGCACTTACGAGGTTGCTCCCAGCTCCGTCTTCCTCTGCTGGCAGCAACTGCTAGATCTCACTTCGACTCGGACGTTGGTCAAGATGCTGAGACATCACAGGAGAGATTTGCTAGAGAATAGCAGAGAATTGCCCTAATTTCTCTCCTGCTTCTTCCTCGGCAGTTGTCCCCCATGGCCCGTTCCAGCAAGCTGGACCTCGCGGGCTCGCCTCCGCTCCCAGCTCGGGGAGCCCACCCGGGATACCCGCGGGCAGCAAACCCCAGCAGTGGTGACAGGGATGCTTGTGGCTGCCGAGTCCAAAATACTGCTCCCTTCTTGCTTTTTGTTCTCCTTGTGAAATCCATATATGGGGTGTTTCCAGGAGAAACCTCCCGGTAGGGCTCTAATCTAAACAGTGGCAGCATCCCAGTACTTCTGCATAAACGTGCAACTACAACCTCCTGCTCGCAGCAGCAGGGAACAGACTCGAACTAAAATGAAAGAGATTATTAGGAATACTGGGCAGTAGTTGTTTCATATAAAAACCCCACCTGGAAGCTGGCTTTTAAGTAGCTGTGACATCATTAGAAAACTGAAAGGAAGAAACCTCTGTCTACTTGAAATGCAGGAGCTGGTGGAATTTGAGCTAATACATCGCACGTTCGTTTTTAAGGGTTTTCTCTTTTTTTTTTCTTTTGCTGTACAAAGCTCTGCTCCCACCTCCGGTAAACGAAGCTAACTATCCATCTCTAGTTTTATGCAATGCAGCCAGCATCCTGCATGTGCAGAGATCACATTTTAGCATTTGTGCTCTTACATTCATAACGAGACCATGCTGCATCCCAAATCCGCTGTATTTCTGTGTTTGGACCGCAAAGGAAGCATAGGGGGGAAAAAGAGGAGTATCCCCTCTCCCCCGTGCTTGTGCACTCGTGTGTCGGCAGGGAGGGCTGTGTCTGTGCTAACTCCCTGCAATGGCATCGCTGAACAAAGGATGACAGAAGTTTCTGAGAAACATGTTTGTGCTGGCGTAATGCGGATGCAAATATTTT
>NW_008825253.1:1401139-1417606 GCF_000699105.1 Pygoscelis adeliae
CCGGGGATCGCATTTTGTAGGTCTCTGTCTGCAGCTGGCTGGAAGGAGAGGCAGAGGAGAGCTTCCCCATGGACTGATGGTCCCGTAATGCAAATAAGCAATGAAACTGTATTTGGGGATGGATGGCGGTTTTACAGTGGGATCAACGCAGAGCTCCGGTTCGTTTCCATCAAAGGAAATGTAGAAACAGATTTTATTACTGCAAAATCTTCTGACTTCATCAAAATTGTTTTTTATCCTTTTGTTTTGGTTTGGGGGTTGTGCTTTGAGGGTGGAGTGGCAAGCTGTGGAGAAAAGCAGGCCCTTTGTGTCAATGCTTTCACGTAGCAAGCCCCACCTTCCAAATATTCAACGGGAAAGCTGTGATCAGCCCTAAAAATTTCTCATTTGAAAAACAGCAGCACCCTCTGCCCTGCTCTGGAGCCACTGACGGTTTTGTGCATCGCTGTGAGAACTCCGGGATATTTTATATGTTCACAGCGTATGCGTATCATGAATTAATTCATTTGTCTGGGAACGAGTCGATGGCAGCAATTAAATTGGCTCCGTAGCTGCCGATGTGTCTCTAACTGGCCACGAGCCTTGCAGGGCACTGGGACAAAAACTTTAAAGCTTATAGAGAAGAAAGGGGTAGGCATCGCTGTCGTCTGTTGTTCGTGTACCGGGGATGTCCTTGGGGACAGTGTGTTTTACGTTAACGCTCTTGGAAGGGCTCGAATGGGGTCCTTATTGCCATAATCGATGCCAAACTAACTGCACGGGGCAGGGCAAGGTTTTCTCAGCCTGTGGGTGGCTCTGCGTCCCATCGCGTTGTTAATGCCACGCACGGTTTTTAGGGTTTTCAAGAACACTTCCAGCCAGTGCCCGAATAATCCCACCCTTATTTTGGGGCTGAGGTGGGGGGATATGTCTGCACGCGTACATGTTTGTGTGCGTGTGAATTATGAGGCTGGAAAACACCTCCTGGGAGGTGTGAGCCCACGGAGTCCCCTGGGACAGAGGGGACGCCCCGGTGCCGTGGGGGGGACATCTCCTCCCGGGGCTGGCGGGGACCCTCCCTGCTCCGATCCGCTCTCACGGGTCCCACCCGCTGCGTCTTTAAATAAATAATGCTGGGGTGACGCTGTTCGTAAGTAATATTACACGCTGCTCGTTTTCTCCTCGGTAGTGTGCGGGGTGACGGGGCTGTGGATATTTCAGGTTTGTCACCATAGAAAGTGGAATATGGGGGGGAAAAACAAGAGAAAAACGAGGTCCCCTCTGTGTGGGTTGTGGAGGGGACTGAGCTTTTCAGGGCTGACTGGAGCATTTTTTTCTCACCTGCAGTAGCCGGGGACTCTGGGCTCACTTTGCTCTCCCCATCCCTCTCGAGGACCTGGCTCCCAAGGGACGGCGAGAGATTAGGAAGGAAGACCTTCAGCCCACAATGTGCAAAAAATGGGGAAAGTAATCCAGTGAGGGAACAACAATGTTGGTTCCGTTCCCTCGCCTTCCTGCTGTTGGGTGTTAATTAATGTAACAGATAAGAATGGCTGGGAAACGTGGCGATTGTGGCTTTTTCATAGACTTAAACTTGGCCGGTGATGCTGTAATCTTGAATTTGTGACATCAGAGTTCATGTCCTGACAGCAGAGAAGGTTCGTGGTGTCGTGCCAGAGGCTTTGGGTTTGGGTGGGGAGGAGCAGGGAGGCACTTATAAATAGTTATAAATAGTCCTTTTACCTAATAAGGGCTAGTGAAAAAAAAATCCCATCCTGATTTTGGCTTTTCTTTCCCCTTGCGGCCAGCCAGCTTGAAATTCCCCATTCATAATATATTTTTAAAAATATTTCTTTAAGATTTTTTTTTTTCTTCTCTGCATTAGTAAATGTTAAACACAAACTGCTTTTGCCCCAGTCCACTCGACATGCGATGTGAACAGAGAAGATATTAAAATGCCTGATGCTGCGGCAGTGCTACAGCTTTCCAGCTCGCTGGGATTTGGGGCTGGGACCAGGAGCTCCCAAGCTCCTTTATGGCATCTTTACCTCTGGGTCGCTGTGGTCTGAAGCAGCTCATTTATTGTCCTGTTATATCATTGTTATAAGATCAGGTTATGTTGAAAAAGTACGGGTCTGGTGCCAAACCGTAGGAGTTAGTGGGATTTTTTCGGTCTCTTCGTGAGACTTCAGGTTGACCCATTAAGTGACTAAGCACTAAGAGCAGGCATCAAGAGAAAGAGGTGGTTTGCCGTGAAAATGCACCGATTAGAGTGCATTTAGATTGCATTCCATTTAGGTTGATTAGAGCAGGTTTTAGGTTGATTAGAGCAGGTTTGAAGGTGATGCCCAGACTCGGAGCAGTCGGCTGCCTCTTGGGCAAGAGCTGGGTTTTGGGTGGCGGTAGCCTTTAACCAATGGCACATAGGAAAACAAGGATCCTCAGGCTGAATTTTTTTTTTTTTTTTTAATGACTGTTTTAGTTAGCTGGCAACTGTCCCGGTGAGTGGAGCAAAGAGCTGCCACCTTTATTACTTGCAGGAGTAAGGAGGAGAGGAAAATTGCAGCAACTCAGTGCAAATATTGCCAGGCAGCAGAGGCGAGTCAGATGAATTTGTTGTTTATTGAGCTGGGTTGCCTGACGGATATGAAATTCTTTGCGTGAACTGTGTCGGGATTTCTCTGGAGAGCAGCTGTTCCCTTTTTCTTTCCCCCTTTCTCTCTTTCTGTGTGTAGTCACTAAGCAATTTAGGAGGACCTGGGATGGGGGGACATACTGTAAATAAAAAAATTAATCAGATTTGTGTGGCTGGGAAAAAAAAATGCAAAATAATAGCTGCAAGGCTTGGATAAATGACTTTGGGTTTTGTTTTTTGTTGATTTGTTTTTTTGTTTGTTTGGTTTTTTTTTTAATAAGTGCTTCCCTGCAGCCAGCTGCTTTGCAAAGTGAACGGACCTTCTCTAGGTACCAGTAAATAATGAGATAATCCTTTTGTCTGTTTATTTTCGTCGGGCTGCATTTTCAACTGAACTAAACAGTTTTTAGAATATCTGGCACTGTAAAATGTAAAGCGAAGCATGCGTTAGGAAAAATAAATGCCTAAACAAGTGCAGTAAAGTGGGGTGAAACATGATTTGGAGCATGAGGGAAAGTGCTGACCCACCTGGCGAGGTGCTCCTCTTGTCTTCAGCTTCAACGGGAGGTTACGTTGTGAACACGAGTTAGGAGCTTGGAAATGAAAAGCGTCCTCTGGGCCCAGCTCAGGAGGGACTGGAGTCAGCAGCGAGACACGGGCTGACTTGCATAAGATTTGGATTCTCCCTTATTTCAAAGAAATAACGTTCCTGGGAGCAAAGGGCAAGTTGAGCATTTGTAGTACTGTAAAAACTCAGTAAAGTCAAAGTGCCCCGCTCACACATCGCTTTGCATCCAGTGGCCTTCCTCCCCGAGGAGCTCAAAGGGCCCCCAGGGTGGGTACGTCCCCATTTATATCCCCATTTTCCTCCGCCGCGTTAAGAAGTTGTGTCCCTTCTTGCAAATACAGCGAAGAGCTCAGGAAGATCCAGCAGCAGCCCCTGTGTTGCTGTGACCTCCAACACTCACCGCTTTTAGGTGATGCTTTTTGACATCAAGCAAAGAACAGCGATTTTAAATGACCTTTAAGGTTCTTGAAACTCAACAGCTCGATTCTGCTGGTGTTTGCGGAGCCCCATGCTCCTGGGGTGGTGCTGAGGGTGAGGAGGGCCAGGGGGTTGAAGGCAGTATAAATAATCATGCTGCGTTATTGGTGTTGCCGTGCAGGGACGATGAAGGCTCTCAAAGGTTTGTTCCTCTCCAATAGCCTTCATGGCCACAAAAGTTTTAGCTATCTTGTTGTCTTTGCCTCTGGAACAGATAGCAAAGCTGGTTGGACGCTGGTTGTTCTCTAGTCAGTTGATAAAACAAATTAATGGAAATTGTACTGTGCATACATTCAGGAATTTTTTTGTTTGGGTTTGGGAAGTCTGTAGCTGTTTTGATTTTGCAGATTGGTCCAGCTTCACCTGAGAATTAATTTCTGCCTGTTTTTTGTTTACCACAAGCAATTGTGTAGATTATAACTTCCTAGGACAGACTCCTTAACTGATGCTTATTTCCTCTTCACCCTCGTCAGTGCCAGGGGACTATCAGCAATAATAATTTCCTTTTTGCTGATTTTATTAAAATGTGGTACAATGAATTGCCTCAACACGTGCAAGCCCACCAAATTGGTGTAGATATTTTAGACCGTGCAAGTGCTTCCCAGGCAGAGTGCCGCAGGGACAACACTCTTGCTCGTACTAAGAGCATTGTCACCATGGGCCAAGAGGCAGATAGCAAAAGCAAGACTGTCTAGTTTTGTGGCATGGACACTAGTATGCTCTGACCCGGACTTTGCATGGTCAAGGCTTGTCATCTTCAGCTGGTTAAGAGCAGTTGACCAAAAAACCAGAGGAGGTGCCCCAATCTGTTGGCATCTGCATGTCTTTCCATGGGAGGAGGCAAAATCCCCAAGCGCTCCATCCACATCATGTTTAATGGCTCTCAGAGTATGTTTTTACACTCGGGGCACAAAACAATATTTGATGCTGCCCAAAAGATTTCACAGTGCGGAGCATCGTGCTCCTGGAGAGCACCTGAGCCAGTGGAGAGGTGGTGGATGCCTGTTCAGTGGGCTTAATAGGAGCTGGGCAGGTTGAAAGCCAACGCGTGTCATTCCCAGAGCTGGGACTGCAGCGAGCCTTGAATGTCCCGGCCAGGGTGTCTCCTGCCATATGAGACAATTTCTTGTGGCTGTCCCCTTATCCCAAATCACTCTGGTTGAGAGATTAAACCATTGCATCTTTTAACAGTAGTTCAACGTGGAGCAAATCCAAGCAAAGATCTTGCATCTAAAAGATGCTCTGCTCAAAACTCTCTTGTTTCCAGAGGGGACGAGCAAAAACTCCTCAAATTGTTGTAGTTTGAGTGTGAGGGAGAGGCCAGGAGTGTGGCCAGCTCGAGCTACAGCATTAATTAGCGGAGATCAATGGTACCGTGTGAAGCTTCACAATTCAAATGAGATTATCTCCTGGGTTGTGTAGGGCTCGTGTGATGGGCTGGTACCAGGCAGATTTATCACAACTAGAACAGGATACGATATTGGGTGGGACGGTGCTTATATCTCTTAACATCAGCTGCTGATGTCCTAAGGAAGAAGATGAAAAGCTGGAAGAGAAGTGTCGAAACAAGCGCTTTTATATTATAGAATCATAGAATAGAATCATAGAATATTTGGGTTGGAAGGGACCTCTAAAGGTCATCTAGTCCAACCCCCCTGCCGTGGGCAGGGACATCTTCAGCTAGGTCAGGTTGCTCAGAGCCCCGTCCAACCTGACCTGAAATGTTTCCAGGGATGGGGCATCCACCACCTCTCTGGGCAACCTGGGCCAGTGCTTCACCACCCTCAGCGTAAAACATTCCGTCCTTATATCTAGTCTAAATCTACCCCCCTTTAGTTTAAAGCTGTTCCCCCTTGTCCTGTATTCTTCTTCCTCTCTGTGTCTTCATAGGTTGGTAATATCCTACCCAAACCCATAAATCCAGTTCCTGGCTATCTGTGGTGGAGAGTTTTCTCCACCCTGTGAAATGTAGTTTCAGGCATTACGTGCCGTGCCTAACCTGGCAACCCACCTACACGCGGCAGTCAAATGAAGGCAAAGTTATCTAATAACAATTGAATATTTGACTTGAAGCAACTTACTTTGCAGCCTTGAATTATCGACTTGCCATGGAACCTGAGAATTAAAAATATAGGCAAGAAAAAGCAAATTGGCATCTTAAGAGGTGACTCTGATGTGAGTGATCTATTCTGCCGTAATGAGGTTTTCTTTTCTATTTCCTATGGCAGCAAAGACAAAGCCACCTGCCTTAAGTCGGGCTAATATCCATCACTGATGTGGACATTGCATTTGGTATTATCTGGCACTGGAGAAGCTGCAGCCAGGTCTCCTGGCTTCACGTGCAGCACTCCTGCTCTCCAGAAACCTCAGATCACTTCCCAAAGCCCTCAGAGATGCTGGTGACTGAAGTGCAGCCAACCCCGGGGTGGAGCGTGTTGGCTGCTTCATGATACCCAGATACACAGTATAACATTCGGCCAGGAGTAGGCACTGAAAGTAAGTATTTGCTTAAAACCGTCTTTGAATTTAACCTGAAGTTAAATTCTAGTTAAACCCCGGTTGTCAGGAGTTGTCTAGTGACTAGTTTTGAAAAGGAAAAGCAACAAGAAGAAAACATCTTCACAAGCAAATGGCACAACTCGGGCTGAGCTCGCGCCTCTTTTTCGGAAGGAAAATTCTTGTGCTGTTAGGGATGTTTACGCATTGGGGTACAGGGAGCATACCGGAGTAATGCAATTCTCCATGTAGTTAGTCACTAAATTAATTCCTGCGTTTCTTTGTCAGAAAGTTGGCAACACATCCCGTCATTGTGAGCAGCGGGGTTAATGAGCACATTCTTCAATATTAATCTTATAATCAAATACTGTTGACTCATCATCTCGTACACATCCTACAAAAGTCTTACTTGGTGAAAAGCTGGAGAGTTGCACTGGCGGGAGGGAACGGTTCGGTTCGGGGGCAGGAGCCAGGCGCTGGCTTTGGGCTCTGCGGTTTGTGCCGGGGTGGGTCCCGTCTCTCGTGGGAAATGTGGGCTGTGGGTGCATCGTCGGTACTGATGATTTACAGAATGTTTTGGTTATGAGAGGGTAGACGTCCGCACGCCAGAACGCGCGGTGCTGTTTGCAGCTTTGGTTTCGGAGCTTCCCACTGGTTTCTGTTAGGGGTAACTCACTCTTGGGAAGCCAAAATGCAAGGGTTAATTGATATATAGCAGTAAACACACTTTGGCCATTTAGATGCTGGGCTTGGATGATCCCTCCTACAAAGGTGATATTTACCCCCGAAGATAAGCCCAGGTGCTGTGGGTAGGTGTGGGCTTCCTTTTTGCTTTTCCATGGTGCTTTTCCTAATCTGTGTCCATTGGGCCCCAGACAAACCCTTGTCACTCAACCACCCTGGTACTTTCACACAGTTTTTCCTTTCCTCTTATTCTTTCATTCCCTCTCCTGTCTTTCACCCTGCTCCACTTTTCCCAAATCCTCCGAGTTCAAACCCTAGTCACAGTCAAGTTTGAATAGGACTGAAATGAGGCCAGACAAACCCCCTCTGTCCCCATTAGAAGACGAGGAACACTTTTGATGTTGAAAAATACGTTTACAGTGTCACTTTGCGTTAGACATGAAGCCAAAGCCGGTACAGCCTCTCCTCAGTTGGGTCTGAGACATCGCTCGATAGCCGTGTTTATTGTAGAAGTACATCTTTTTGCATTTTCAAAGACAAATCAGGTACTCAGCAGTCAGGAATGTCTCCTTTGGTGCTTTTACATATTATTTATCGTGTCAGCGAGTAATGCAGGGGCCCCTCTGTGTTGATGTTAATATGGATGTTGAAATGAGTATTTAAAATGACGGTGCATGCTGTAACTCAAGTGTTTGGCGTTCAGAGGCCACTATCGCCAGCAGATCTGAATCCTGCTTTCTGCCTAATGGTTGTTGGAAATAATCAAAGCTCTCGAGAGAATTTAAAACTAAGGAGGGTGAAGGGAGAGAGCTAAAGAGGGTAGCAGGGTTTGGGTGCAGCTTTGGGACCTGCTTTGCTTGCTTGGTGCCAGCAGTCACTGCATAGCCTGGGCATTGGTCACGGGTCATCATGTCCCCCAAGAGTCCCCAAAGCCCCGAGCAGCCCCACATCAGCCCTCTCGTGGGTCAGAGTCTAAGGAGATGCAGTTCTGCCAAGTTATTTTGCCGGGGTGCTGCGTCTTCCAGCATTTCCTGAGGAATCTCGGTTCAGAAGTGACAAAATCCGCATTTCAACTCCAAAGCTGCCAGCCCTGCTGACCTAATCTGGGCTTGCGGCTGAACGGGATTTTCCTCTGCATGCGATGCTGCCAAGGGCTGTGTTCGTGCCAGAGCTGACAGCCCTCCGTCCCCCGGCGAACCCCTCTGCCCGGCGTTGCGCCTGCTGTTCCGCAGTGCATCGCTCCAGCATAGGGCATCAAACCATTCTATTGCTGACCTGCCACCCCCTGCGTGGCCAAAGGGGTTGGAAAACAGCAGAAAGGCTTGTTTTGTCCCCAAAGCCAGGTCTGGACACCAAACACCCCGAGGGACACGGATCTTTAGGAGGAAGCAGCAGTTTTGGAGGCGTTTCTCAGAGCAGCATCGGGATGGGTCCGGCTGCGGCATCTCTGCTGCTGCCGTGGACCAAGACTGCTTTGGGCATGATTTGGCGATAATTAATCCCCGGTCCGTGCACTTCCAGACCCTCCCAGCAGTTCAAACTGGGTCTGGATCCGGTGTGCACATGTGGGGGAATTTCCATCCACCTGACCAGAGCCGTAAATACAGAGTTTGTGTCAGCTTTATACTGTTGTGTTGGCATCTTGCAGACTGTAGGGGACTGAAAATGCCCGATCCAGCATTTATGTGATAGAAAAAGCCCTAAAGCCAGAGCTATTGTATGACAGGAGAGCCTTGGTTTCCAAGGCTGTCATTTTCATGTCTTCTTTCCAAATGGAACGGCGTGAGCGTGCCCCGGAAAGCTGGGAGGTGCCAGAAAAATGCCGTAGAAAAACCTTCTCCTACCACCCTCCTGGAGAATTTTTTTAAAAAATAATCTATAAGAATTTTCATAATTGCGTTTGGGGGTTTTGTTGAGGCTGTGAGGAGTGTACGTGCCCTTGCTCTGCACTGTGGCTATTGGGGTGCACCGGGGCATGGTGGGGGGCCCTGCGGGTTGGAGGAAGCAGCAGGTCCCTGCTTCTGCCTCCTGCACGGCTGAGAAGTGGTTAATGGAGGAGTTGGGGGAAAGGGAGAAAAATGCAGTCGAGAGTATGCGTGTTTGCTGCCGAGCTATAAACTTCTTGAAAATACGGACTTATAAGGCAACACTTAAAAGAATCTCATTTTGAGCCTTGTTGCATTAATGGGTAGTGGGTCTATTTTTAAATAAATTTACAAGCGGAGAAAACTTCCATTCTGTGAAATGGAGCAAAAAGAAAAGTATTCTGAACCCGATCGTTTTAAATGGAGCTTGTTCACTTTAGCAGCCCAGCAGCTAGTTATCGAAAGCCGCTGGTTTTCTTTCATATCCCATCTCTGCTGGTAAAAGAAAGGGTCGGGAAGGAAGTGACAGGCGTGAAACGAGCAATGACACGGAGGGCGATCGCGCGGGGTGGGCACTGAGCCTGGGATAAGCCTCTGACAAACCTGGGCATTAGCAGCGCCTGCTCCCACCGTAGCTGCCATCTTTGCCCTGTCTCTTAACAGTTGCTTCCAGTTGTAAATGTCAAATTTGGCTTCAAAGGGGGGAACAAATCGAAGAGCCAGCTGTTAGGATTTACAGTACATCATTTGGGTCTTACTTTTTTCCAAAAGAAGACTTGCAGAGCGGAAAGCAGGCTTGGATCTTAGAATTTCAAAATATCTAAAATGGCTTTTCTGTTTTAACTTCTGAAATTGCCCTTCCAGGGGCACAAAAAGTCTCGTGCAGGAGGGTTTTGCAGCAGCCCTCCTGCTGTGGTGTGACGTGCTGGGGCGGCTGGAGGAAGGCGCAGAGAAGGGAGCGTTGCAGGGA
Source organism: Pygoscelis adeliae (assembly GCF_000699105.1). NCBI lineage: Eukaryota > Metazoa > Chordata > Aves > Sphenisciformes > Spheniscidae > Pygoscelis > Pygoscelis adeliae. The sequence continues at coordinate 1,410,814 of NW_008825253.1, forward strand.
GGGAAAGCCACGTCCCCAGCACATTTTTTGGCCACTGTGAAATTGGAGGTGATGACACCGTCACCCCCAATGCCAAAGCTTGCTCGAAGCTGAGCCTGAGCTGCCTTTGCAGTCGGAGCAGCCCTGGTTTGCTCTCTTCTGCAACAGCCATGGCACATCAGCTGCCTGCAGCAGCTGCGGGTCCAACCTCAGTGGCCACGGGGCCATGGCAGGAGGCAGCGAGGCATCAGCCAGCAGCAAAGCTTGCACCGGGAGAGAGTTTCTTGGACATAATTCCCAGGTGTTTGTAGGCAGCGGTTCACGTTCCTGCAGCCTGGTCCCAGGGAAGCATCTTTCCTGCCCCATCCTGCTCTCTGCATTGTGAAAGGCTCTCTCTAACCCTGCAAAGCACCTGGACTTGGGCAGCCCACGCAGTGCGGCCGGGAGATGGTTGCTGCATGTCTGGGGCTGAGCTCAGTTAACCGACAGCCCCCCAAAAGCCGCTGTGGGGCTGCCAACCCGAAGTGCTTTCTTGGCAGGGTGCTGGACTGGCCAGAAGGCAGCACCCTTCAACATGGGAGTGGTAGCAAGGGTCCACTGGGATCCTGGTCCGGAGAGGTTTTTCTCCTCGTTGCCGCTGATATCTGCACAGACATCCTACACCCTTGCACAGCTCGAGCTCAAGACACGGGAGCTCTCCCAGGCAGAGGAACCCGATAGGGCAGTTTAATCCTTGGCTGCGACAGTGAAAATATCAAGGTCAAATGTGCACTGTCATGAAGGTTTCGTTTTTCTCCCACACTCTTCTAACCTTTCCTTTTATACAAGATAGATATGTCAGCATGACTCCTCTCCAGCTGGCAGGGCTCAGCTGATGTTTCTGTCCCCATTGCACGTGTGATGATCGGGTGGCAGGAAGCCTCCTCTCCTCCATCCCCCCGGCCGGGCCTCGCCGCTCCCCGTGGTGGTCCCGAAAGGTATGTGCCTGGGGGGGATGCAGCAGCCCTGGCCAGCAGCGTTGGGGCACCCCTTTGCATGGCCAGGAAACTCTTGAAGAGGCTGGCTCAGGGGGGACTCCTGCGCGGGGTCTCCAGCTGCATCCCATCACAGCCAGAAACAATGGAGCAATCCCAAAGTGTCTGCGTAGCCCTTGCCAAGCGCGATTGCTCGGCAGCAGAGAAGTGCTGCGCTGCGTCGGCAGAGCCTTGCTGTCCTTGGGAGCGTTACAAGCCGCCCCGTCCCTTGCTGCGTGCGTGTTTCAAGCCGTGGCTTTGCAGGGGGGAAGGTATCTTGTGCAGGGACAGCTGCACCGTGGGGGGTTTGGCACGTCGCCGTCAGCCCCGGCAGGAGGAATGCGTCCTCCCCCTCCTCCTCGGAATGCCGGGCGGGCCTCCCTTCCCACTCCCACCCCAGCGGGACCCCCGTCACCTGCACCCTGAGCGTGGGACTGGGGGCAGGTGGGTCCGGCAGCAGCAATACGCAGCCCCCCCCTCACCGTGCACGGGGCGAGATCACGGAATGCCGCTCGGGTGGAAAGTCCTGCACGGGAAAGAGCAAACGCGGCAGGACAAGCCCTGCACCAAAGAGGGTTTGGTGCCAGCAGTGTGTGGCGGTGGATCTGAAGTCACCGAGGTCCTGCCAAACCCCTCTGAGGCTTCCCCAAGCCCCTTATGTGGGGTCTCAGTTAGGAAAGCCCACAGCCACCTCTGAAGCCACGAAAGCCACGGTGGCTGCCTGTTTGGATGCCGTTGCCTGTGCCGACACTTTTTCTGTCTGAGGCTGAAAGCGGAGGTTTTACACAAGGTGGTATTTTTACTCTTGGTCTACGGTCAGGGAGGAGGAGCAGGAGCTGGAGGGGGTTTGGCCTTTGGAGTTTTTCTGCATTTCTAGGCAGTGGGTTGAATGCGTGAAACCACCTCCTTTCCCAAGCAAACCAGTAGCACACGCCGTTCTTTTGCTGCTGCAAAACCTGGTGCGAGCGCGGTCTGCTCCCATCGGGGCGTGCCTGGACACAGGGAGAGGGGACGCTCGGCTCCGTGTCACCCCGGTGCTGCCCCCATGCTCGCCCCCTCCTTAGTGCAGCAGCAGCCGGCGTTTCCGCTCAGCGAACGAGCCAGATGTATTTGTAGCTTAATAGGATTTAGGAAGGCAGTGGAGAACGTGTGCGCCCGGTGTGTGGGAAATCTATTGATATTAAACCGGAGGAGATTCTGTTTAGCCAACTTTGTCACTGGGCTTGCGAGGCAATGAATCAGCTGCAGCACAGCGGGGGTGTGAGGAGGGGGTGCGGGATGCAAGGCTCGTGTTTGCAACTGAGATAGGGGCAGCTCGGATGGGAAATACCCATCCTGGGCATGCCCTCCCCCAAAACGCCACGTCCTCTGTAAGGGCAGCGCCTTGGGGCCTCTGCTTTGTTCCCCAGGGCCGTTACATGCTGCAGGGTCCCCTGCAGCCAGGAGGCCACCAGGACGGCTGAGCTTTGTGGTAGGCTCACCCTAAAGTTTTGCTTTTCTTTATGCATGTACCAGCGGTTGCAATAGCAGCTCATCACACAAGCAGCTCATTTAGCTTCGCCCCGCGGTCGCACGTATAGTCCAGGTACATTAACCACGCGGCACTGATGCATAATTATTCTCCATCGGGTAGTGAACTTCCTGGTTAAATGAATTTGGAATAATTATAGGTATCACAGCGTAATTGCAACGTGACTGCTGTTTGCAGGATGACTAATTGCCATATCCCATGAAGCAGCTCTGCCGTGTGTACACACACAGCGGGGTCGAGGAGCTTGCGTTTTGCTTTACCTCTTGCACTTTGAAACTGTGTGGTTCATCTGGCTGTTCTGGCGTTGGGAGGCAGCATATCGACTCACCTTGACAGTGGAAATAGAGACTTTTTCCAAGAGCTTCCTTCCTCCTGTATCTTCTGCCTCCTTTTGTGCTTGGGTCTGTTTCAAATGCCCGGGGACCGGCTGGGCTGGGGAAGGCTAGCTGCTGCTTCCTTGCCCCCACCGGCATCTCCACCTCTGCCCACCTGCGAAACAGCAGTGAATCCACGCAGGAACGGCACAGTCCTTGCTTTAACCTCAGCCCAAAATATCTCCCTGACGTTTGCACGCTGCAACACGCTCACGTTGTACTTGTGCGCATTAGGTGATGCACTGGAAGAGCATTTTAGGACTGAGGGGTTTCTCCCAGCAGAGAAGAAAATTGCAGTCTTAATTCCTTCGGTGAATTAATGTTTCGCTGTGTGTGGCTCCGTCCCTTCTCCCCGCGCCCCGACCCGCTCCCCCCCGCCAGCCGGGATGTGTGTCCCATCAGAAATGATGCTGAGTCTGTAGCTGCCATTTGCTACCTGCTGTAATTATCCTACCTGAGTTTTCCGTGACTTGGAGCCAAAAGTTTGCTGCTGAGCTTGGCTCGCTGGGAGCCTTGTGTTGGTGGGATGAGAGTGACGTGAGCTCAGGTCACGAGTCCTGGTGCAGAAAAGCAGTGGCTGCAGCCTGGGCTGCAGCTCAGGAGACAGCTGTTTAAGTGGCGCACAACATCTGGCCCGGTTAAACAAAGCAAATAATCACGTTGTAATCGGCCAACCTGTGAAATACCTTCTTCTGTTGGGAGAATGCTCTTTATGGAAAGGAAAAATGTTGCTGGGGTTATTTTTGTGCCTGTGTGCGCTGTGCTTTGCAGCACTCTCAGTTCTGTTTCCTTGGACCGCTGGTGACATCCAGTAGCCAGCAAGCTTAATCACAAGAAAATATTTTCTATAGATCTTTCAGAATATCTACTTCAGCCTGAATTTCAAATAAACATTGCCATGTTTGGAAATCTCCCTGGTGCGCCCCCCCCATCCTCTCTGTGTGAACTTTTGCTAAAGGGTGACTCACCATAATCCCTTCCCTAACAACAGAAATACCAGGCTGAGCTGCCTTCTGGGATCTGGAGGGTCTGCGCTCGGGTTTTGGATACAACAAAAGACAAGCCACTCGCACGCCCTTGGTCACCAGATGGATTTTCCTCCTTTTCCCCCCCCATTTTCCCCCCTTCTTTCCCCCATTTTCTGATTTGGCTGCGCAGTTTGAGCTCCTTTGCAAGCGGCAGGAGCGATGCCCTGGGATGGACGTGCCGTGCTGATGCGGTCCTGGGCGTTTCTCAAGCAGGGGCATCTTTCCCCCAGGAGCTCATTAAACACAGCCCAAGGCACGACCAAGATGTATTTATTTCCTCCTCCCTGCCCTCTCTCCTCTGTGTAGTGGATTTAAATGCAAATGTTAACTTATGGCTTTAATCTTCCTGGGCAGTAGGCTTGGGAGGTGGATGAGCATAAAAATTAGTGGAGGCTATTCCGCTGGTTGTCCAGGCTCTTTAATTAATGCTCTGCAAAATTGCACTTTGATGAGGGATAACTTTAAAGGTGTAATTATAGCGGTGCAACAATTAGCTGGGCTGGTGTGGATGTGAGTATTTCCAATTTACAGCCAACAAAAAGCTCGCTCTTTGGCAATCGATAGGTACAAATCTATGAACGCCGGTGCACCAAAGGGGACCGAATCAGTCAAATACATCCCAACTCCCCTTATTTATTTCTCCAAAAAAAGGAGAAATGAAACGATGATGACCCACCAGTGATGAAGGCATGTTTCCTTCGGCGGTGGACTTCTTAAGTTACACGCATGTTAAGCGTTAGGAAAAAGCCAACGTTTAGGACTGCAGGGAGCATTTCCAGGGGAGTGCTGCTGGTTTAGTGCTCCGGATGAAACCTGTCCCAGCAAAGCGCAGGTGGCGGGGAGAGTTCCCGAGACCTATTGACTTTTTGATAAAAGTCACTAAAAATTACCCCAGAGCCCAGAATAAGAGCACCAGTTTGTTACACGCGCAATACACAGGCAATTTTATCCGAGTTAAATCACTTCCCTCTTCTCCCCTGTCTCCATCCCCATCCCCGGTTCATCTTCTAAGGATGTTTCATTAGAAAACTGACAATTTCAAGCTCAAAACCTCCGTTTTAGGGTTTACACAGGCACAAGCCAGCAGCAGTCCCCAAAGATTCATAATCATAGCCTGCCCTTGGCTGCCGTTTGTTTTCCAGCTCAATTGGCCTCTTCCCGTTGATCCCCCAATGAAGCGCCCATGCGTTGGTCCCCGCTGCGAGGGCGGGCGCTTGCAGGGCAGTTAGTTAGAAAATCAAATGTCTCCTGCTTTTCTTTTGGCGTGTTTTGCATGAACACCCATGTGCATGTTGAGAGTCCTGGCCCAGAGAGCAGCTTTAATGCTTCTCTGCTCACTGGAAAATACCCAGTAAGGAGAAAAAAGTGTAAAAGGGAAGAAAGAGAGAAAGAAAGAAGGAAAAACTGTGCTGCCTTTACCATAGCTTATATTTCTTAATTTATTTTGCAAAATACAATATCCAAAGGTTCCAGCTGCCAACTTTTTCTCTTTGATGGCCTCATAAATCCTTTAAATTAAAATTCAGCATTTTCCCCTAAATTGAAGTTAAAATTTATTGATTTAGTAAAGAGGATGAAGCTAAATAAGTATTTGTATGTACGTCTGAACACTCTACTGAAAAACATTTGAGGGAAAGGCCTTTAAATGAAATAGTTTTGCATTCATCCTTCCTGTTTCTTGGTAATTCTCTGCTCAGTGGTAACACTGAGCTCTCCAGGTGGAAAACTCGAACGCTGCCTGGAAAATCGTAGCTTCAAATATAGTCGATTACAGAGATATACATAAAATAAATAGCTTTGCAAGAAGTGCGTGAGACTCCCTCCATTTCCGATGCAGAGTAGCACAAGTGCTTTTATCAAAGTTCAGATTTGTATTTAGGCTTGTGAGGTTAAATTTATCTTCGGGGGGGGACCCCCGTCCCACAAGACCTGCAAAATACTGAATAAGAGAGCGTGGCTGAGGACTGCACGGGGACTCTAGGAATGGTCCCGAAATTGGGGCTGAAAGGGGTTCGCCAAAGACATCGTTAATGTGATGGGCTCACGCGCCGGGCGCTCGCTGGGTTCAAACGCCCTCCTGCACAGCGCAAATTTTTTGCAGGCAGCTGGGAGGAATCGTAATGAATTCTTCATTCAGGGATCGAGCAAGTGGCCAGCCTGGCGAGTGTGGGGATAGGCGATGCTCCGATCGAATTGCTGCCAAAGCTGCTGCTGACGAAGGTGCTGCTGTCGTGGGAGGGGATTTTCCACGTGTGCATTTATTTCCCTGGGCTTTTCCAGCTGCAGAGAGCTGCTGGGCTGTTGCAGAAGGACTTGTAACCGCTGCCTGTCTTTGGGTTCGTCTCGGTTTTGGGAGGGTGATTTCTGGCTGTCACCCCGTCCCCGTGCGTTCCCCAACTGCTTGCCTGGCTCCATACAAATATTTTAAGGATACCTCCTCTGTCAAAAACTGACACACTGGAAAAGCGTTCGTTGCTTTAGTTCCTTTCTTAATTTCTCTGGGCTGGTTTCAGCCAGGCAGTCGTCTGCTGGTCGGATCCGGGACTGGAAGGGAAACAAGAATTCATGTCTCTCGAGGCGTCGAGTGGGAGGGAGGGAGCCCTGGGAGCTGCCGGCCGAGCCCCGAGTCTCCCGTGTCCCCACCTGCACCCCGTCCTTGCCTCCACCAAAAGGGCAGGCTCCTTCCTCTCCCCACAGCCAGTTTTTCATCAAAAAAAAAAAAAAAAATTAAGTTCAATTAATTTGCATTTTCGAATGGGAATCATAGTGGCACAAACAAAGAAAATCCCGATTTGTTTTAATCTGAGCCAGTCCTAGCGCTCCCCATCCTGTTAAGATTAATTCATGTTTGCATTTACGCCCATAAAT
>NW_008825253.1:1417616-1426842 GCF_000699105.1 Pygoscelis adeliae
AATTCATAGGGACCAAACGTATGTGCTGGTGAGGTATAGAAGGGGGCTGTGAAAGATCAGGGCTGTGGCTTTGCAGTAATAGCAAACCAGGGCACTAGCATATGACTCACATAAATCGTGTGAATCTCCCTCTCTGATTCCTTGCCTTGATTTGTAGTGAAGGGGATGGTGGTGGTGTAACTTAAAAAAAAAAAAATGAAAAATGCACGGATGTTTCATTTTTAGATCTTTTCTCCCACTCTTCCATTCACTTCCTCATTATTTAAGGAATATAGTCTATGTATATACATGTGGAGGTACATACATACGCAGATATATGCATACACATGTGTATGTGCGTATATGCACACGATGGGTATGTATCTCCCCCCACCCCTCAGCTAGGTCAAAACCGTATTGTCCTCCGAGTTCAAAATGCCATGCCTTTTTTCCCAGTGGGTTTGGCATTCCTCTCGGAGCCAGCAGGATGTTTTAGGCAGGGAGCCACAAATAATACAAGAAGCAAAGCCAGGACTGTGACTTTGTTTTTGAGCTTTGCTTGTAGATCATTGCCATGGAGCAGGCTTCAACACAGAGATGCAGCGGTTTGGGGGGAATCGAGAGGTAGCAGGGGTGGCGTTTTGGCTCTTAATTTAATTTTTCCAGTGCTCCAGCGATTGCACTTCACCTGCCTGTGCTGCCAGGTTGAGAGCAAGTTTGTACTTGCTTGTTCCAGAGTGATTAGAAACCAGCTTCCCTAGAAACCTTCTGGGAATGTATTTAATTGGGCTCTAAACAATAAAATGGGAACTTCATAGATTGTTATGCATATGTGACTTTTTTTTTTTTTTTTTTTGCTTTTATACCTTGTCAGCAACTTGCAACTATGGTAACAACACAAAGATGAAACAGAAACTTGATTAAATCAATACATCAGACAAGTACAAGCGCCTAATATATACTCTGCTTCTTCACCCCCCAAACAGAAATGCTGCTGAAGAGCGAGATTGAGCTAGACGGCAGGGTGGTTTTTTTCCCCCCTGGCAAATCATTTGGGATCACTATATTTATTTTTTCAACTCTAACTTTTTCATTTTTCCCCCTTCTTAACAAAATCGGGTCTGTCATTTAGATTGCAATGTTTTGCATACTTTCAAAGTCACAGGGCAGAGAAGAAAAATGAAATACAAGTTGGTTGGGGTTTTTTTGTTGGTTTGTTGTTTTTTTCTTTTTTAACTTGGGGAAACTAGCTGGTGGTCCTAAAAGCAATTTAAACACAGTGTTTTCACAAAGCTCCACCTGTGCGAGGAGAAGCACGCAGGACTCGGTCCCAAGTCTTTTTGCTGGGACTTTCATGTCTCGAAGCAGCCGGGAAGCTGCATCCACCCTTTATGTTGTATTTCCCTAGCGAGTTTGCACGAGGGTTGCAAAGTGCTTTGAAAATACTAATTCGGCCCCATAATAAACCTGTCAGGGAGGGTGATAGTAATTTCAGGGGTGGAGGCTGTGCAGCCCCGTTCCTCCAGCCTGCAGTGAATAGGTGCTGTCCCTCCGGCCGCAGCTCGCGGGATGCTCCGGGGATGGTGATGCTCCAGCTTCACCCCGTGACTCAGCCGTTGAAGCGGGAATTGCACTCAGCCCTCTGCTTCCCATCCCGATGGCATGCGTAAACAATTACTGTCATCTTAAACCTCCCTTTTAATTTGTAAAAGCCTACTTTTAGTGGGCTTGAGTTTCCCAGGCTGACAGGCGGATAAACACCGGGGAGAGACAGCAGGGATGTGCACGGCGAGGATGGTGCGGCGTTCCTCGCGTGCTGGGAGGAGAGGGATAAATCCAGCCAGCAAATATCGCTCCATACTTAGCCTATGCGCTGGTGCAGAAGGAATGCAGGATGCGGCCCGCAGGACTGACGAACAAAGCGAGGGACCAGAGTTTGTGAACCCTTAAAATAAACATGTGGGGGTTTTTGGGGTTGGGTTGTTTTTTTTTTTGCAGCGCGCAAACTAATTTTTACTTGGTTTAATTATTTTCGTGGAGAAATTTGAACTGACAGGGGTATGCAACTGCAAGGAGCCTTAGCAACCTGAGTAATAAAGAATCTTGGATGAATGTAATTCCTGCTCTGTTTCTACCGGGAGACTAAATAAGAAATGCCAAGAACCAGACTTCTCACTTGCTAGAAGCAGACAGGATTGGGGCCCCAAATTGAAAGCACATTCTTAAATCATGTTAATGGCCCTGGGATGTGGTTCCTCATTCAAGCTCCATTGTCAGCCATGGGAAGGCTCCTTTTCCGGGTTGGGCTGGAGACAATTTGTTCCTGTTTGGTAGAACCAGCTGGTAAAATCACAGCCAGTTCCCAAAATTGCCTATTTAAAAAACTGCCGTCGACAAGTTTCCCTCCTGGCCTCTCCTGCGCCGCCGCCGAGGAGCAAACTCAGCTGGCATCTCCTCTTGGGCTTTTCCTGCCTGCTCGGCCTCAGACGGGGAAATCCTCATCCCTTATGGGGGTGGATGGAGAGGAACCCCTTGTCGACCCCATTGCTGGTCTCACTGTGTTGCCCTGCAGCTCTCGGGGCGAGGTGGTCGGGGAGCCTCGGTTTCTGTACGGTTGGGTGGTGCTCATGCAGAACCTCACTGGGGTTGTTGAGATTTTGTACTGCTCTAAACAAGGCTGCAGCTTCCATCGTAGCAGATTGGGGTCTTCTCTCTGCCTCATGCTGCAGTCAGCTCCCAAAACGTGAATGCTTCCGTGCCTTTTAACAGGCTGAGATGAGTGTCTTGCTTGCTCATGCCTTTTCTCTTTGGACACTTTAACAAAATCATAGACAATTTGGGGGTACTCTGAATCGCAGGCTGTTATAGAATTAGAGTCATAGACTGGTTTGGGTCAGATGACCCAAAACTTTCAAAGATCATCTAGTCCAAACCCCTGCCACGGGTAGGGTCATTTTCCACTAGACCAGGTTACTCAAAGCCCTGACCAACCTGACCTTGAACGCTTCCAGGGATGGGGCATCCACAACTTCTCTGGGCAACCTGGTCCAGTGTCTCACCACCCTCATCGTAAAGAACTTCTTTCTTATATCTGATGTAAATCTACCCTTTTTTAGTTTAAAACCGTTAGCCCTTGTCCTATCACTACAGACCCTGGTAAAAAGCCTCTCTCCATCGTCCATTACAGTTACGTAGTCATGATTTTGGAAGTGCTGTTGCTGTGGTTTCTATGAACAAAACTGCCTCAGAAGATGTGATCTCCTTGGCAGTGGCTGGCAAAGGTTAAATCTCTTATCTTTCATACATTTGTATTCTTGTGAAACATGGTTTTTAAAGTCTCAGTAAATGCATTTGGGCAGTTTCTTTAAATAACCGGGGTTGATAAAATGTTATCAGTTGAAAGGCCATCTGTTCGCCTTGCATTGTCAGAGGAGTGGAGGTGCAACTTCTTTCCACGCATCCCTTCCTCCCTCCAGCATTGCCGGCATCTCCGGCTCAGGCACCGGTGGCTGTCATACCCATTTTCAAACCTCTTCTTCCAGTCTGCTTTTTCCAGCTATTCGTGTGCCCAAAATGCAGGTCTCCTTGGAGGAAAGGTCGCTCTCTCTGCAGCTGGCTGATGTACCAGGAGCTCTTCGTCCCTTTGAATTTCTCTATCGTTTGACACCACTCACGTGTGTTTGTTTGGCCCAGACCAAGGGGACCAGTTAACCTTAATCAAGGCAGGCAAATGAAAGGCTGGGAAATAATCTTGTTGAAGTGTTTAGATTTATAGATCTGACATTAGGGAGAGTAAATGTCAAATTGAGTTTAAACAACAGAATAACACTTGAAGGGCCAAATTTTTCTCTGGTGTATATGGCTGCAAATCCACTTACTTCCCACAAAGAATTTGGCTGTATTTCTAAGCAAGCCTTGCATTCCTGTTCTGAATCGTGGGGCTGCTGAAGTTCACGGCAGCCACCCGCTAACCCAACTGCGGCGCTCCACGGCGCTCCACCTCCGGCCGTGGGGGCTCTCCGCAGCCCACCGCAGATGCTGGCAGGAGCTGCTGCCTCTCACGTCTCCTACGTGCTGCCAGACCAGCGAGAGGCTTTGTTTGCTCTTCCTTATCCTATAATTTTTCTTTTATTTGGATAGCCCTTGTATTTTCCCTGCTGTTTCCACCGTACCTTGCTTTCTGTGTTGACTGGGTCCCTGTCCAGTGCATTTTCCACTAACCCCACCAGCCAGGATCCCCCCCGAGCGCTCCAGGATCTCCGGTGTCGTTTCCCACCGCACTCACCCTCTGAGGACAAGCAGGGATGAGCTGCAAATTGAAAACGCCCATTTTGAATCTCTTCGTGTTTCTCCTGAAGGGCTTTTTGTTCCCATGCAGATGCTGTGCTCAGGAAACGATGTTTAATCATCCCTTGATTGAACGGAAAAACAGCGAATATGCTCACGTTCGGGTTTTTCTCAGAAGCTGTTAGACAATTGATCAAATGATGAGAAGCCTCAGTGGGAGCGTGGTCTTCAGCTGGGAACTTATTTATGAGGTCCTGTAATGAAGATAGATGATGCTTGTGGTACCTGGAATAGAAAACAGAGCTTGTAATTGAGAATGCAGGAAGGCGGTGGTTGTATTGTTAAGTACAAGCCCCAAGAAAGCACCTGAAAAAAACATCAGGACCCTGATGCTGCCTTCAGGTGCGCGTGCTTGAGATTACTTCCAAATGCTTTCAACCAAAACGATTCCATGTAGCCGTACCCGCCAGGAGTCTGTCGAAGGCAGCGGTCCTTGCAGCTCTACGGACGGTGAGTGGCAGGAGCAGCATGGAAGGAACATTAATTACAGAGTGCTTATGAAGTAATTGGCATTAAACATCGCTGGAGTCGCCTTGCTGAAGAGTTGTAATTATTGCAGAACACGGTTGCCGGAGGCTATACACAAAATATGTTGTCACAGAGCGCAGGCGCATCCCAGAGAAATAGCACGTGGATGGCTTGTCTGGTGGGGTGGAGAGCAGGTGAGGTAACACCCGGCGCGCTCCCGGGGCGGTCGCTGCTGCTTCTCAGCTCGCCGGGCTGCTCCCGAGGCCACCGAAGCGTGCCGTGCTCCTCTGCCGCGCGAGCAAAGCAACGTCGTTACGTCTCCCTAATGAACGAGTTCTCCTGGGCAGAGGTTGGGAGCAGAGAGCTGGCGCTGCTCAGGGGGCTTTCCTCTGGGAGTTACTGAATCTGCCCCGGGGCTTGCTGTGGCCAACGGGTGTTGATGAATGGGAGAAAATTCCTGAGATCTTGTTAAGCAGGCAGCAGGGAAAGCTCAGGAGGGTTTGGTTATGAGAGCTTGACAAAGTGGTGGCAGGGAGTGTATGAAAGGTGCAGACATGTTGGAAAAACATCAATATCGCTGGTAAAGAGGGGGGTTGTGTGCGTAGGTCAGAAGGATGAGCTTAACTGGATGAACTGAAGATGCAGTAGGATGGTGTGTGACTGTCAGATAAAATAATAACCTTGTCTAAAAGGTGGGGCTGGACGTGGTCCAAACTACAACTGATTTTCAGGTCTGTGCGTTCGCTTTTTGGAGGCAGAAGGTTTGTTTTTCCAAGGGTTATGTTTTATGTTGGGATTGCCTGAAGAATTTAGGGATGGCTTAAATTTTGCACGCCCCTCCCACCCCAATAAATCCATATTGGATTCTCCTTCATCTGAAGTCAAGCACCCAGCTGGACGGGCACCTCTGGCCGACGTTTGTAGCCAGCGATAGGTCTCTTCCGCAGGATGCTGAGGGAGATGGTTCTTCTATGACTGTATTTAGCACGGAATAAAAAATTCAGTTTGCATAAAGAGAAGACCACCGTCCTAACACCGGGCTGGTTCTGGTTAGCTCACCGGTGGCTTTGCAGCACCCTGCCTCCCCGGCACTTCATTTCTCTGTGGCCGCTTTCAGAATAACGTGTTATTAGAGAATAACAACGCATGACTCAGCGCGAGTCAGGCCATCAACATTCGTGAATTAGGTTCTGCAAGCTTATAATTTGGGGTGATACAACAGCGACGTGCTATCCTCCGGGAGCAGCGCTCGCATCACATGCGCCGGATTCCCACTCCTGTATTATCTTTCAGGGCTTTCCCCCGCCGCGGCTCCCCGTCCTCCGTCCCTTCTCCAGGCAATTACTCAGCTGTTTCTCAGCTGTTCCTCGTAGCGTGTTGCTGTCGGGGATGAGAAGGCAGTACCGTTGCTCTGTGGGTAGAAGTATTACTTCTATTTTTTTCCCCTTTTTTTATGGCTGGGATAAGCTGCCCCCGAGCTGCTGGAACAGCTGTGGGTCGGGGACAGCCAAGTGCCGGGCGTAGCAGTGCCCGGGTCCGGAGGGAGCGGTGAATTGAACAGCTCGAGATGGTTATTTATGTTTCGTGAGCCTGGCATTGCTCATGTTCGTAGGAGACTGATTCCCGAGCTTTACAAAATGAGGCTCTTCAGAGGTGTGTAATTAGGGAAGGGCCAGTAAAATAAAACTGATTTCCTTAGGCTCAAATCTTAACAAATCCTCGTGCTCCCTGAGCGGTTGCCGGTTTTCACGCCGTGTTCAACCCGAGGCTGCTGATTGAGAACCTGCTTCCCTTCCGCACCCCTTTAATCTACTGGGAAGCCCATTTGCAGTTACTGTTAGATTTGGTTTTAACCTGCTTTTCTTTTTTTCCGTATCTGAGGGCATCCCGCTCTCGGCCACACACGCTAACAGCCTGTTATTATTGCTGCTTATCAGACCGTGCCCCTGCGGCTCCGCGAGTTGATGTTTTTCTTTTCCTGATGGAGACAGAAACCTGGGTTTCTCTGAGAGGATTCTTTATCTTGACCACAAGCTTTTCCAAAACCTCCAACCTCCTTATCCTCTGCGAGGGGGAACAGGGATAAAGCCATGGCACGAGAGGGATGCTCCGCTGGGCTCTGCCTTGTCACTTGGACACATTTCTGAAATGCATGCTTTGCAGGTTGGTCTTGGTTCGATTTTGAGGCAGTAAAGGCTTATTTAACTAGAGAAAAGCGGCAGCAATAATCATTGTCATCTGGCTGTGTCTGAGGTTTTAATTAAATACCCATCGTTGTTCCTATTAGTTGCTTTTACAAATCTGGCACCTTTCATGCTGCTGAGCGGCTTTCACATGCTGTCAGGAGGAAAAGCCTGATCAGGTCGGACCCACTTGTTCTCCCCCAGCTTCTCTTGTTAGTTCATTTTTCTTCAAAGGCTGCTGTCAGCACTTCTCCTTACAGGCACTGAAGGTGCTTGCCCATGTTTCTAGCGCTCGCGGGAGATTCAGGCAAAGGCACAAGCTTCTCTGTCCCCTTTGCGTCTTCCAAGCCCTGTATCCCAGTGCAAAGCCCTTTGCTTCTCTTGCTTTGCAGCTTTGTGCGTCGTTTCACGGGTGCCTCTCTGGGACCTCTGCCTGGTGATGCTTAGCTGGCCGGGGCACGGGCAGGGTGGTGACGGTGGCGACCTGGCAGCACGGAGGAGCTGCTGGGCAGGGTCCACCCTGAGTCTTCGTCCATCTTTTCAGGTTTTGAGGTTGTTTTTCTGCTCCAGTGCCCTTTGGGAAAGGAGGTCCCGGTATCTTCAAGGCACAAGCCGCTCCATTCTCCCTTGGTCCTTTCACATCCCCTCTCCTGAACACCGCTGAGATGTGAACCCTCCTAAGCAGGACCCTGCAGCTCCGTGCCCTCGTGTCCATATCAAGGCAAGGGATTGGGGATTAATACCCAAAATCTGAGCCCAACCAATGTATCCATAGGCATCTAATACCTTAAACAGCTGTGCAACCTAAGGAAACAACTGGAAAGTAACGTGTTAATAATTTTCTGCCGTTTCCTAATCTTGCTTGCTGGATCCTTTTCAGTGTTTCTCCTGACCTCAGAGTTATGCTCGTTCATTCATTGTGTGGTGTGGCCGATCGCAGCTCCCTGCCGCAGCCTGCATTTCTCCCAGGCTTGGTGGGAGACATTTCAGCACTGAATTGTTTCCCAATGCGCCCATTGAGTTTTCTTAAGGAAAAAGGGATGTTGGGGGGTCCTGAAAAAATCCCTAATTTCAAAATCACAAATCGATTTGGGGAAGAGGCATTGCATTTGTGCATGTTTCCAAACCTGAGCTGTGCAGAGGGAACCGCTTGACTTGGCTTCGCCTGCTTTGTGTGTTCATGGGAAATAAAAGCGTGCGTGTCTGTAAGGAGACGAACCCAACCTAATGCCTCCGAAGTGCCAGTTGCTTTTCACAGATGCAGCCGTCTGTTGATTATCACAAGAGCGAGTTGTTATCTCGCTGTTACGTGTTGAGTTTGGAGAGTAAATGGAGCGTACGTTGTGCGGCACCTTGTAACGCTCCCACCCTCGGAGGTGGCAGAGCTGAGAACGTGGAGGGAGCTGCTCACACACGGCGTCGTGGCGTTTGCTGCCATTTTCTCTCGCCACGGCTTACGGCTAGAGAGGTGCTTTTTTTCTTGGCGGGGGAGGATCAGGGTTTGCATTGTGGGTTTACCTTTGGTGGGGGCATCTTCATGACCCGAGAGGTCCCTCCTTGTCTTATCATCCCCACTATGCTCCAGCCACAGTGCTGGGGGAGAGCTGGAGCATCTGAACCCCCCGGGGAGATGGCTGGTGGAGCTCATTAAAGCGGCACCTGCTCCTGGGGCCAGCTCGCTGCCGTCACTTAGAGGCACAGCCCGTGTAATCCACACGGTCCCCTGAACTCCAGTTTCTTTCCCACATCCACAGCTGCTGCGAGAGTTGTGCTTGCTCGGGGCTTTTCCAGCGCGCTACGTTTTTATGCGGTGTTCGGTTTTTCCGAGCTGCTTCAGCCTAGTTTTTTTTCTTTATTTGCATAAAAAGTGAGCGTCAGCTCCTCGAGTCACCTGCACCTCAGAGAACTCTTCGTCCCCCCTCGTCCCAGATCCCCCAGGTAGGGCAGAGTTGGTCACGGTGGTTTTCTCCTCGCAGAAATTTGTAGCTCAAAGGAAAGAAGTCGATGGAGTGAACATTTCATGCTTTCAGGAAAAAAAGGTTGACTGTAAGAAACCTGAGACCCCAAACATCACACAAAACCAACTGAAAATGGCTTCACTTTTTTAAATGGGAGATGAGTCTCCTCTCTGACGAAGGAACTCTTCGGGGATGTTTTTGTTTCATTCACAAACCCACTTTTCCCCCATTTGGATAAAAGCTCCCTCAGAAAATTTATGACCTTTGCTATGGTGGGAGCTGAGCTACTGA
>NW_008825253.1:1426886-1428895 GCF_000699105.1 Pygoscelis adeliae
AGGCAAAAAGTGAAATACGTCAGTTATGTCATAAATTTAGGACAGAAGAAGTCGATCCTGAAGACTGAGGTACACATGTGGGCTATGTATATAATTGAGGTTTATGGCCCACAGGAGCGACTGCAACCAAAATGCAGAAAAGTCCCTGCCCTGCCCTGTGCCAGGTTCTCCCGGGCTGACATTTCAAAGGGGGAAGGATGGTGAAATAATTTCTCCGTCACTGCTGCTGCTTTTCTGCCACTGAGCACATTCACATTCCCAGTGTCACACAAGGAGATAACTGAAAAGCCGTTCTGGGCTTGTTTAGCAAACTGAAATTGTATCTCCTTCAGCCTTTAAGGAAAAGTCATGTCACTAGTCAAGTATAAAGAATTGCTGACCCTTGTTGCTGAGATAAGGGTATAATATCAGGCTTTTTTCCTCCCTCTTCTCCCTGCTCGATAGAAGTTAGGAGCGTGCCTGCCTAAAGACACAAATCAAAGCCCATCGCTTTTACCTTGAGTGAGATAATTCCGTCAAGAACAGAAAGACCCAGAAGAGCAGCTGGTTCGCCGAAGCTGGTGGGACCCCATCCCCACGTCTCCGGCACCGGCACCCCCGTGCATGGCAGGAACCACCCCGCTGGGGCTGCTGCCCATGCCATTCAGCGTGAAGCCCAGTGCTCGGGTGGAGGGTGACTAAACCCTGGCGCCTGTGGTTTTCCACCTGCCGGGTCCCGCTGCCATTCCAAAGAGTGGAAAGAATGCCCCGAGCCCCGCGGGGGCTGCTTTTATCTGCGCAGATACCGGGGCCCCTTTTGGAAACTCTGCTGGGGAGAGGAAGATAATATAAGAAGAATGTAACAGTGAGAAGGAAAGGTAAAGCAATGAGAAAAGACAACGCCTGACAGCCCGGGATGGAAAGAGATACTTACAGGAGGAGATAATTCCTATCTTTATGCCCAGGGAGGCTTCTGTCCATTAGTCACTTTAACATTAATAAGAGTTGTGTGGCCAAGACCTAAAGAGTGGCTTATTATGAAGAGTACAACCCACTATAAAACATGTCATCCAGAGTGATAGACTTGCCTTGCAGCTCCGTTATCCCAGAAATGTGATGATAGAGAGAAATGAGGGCTGCAGCCTGCTGCAGCTGCTCTCCTGGAAGAGGTGTCCGTCTCGTATTTGGCTGCCGGTGGCACTCCGCTGCCCTGCGCTCCCTGCTCGTACCCCGGGCCACCTCGCTGACGTCGGCCCCACTGCTGGCTACGTTTTGGAAGAAGCTACGGAGCTCTCCAGCATGACTGGAGAAGTGGGAATTTTGACTTCTTCATCCCAGTGTGCCTGGAGAACTTGGATACCGAAAGGGCTGTTGACGGAGTGGGATGAAGACCTCCGCATTGTTGGGCTCACTTGCTCAAGCTCGTTATCTTTGGTAGCATCCAGCCTTCACCCTCCGACAGCCCATTGATGTGTTGTGAGCTGGTGGCCTCCATCCGAGTCCCGCAGACCACCTGCTGCACACATCCATGGGGCTCGTTAGTCCCCTTACAGCAGACAGGAGAAGTCAAAAGACAGGTCGTGCTATAGGTGCCGGACTTCACTTTCCATGTCTGCACAGTCACGTGAGACGCGAGGATATTTGGTGCGTCTCTGCTCGGGGTTACTGCCTTTAGCAGGACCAACTCAGCGTCTACCGGCGCTGAAATGCCTCCTGGAGAGAAACCTCACTGCTGCCCACGCAGCCTTTGGCTCGGGGGAAACTGCCCTCAAGTGCGTAGGGCAAGATCTGAGCTCCGCTGGCAGGCTGGCTTCCATCTCCATTGGTGACAGCGACGTTCCTGAATTAATAAGAGCGTTTCAAGTCCACGCTCTGTGTGGTTGCCAGCCTTGGAAGTTTTGCCCGCTCTGTTTTAATAGCGAAGCCGGGCTGGCAGATTGCAGAATTATTCAGAGAAGAAAGCCATGCAAGGAGGGGACGCGATGGAGCCATTTTGCGTTGCAGCGGCGGCAGGGAAGGCCTGCCACATG
>NW_008825253.1:1428943-1434368 GCF_000699105.1 Pygoscelis adeliae
CGGGTCTCCCAGTGCTTCATGAAGGAAATAAGCACCATTGCTTTCATTTTTCGCGGCAGATAGAATTAAGCAGGAGACTTTAATTGAATGATTTGAGGGTACGGCTGCTTTTGAATGAACTCGTCAGAAGGGCCAAGTGGAGGAGAACAGAATTTGGGGGACGGGAGGCAGCAGGTGAGTTGGGTTGACATTTAAGAAATAAAACAAGGGGCTGCCTGTGAGTGGAGGAAGGATGATCCCTGATTATCTGGGCTTGTTCTCAGTGCTTTGGAGTCAATAGCTCATTCCTCGCCACGTGAGGGTGGAGCAAGACAGCCGTGTGTTTAGTTTAATAACAAGGAAAGAGAATCCAAGAGGGAGAGTCCAGGGCCGGCCGCTTTCCAAAGCTGACGACCACCTCCTCCAGCAGTTTACGGGACGATTTGATGGTGCAAAGAGCCACCCGATAAGACTCATGCAAGGCTCACCTGAAGGATGCTCAGGTGCCAGCCGGCGGCTCTCATCCGTACGTACACCTTCGGGGGAGACCTGCAACGGCAGCAGCCGCCTCTTCTCGCCCACGTACGCAGGTTGTCCTTTCCAACTTGGCAGCTGCCAGGTACTTTTTAAATGCTTCAGCAGTGTTCCCTTGGTAACACTTTCAGATGCAGATCGCAACGTGTGTAGGAGAAATATTGAACTCTACATCCAGCCACTTAATTACACGGTGAGCACCGTCCCGTTAGCGCATTAAATGCTATTCCTATTTCTCAAATGCAGATGTTATTTTTAGCTCTGACACATTGCAAGTATCAAGTAACC
The DNA here is from genome assembly GCF_000699105.1 of Pygoscelis adeliae. NCBI lineage: Eukaryota > Metazoa > Chordata > Aves > Sphenisciformes > Spheniscidae > Pygoscelis > Pygoscelis adeliae. Next base: position 1,429,745 of record NW_008825253.1, read on the forward strand.
GGCAGGTTCGGGTGCTCTCGACGTGACGCTGGGGAATTCACACGGGGGAACCCTTGGGATTTACCATGTAAGTTAAGACTGGCCGCGGCTGCCAAGGATGAGGCTGGATTTCCCCACCCATCCCGACCGGCTGCTGCTACATGCCCGGTGGGTTTGGGTTTGCTCCAGTGTTGGGCTAGACCGGTCCCGGTGTCTGCTGCAGCTTTGCCTGGTGTTTGGGGAGTCCAACCCAGCATCGCTTGCCGTGAACTTGGTGCCACCTCCAGTGAGTGCTCGTGGGTGCAACCAGGCTCCTCTCCCGTTGCTCCGTGCAGCGTTCCCCATCCCGAGGAACGACGAACACAGTGTGCAAAATTGCTTATGCCGAAGGTTTTAAAGCAAAGGGGAAAAAAAAATGAACTTCTTGTTCAATCCATGGCAATCTGGGTTCATTATAGCTCCCTGCCAGCTCTGGTCTCCTTCTACCAGCTGCTTGTTTTATTAATTTGTCCATCTGCTTTGAGGGAAAGTGAGTGAGGTGGTACAGGGGGTTTTCTCTTTCCTTTTTCAGTCCGGGGAACCAGGGAAAAAAATCAGCTGGGAAATCTAGGCCATCCCATTGTGGCTCAATCTGGGTCTTGAAACCATCAAGCTGGGCTCATTTGAAAGTGATCGTTTCTTTCTCAGTCTCACTCTTTTGATTTTATTTTGATTTTATTTTATTCAGTCATCTGGAACAAGCAGGCACAGAGGGGAGGTGAAAGCAGAGAACACTGATAATAGTTCTTCGGCAGCAAGTTGGGCATAAAATAGCTTTATCTGTGGGTTTTGTCCTTTTTTTGCTCCCATTTGCAGCAGTTGAAAGGCATTCACAGAGGGGCCAGGGCAGGCGAGCGTGGGTGCCGTAGGAAGGCTGGTTATCCCCGGGCTTTGCAAAGATGATGTGCTGGCAGGAGCTGTGCCGAGCGGCCCACCCCGATAGTTGATATTTTGCTGGAAATCTCTGTCCTTTCTGCACATCGAGCATCGTGGGGAGGCCGTTGGCAATTGCTCCCGTGTCCCTTCCTCTGACCTCAGCTGCAGGGCAGCGGTGCCTGCATCCACCCCGCTCCTGTGCCCACCGCTGCCCCAATAGCATCCCTAGTCTTAGGATAAACACGTCAGTAAGTTGAAGGCTTGGGTGTTCAGACTGTGGGGTTTTTTGGCCCCCATATCCCACCTGACAGCCACCCTGACTTGGCTTTTTACCCCCAGAGGGTTTCCGTTGGGTTGCGCTGCCTGCAAACCCAGAGCTTGCTGCTTTGATGCAAACTCCTTCCATGCAGTCTCCGAATCCGGCGCTTGCGACCTCTTGCTAGTTCATTTTAATCGTGTCATTAACCCAAAACTTCACAGTTCCCTGCTCTCGTGGCAGGATGCTCAGAGGTGTGCACCGCAGCAGGCGTGGGATGCCTGCTTACGGTTTTCCACGGGAGGGAGAGATGCGGATCCCCTGTGCTCTGCATGTTGCTCTGTGCCCTCTCCTGCATTAGTTCACCCTCTTCGATCTGAACCTTTCTTTAAACCCATAATGTTGATTTTTCCTCCTTCCCCCAGCCTGTCTGTTATCCCTGCAAGGTCTCACAAGGTGGCAGTGTTATTGCTAGTCCACCAGTGGGTTGCTTGGTATTTGTTCAGCACAGTAAATATATGTGTTTAAAGTCAGCTTTGATATTGGTTATGATATCATAATGTGTTGATATTGGTGCTTATTTCCTTCATATCAAACACAGCTGCAGAATGTGTTTTATAATATAGGAGGAAATATTGGGCACGGGTGGTTGAGAGCAGCCCATCCCCATGCCCACCGCAGAGGGCCTGCATGGTTTGTCCCCCAGCATCCACTGGAGCACGTGGGACACGGGACATCACCAGCGCCACCATCTCCCGGGGACTGGGAGCCACTTGCAAGAGCAGACATTAAAGCGGACAGAAACGTTTTCTCCAACTAGGAAGCAAAACCTCATCTGCGCCGTCGTAGCAAGGTCCCCCACCATTAATGGAGGCAATCTTTGTCGCTGTTGTCTGGTTTCTGTGTTGTTTTGTTCCCCTGGTTCTCCAAAGGGGCTGGTGAGCAGCAGGCACAGCAACAGAAGTGCACTTCTGTGAGCACAGACGACCTGTTTGTTCAGAGCGTGTTGCCTGGGGCTGCTGCTGCCACCCTTGAGGGGAGAAGGGGTTTGGGGAAGCAAGATGAAGATGGGGATGGGATGCGCGGGGCCGGGATGGTGCTGCTCTTTGCATTAGCACTGCAGCTCAGCGGCTTGGCAGAGGCGCGGGTCAGCCCGGAGCATGGGGTGCATGGGGCACCCTGGCACCAGGGTGCAGGCAGAGAGCTGCCCCGGCTCTGCCGCACTCCAGCCCCAGGGTCTGTCCCACGGCTTCCCACATGCAGCACAGTAATTCAATACCAACATGGAAATCCATTATTAATGGGCAAAAACGGAGACAAATATCAGCTCAGGCTCTGGGAGGTTGGGAGCTAAGAGAAAGCCCAGAATCCACCCGTGTTTTCCATAAACTGTCCCTCTGTTGCTCCCCAGTGCTTTGAAGCAAAGCCTTGGGCTAGAGGACGGACACAAGAGCGTTTTCCTCGGCAGTGGTTCCTGCATTTATCTGCTGCTGCTCTGCCTCCCGCGTTGCCGTCTCGTGAATGCTTGAATTTCCTACTGCGTGGGCACACAGCGCCCGGGGCTCTCAGAGCCAAAGTCCCCAGGAATACCAGGGGGGGTTCGGCGGCTGACACGGGATGTCGGGGCGGGAGGGAGCCGGGGCGGGTCAAACGTGGAGGTTTTGTTGCTGCCGGACACACGGACGCCATCCCAGTGTTGCCGCATGGCCGAGCAAGTCCTCCTGTTCCTCCTGCGCCATTGGAGACCCCTGTAAAATCCCAAGGGGGAGAGCAGTAAATCCCAGCTGGTGCAGGGCTGCATGCATCACCAGGGCAGTGGGGTGTCCTCTCTGCCACCCCAAATCTGGAGTAACGGGCGAGACGGTGCATCATGCAACGGAGAGCTTTGCCCCAGCACCCGGCACTGCTGCTGACTGAATCAGAGCCAAAGCTGCTCTGGTGGGTCCCCCTTTTGCTGCCCCCCCCTCCACCCCACCACCCCAGCTGACGTGTGTACCCTCAGCTGCCTGCACGCTGCCGCTTCCCGGCGATAACGAACTTTATGGCTCGCAAAAGCAATTGCCCATCTTTGCAGCTCCATCTGCACCGCTTATTGATGGAGCAGAGATGAGGTAGCCAGGCACCACTGTTATTTACTTTATTGAAAAGCTTCTGTGTGTCTCTGTTGCTATAGTATGGCAGGATTACAGTTTCAGAAAGCATTTAGCTTACCATGTGCCCAGCCCGACAAATTTTAGCCTAAAATGCTTAACTTTGCGCTCATGCTTAAGCACTTGGCTGAACAGGAACCCATAGAAGTGTGTAAGCGCCGAAATGTTGTGGGTAGAAATCATCACAAACACCGAGCTGATGTCTAAATCCTCGCTGTTGCTGAATATCGGTGGGAGTAAATGTCGTTTTGAATGGCTGAGCCTGCACCGATGTGTGCTTGGGGGTCCATTGGAAGGGCTGGAGAGGGGGGTGTTTTTTGTATTAGCTCCATCAGAGGGCTGGAATGGGGTTTGTTAATTGTATTAGCTCCATCAGGCAGCAAAAGCAGAAGAGGTGATGGGGGCTGTGGGACTCCCCTGTGAACCCGCATTAAAACGAGCAGCCCCGGAGCTCGGCGGTGGCAGCGATGCTCTGCTCGGCGGCCACAGGCACGCACACATCTGCCGGCCAGAGCTCTTGGCTCTTCGCTGGGTTTCTCGTTTCTTTGGTGTGAAAGCAGCTTTTGAAACCCGGGGGACTCCTCGCGAGCGGAGGGGCGACTGGGATCTCTGAACAACAAACACTGGAGAGCTTTTCTGAAGAGCGAGCTGTAGGCTTTGTAGTTTGCACCCTATCCGCCCGTCTCCCCATGGGCGAGGGGGATGAAATCAGAGCAGAACCACCCAACACTCCTGCCGGAGTGATGGTCACACGAGGCGTAGGCAGATAAAGCGCTAGACCCAAAGCATTAGACTCCCTGTGAGGAGCAGGGAGTTGGACTCCTTGATAGGACGAGGGGTAGTGGTTTTAAACTAAAAGAGGGTAGATTCAGACTAGATATAAGGAAGAAATTTTTTACGCTGAGGGTGGTGAAGCACTGGCCCAGGTTGCCCAGAGAGGCGGTGGATGCCCCATCCCTGGAAACATTCCAGGTCAGGTTGGACGGGGCTCTGAGCAACCTGATCTAGTTGAAGATGTCCCTGCCCACGGCAGGGGGGTTGGAACTAGATGACCTTTAAAGGTCCCTTCCAGCCCAAACCATTCTATGATTCTATGATCCTTATAGGTCCCTTCCAACTTGAGATATTCTATGATTCTGTGATTTACAAGAAGGAATTTAATATCTTCTCCTTTTATGCTGACGAATTAAAAAATTCTCTCTCTGCGGGTTCCCATCATTTAGCAGCATCCAGAGGAGCAGGTCTTGCCATCGGCATCGTGCTGCGATGCTGCGGTCATCGAGGTGAGCCTTCAGGGAAGAGCCTGATGCCGCTGCCCCTCTGA
>NW_008825253.1:1434383-1449813 GCF_000699105.1 Pygoscelis adeliae
CCTACCCGTCAAGTAAACGACCGGGGACCCAGGGAGCTGGATGAAATTGCAATGGAGTTGGGCTTTCTCCAAGCCTCAGCTTTAGGCTTATATCCCAGCCATATGGCCAAGGACGCCACTAACTTCTCTCCAACCTCCCCGCAGAAGGCATCTCGCGATGCCTCGCATGCGTCGCTGTAGGGCTCTCAGCATCGTTAACGCTCGTTGCCGATAAGAGTAACATATAATATTGATGTAGATCATCTGGCAGTCTTAAAGTGCTTTTAAATTGATGATCTGAGCATCAGAACAATTGTTGGTTTTAAAATCAAACCGCTGCCATTCTGCGGTATTGCAGGCACAGGCTGAGCCAACATTTTGAAGTAAAAGGCAATTTTGGGGACTGCAGGACCAGTGAGAGGTTTTTTGTCAGCCTCTTTTGAATAAAATCGGTTTGTTTGCTCTCAATTAATATATATGCTTTTCCAAAATGTGTCAATTAAAAAAATCCTGAAGGGGATTCATGGAATAAACACTTTTTCTTTTCTGAATTTGGTTTCGTTGGGTATTTGAGAGCTTTCCTTTAAGAATTCGAAGCTTTTTGTTGGGAATTTTCTGTGGAGGGTTTTTTCCACGCGTTTCTTCATGCTGTTTCATAGCATGTCTGAAGTGGCAGAGCACAGAGTCCGAATGTTTTGTTATTGCACAAAGATGAGGCTTTGCTCCAAAACGTTTCAGTCTGTCCCCTGTAGCATCTGCCTGTAATGACTTTAAAAAAGTTAAGTAAAAAAAAAAAAAAAGCTTCAGTTCGTGCATCAGTAGCACATGTCAGTAGTGCGTAATTCCATACTGCTATTAGTACTGCACCAGCGAACTACAGAAACCTCGTCAAAACAACCTACAAAACCACAAGGGAAAAAAAAAAAAATCAGAATTTCTAACTTCTTGTCTTTTTTTTACTCCGCCGTGTTTCTTCAGAAACGCTCATGGCAATGCATCGGCCGCAGCCCCTCACTGAGGACTGCGAGGGCTGTGCGAGTCCAAGGTGTCCTGGGAGTGGGGCGCAGCCTCGGGAAGAAGGTGGTGGTGTTAATTTGGGGTGCTGGTCGTTTTCCTGTTGGGGTGGGAGGGGCGTATGCCTGCACTGAGATGTGCTGAGCAGCTCGCTGAGCAATTCATCCTGGGCAAGTGCTCAGTACGGTGTTTCCCCGCATGCCTGTTTGGAGCAGGGCACGGGAAAGGAGGCGAGCAAGTGAAAATCCAAGCTTGACTAAAATTTTCAGTATTGGTGGAGGAGGCAAGAGTTCGGGTTTGCAAACTCAGCCCATAGCAAGAAAATAGGAAATTCATAATTAACCATCTGGAAGTGTCTCCCTAAAGATGTGACACAATGAGCCCAGCTTTGTGGCAAGGAAAATCTGTGATTTAAATTTTAATTCCAAAGGTGCTGGATAAAAAACAGGAAAATGTGGGAATGTAGGAGGGCACAGGGAGGCCTGAGGACCACAGGGCACAAAACGTCTCCGTGAAGATTGAAACCAATATTGCTGCGTTAGCTTTCAGATGATTGTGCAAGAGAATTGTTATGAAAATGTGGAGCTAATAGTTCTATCATCCTCTAATGTTAAATGCAAACAAAAGCCTGTTATGTTTTTGAATCTGAAATAGCATTTGTATATGCGCTGTCAGGTACGGTGCAAGTGGGCTGCTGCTGCAAATTCATCATCTCTCGAGGTGCCTTTGTCAGGGCTGGAGAAGTTTTCTCTGTCCGGTCTTGCTCACCCAAGCAAGGGACGGGCCCGGTGACATGAGGACAGGCTGGGTGTCACCTGTAGTGACCTGGGAACGCCGGGTGCGTGGCTGGCCCCAGCCTTGCCCCAGCGATGCCCCATCTCTTCTGTGAAGTTACTGGTCCTGGCTGGGACGTCGCAGGCTGCTCCCAGCCCCGCTCACGCGGGAGGACTTTTTGCGGGGCATTAAGTGTCCCCTTGTCCTCGTCAGCCCGCGCGCGGGGGAAACGTCACACGGCTTGCACATCTTCGTGCAGACAAGGGGAAAACTGTGGCTAGTTGCAGGTCTGGCTTTCCAGCGGGTATTTCTGCAACATACAACTCAATAATTAGGAATATAAGCTCAGCAGCTTCAAGCATGAGCAGAGGGAGCCAGCAAATATGGCTTTATCCTTTGCTCTGCCTTGCAACAGCAAGAAAACCTCCCTGCAGGTCATCTTTGGCTCCGTCTCGGCATCTCCCTGTGGCACAGATGTCCCCCATCTCATTAACCTGGCCAGGAGCTCAGCAGGGGACAGCTTTCCCAAAGCTGCAGGAGGTGGCTGAAGGAGACCCCTCAGCTTTCCCTGCACACATGGTCGTGGCAGACCCCAAAGAAAGTTTCTGGAGGGACTCTCTGAGCTTCGTAACGTTGCATGGAGGCACCTGGGCCACCCGTGCGTAGCAGAAGAGCCAGCTCCTGGCGCCGTGCACAAAACCATATGGAAGAAGAAGCGTTTCTCTCCCACGCTTCTCCCCAGGAGGCCCTTCTGAGAGATGACATTTTTTCTTTAACCCCCTGATTTTTTTCCGGTGTCTGAATGAACATGTGAAGCCCACAAATGGGGATGCTTTTTTTTCCCTCCCCCCCTTTCTTTTTTTCTTTCACTAAAGGCTCCAGCATGGGGATGTGATTCGAGGAATGGGCTGCTCTGAGTATTTTAGTCATTTGGGTATCCAGAAAAAGCCAACCTAACGGCGTCTCTGTGCGGGGTAGGCTCACTCGAGACATGCCTCATTAAGTGGATCTCTAAGAAAAGATGAGAGCTGAGGGGAGATAATTTCGACACTGCATCCCAGCCTCGCAGAGGTGGGTTGCAAGTGTGTACGTCACCTCCAGCGAGACGTGGCTTCCGAAATCCCCCAGCAATTTGAAAGTGTCAGCCTTCATCTTCACCCTATTCATCAGGTTTCTTTTTACCAAGGAATGACCCCAAAAAGGGACGAAGGGTGCCATATTACGAGACTTTCCAGGGTGTAGCATTGTGTGGAGAACGAACGTCCCTGGAAGTATATAAACTTCTGCTGCTTTATCCCTTGCCCACTAAGTCCCAAAGCTTGTTAAATCCAAAGGTTTGTAGCAATGGTTTAATGTCTTAAGCATTGACCCAAATTACCTGCTATCTGTCCTGTAAGTGATTAGAAACGCCGCGGCTTAAGGAAAGATCGTCTCCTCCACAAGCCTTCCCATGGCCCGACAGTTCTGCATTTACAAGTTTTATGGGTTTAGAGTGCATTTGATAGCAACAATTTCACTTTAACTTATTATAATGCTTTTTTTGTAAGCAGATTGGTTTGGTTTGAGTTTGCTTTTAAAAGCCTTATTCATCTCTAATCCAGAATAATACCATCTCCATGGCTTTTAACGTGATTAAATAAGGACAGCCTATGACGACACTGGGCAATTCAGTTTCCCAAAGTATTTAGCACCAAGTGAGGCTGCTGGGCCATAAAAGGAAGAATTTTGGTGGGCTGGTTCGCGCAGTCCTTAGTTCAACCCCCATGTTCTCCCTGCAGGTCACTCTAGTACAAGTGCTCCATAATTAAAGGGAGGAAAAGGAGAGCCTTTTTCAATCGGGTTTAGCCCCATCTCTGTATCTATTACGCTAAGCTGCACTGCACTCCCTGCCTGTGATGCAGGAGCTCTTAACGTCACGGGATTTCCTTGCTTAAAAGCTCGTTGGTGACCAGTGATGGGAGAAGGAGTGGGGCGACCTCTGCATTGCCATGGCCGTGGACTTGTCCACCATTAAGGAACTGCTCCTGGGATTGCACAGCCGGCACCATCGCATCTCCCATCCTCCCTCCATCACCCTCATGGATGTGCTCCGCTCTGGAAAGGAGATGCTGAAGCACCCAGGCAGGACCCAGGAGCAATTAGTTCCCTGTGGGATCTTGTGCCAGTCACTCAACCTCATTATGTCCCGCTTCCTTTGTGCTTAACCAGCGGATAATCTCTGGCAAAGCAGCTTTCCGTAAGATGCTGTGGGATAAACCCATTGGCGGCTCCGAGGTGCTCGAAGGTGCTGAGCTGCAGGGATGTGCCAGGGGCTGAGCCCACAGCGTGGATGGGCGATGAATCCACTGAGCGTGGCAGAAACCTGTAAATACAGTAAAGAAATAACTAGGAAAAATAAAGTGCCTACTTTATTATTGCCACTCCTCGTAATAGCAGAGCGCTGTAAAAGTAAGTCGCAATTCACGGACAAGGGAAAGCCACAGGCCAAAATCCTCCACTGGTGGAAAGTGATCTAGGGATTGGGCTTATTATGTCTGCTTGCATAAACTCACACGTCTCTCTTGATATAATCTTAAAGCTCTTCAAATCCAAATTCCTCATGTATCTGTAAAAACGTGAAATTTTTCAGGTCTTTTTTTCCCCAGTCCTGCCAATCCCTAAAAAAGATGGTGCTTGTCTTCAGCTGCAAGGGATCGGGTGAGGGTGCGTGTGTCTTCCAGGCTTGGGACCAGGACTCTCAACCTGCGTCCCCAAAGCTCACTGTCAGTTTGGAAAGGGAGACACTACTCCCATCAAACCGTGTCTTGTTGCCGTGTCTGCCACCAGCTCACAAAACCAAAGGGAAGTATTGTGGCATGTCTTCAGCTTCCTAATTTCCTGGCTCCCTGGAAGACGGTTCGTAATTATGGGCCAGTTTCTCCATGTCCGCGGTGTCATTAGTAGCTGTCAGAGATAATGGAAGGTGATGGTGGTGGGATGAAAGCAAAGCCACTTCTGCTTCTCTGAGTGTAGTTGCCCTTTAGGTAAATGATAGTCACTTCCACAGCAATTAGTGCTTTCTGAAGTGTGTTTGATTAAATTAGATATCCCTCTTCCGAAAGCAGGAATAATTAATCTATCAGTGACTTGAGTGCTGGCGACTTTGTTGCTTTGCTGTCAACTTTCAGAGACATCTCCAAGTAGGTGGGGAAGGGAGAAATTATTTTCAAGTCCTTATTTCTGTGGATTCTGAGACTACCTATTGAGGTCTTTTCTCTTAAACATGTGTTTAATTTCTGGAGCCTTGACTTAGCGTGCAGTCAGGTTGATTGCACATTAAGCACTGAAGTGAGGCATATGTCTTGTATTTTGCTGAATCAAGACGACATCTCGTGGTTGATAGGTCTGGACGCTAGATTCCCTTTTTTAGCAGAAATAGAGGTGCTGCAGGGAAGCATGAAAAGCAAGTCTTCCCGGCGAGCAAAGTGCAGGACGGGTCTCTGCGCCCATTCATCTCCCGGCGTTTCTGAGCCGGGAAATGCCAGCGGCTGCCAACAGTGGGAGGATGCTGGCCCCGGTCCAGCGGCTCGTTTCAGAGCTTCGTCATCGCCGTGGCTGCAGAAGCCGTTCCTGCCACCGACATGGCGCGATGGGCTGCCGGGACCCTGCCGGCGGGGCAACCTCGGTGGAGGTGGCCGCCGTGCACGCCAACCTCCACGTGCCCCGGGGATGTGCCAGCTCGTGTCAGCACGGCTTTGCACGCCTCCGTGCCAGGCTCCATCAGCAGATGTGGCTTTACTGTCCTCCCTTCCTAGCAGGGGCTTTGCCGGCGAGGAGCTCATGGCACACCGGTCTGCTGACAATGAGGGAAGTAGGCATGAAGTATAATTAAATTGAAAGCATATTTAAACTGTTTTCTGAGCACTACTTATGAAGGAGCACAGATATTCAGAGCATATTAAACTGTCAAATTTAATAAATCTTAAGCAGCATGGCCGTGGGCCAACACCAATGCATATTTTTTGCAGCACCATTTAATTAAGAGTGAGTATTGTTCTTTAAGCTTATTCATTGTTCGTCTGAAGCAGAGTGCACAGTAAGAGCAGTGGAAATGAGTTGGTTCAATAAATTAGACCTGGCTGCCGCTTTTTCGTTCGGTAGCATTGAATCTTAGCCCAGAAAAAGGAAACACCGTGGAAAAGATAAGGGCGTTACAGGGAGCAAATAGCCATGGTGATGTGACGAAGGAACCGGCGCTGCTCGCTCCATCCAAAAGCAGTCTGATCACAAGGGATGCGTCTTAATGCATTCATTGAGATGAGTTAAAACGGCAACAGGTCAGGGCTGGAGCAGGTCTTAAAATTGGTCACTGCTTTTATCCCTACGACACAGCCGGCTGGTCGCGTGCTCTGCCGATAGCCAGGAGGAGTGTGCTGAGCCGGAGCGCAACTGTTATAACTTCAGTATTATCCTGATGAAGATGGCTTTTCTTTTTTCTTCCATTACAGTCATGTTCCTCTACAGCCTTTGGAAGCAATTTGAGCAGACCAGGTCATGAGAAGCCACCTCCTACAGAAACGGCTCAAATGTGGTCTCTGGCATTAAAAATGACGGCGTGGTCGCGGGAGCTGTTGAAAAAGAAAATTATAAGAGGGACAAAGGACCCTACCTTTCTCCCCAGGGTCGTGCACGTTGGGAAATCATCTCCAGACCTTCTGAGCAGCTTTGCAGGGGTGGGATGCTTTGCACGAAGGCATTTGCATGGTTGCAGGCAAATGGGGTTGCATCCGTATGGGATCAATAGCTTTTTTCCACGTCTCAGCTTTCGGAATCAAGCGACGGCCAAAGGGCCTGTTTGGGTTGCGATTTCCTGAGTGGAGACTGCAACCAAAACCACCGGCAGTTTTAAAGGGAAAGAAAAAGAAGGTGATGGAGAGGATGGAGGTGCTCTGGGCCACGCAGAAGCTTTCTGCCTTGTGTTGCTGCTTGGTCAAGCTCTGGGCTGGGGTCGACTGCCCCCAGTTTGGCAGTGCTACGCTGAGTTAAGAAATCGCTGGCAAAGAGGATGTGTTTTGTATGTCTCAAAATTTCACGGATATTGATAAAGTCTGGGGAAACCAGTTACTGTTCTAAGGACATGACAGGAGAGCTAGAAAACTCACTCCACAGAAATGTGTGAAAATTTTTTATGATTGCTTCTGGGCTTCTCTTCCAAAGCCCTCAAACACAGGGTTGCAAAAGGTTGCTGTGTGATAGGAAGTTTATGCTGTGAAAACTCGGGTCCAAGGCTTGAAACCGCTGCCCTGCTTTGCAGAACCTTCTTGAGCATATCTCCTTGCACATACTCCTTCACCTTCTATATTATTGGTTTTATTGCTTTTACTCGGTTAAAAATTCCGATTAAACAAGGCGAAACGTCACCCAGCAAAGGTTGAGGAGCAGAGCAAGCGTGTAATGGTGTAACCCCGGGTACCAGCCCTGCCTCCAGCACTCAGCAGCTCCCCCGGTGCTGCTGGAGCCAGATCTGTCCTTGTGCATCTCACAAACCTCCGCGGATTTTTCTCTTCTGTCAGTGTTGCTGTTCCCCTCTGCCCGTGGTAATGGATTTTGGTAAAGTGTTTAAGTCGTATCAGCAACATGAGCATTTTGGTGCATAGAGCAGGCTCAAATCTTGCTGAGTCCTGGCAAAGCCTCTTACTGGATCCGGGCGAGGAGCGGAGGGGAGGGATGCCTGACAGGGCACCGTATGGGAGATGCAAAAACTCCTTCGCTGAGCGGTTGTCTGGCTCCGTTTGGAAGTTAATGAGTTGGCTGCTGAATTTACATTTGTATGTACTGATCTATTTGGCCCCAGCCAGTACAGCTGGTTGGCCCCAGGTGATTGCGACGGCGTTGCAGAAACTAGGTGTTTCTTTTTTAAAAAGTTAATTAGATTTAAATATGCATACTGTGATTTTTTTTTTTTTTATATACGGGCTTATAGCAAAGCGAGGGGCTGTGTGCTGTAAGACCCGGCGTGAGCGATGGGGGGCTTGAAGCTCTGCAGTGCTTCGGGACCCGATCGAGTTAGTTCGAGAAATGCATACAGCTGACGATACGCCGTGGTGACAGTTGTCTAACAGTGCCTCAATCCACCGATCCTCTGCCAAAATAACATGCAGGCAGGTTGCTCGGTGAAGCTTTGAGTCCTGCCTAGAAGCCACGGGACCTCGGCTCAGCACCCAACGGGGCGAGACGCGGGGCGAAGGTCCCTGAGCAGCCGCAGCCTTTGCAAGGGGCTGGGAATACGGGGCGTGCTGCAGCTGCGGGAGAGCTCTGACCCTCCTGCAAGCTTAACATGTAAATTTACTCCGATTTTGCTGAAACTGCTTGAAGATTTTAATGAATTTTGAAGCCCTGCAGTTTGAGGAGCCTGGCACGGAAAATCCATCCGTGTAATTAAACATTGGGACCGGACCAGGCGCTGTGCTGATAAGCGGCTGAGGCCAAGGACCGCGGTCGCAGCCGTGGTTCCTACGGCTAATGCCAAGCCTTGCTCTCTGGCCCCTTGCTGAGCGTACATCCATGCGTGGAGCGAGAGCCGGGCAGGGAGGAGGCAGCTGCTCAGTCGGGGCAGAGCGGGAGCGTTCCTTAATTTTTCTAAGGCACTTTAAGTTCTGGTGAGCTGAAGAGTGAAGCCCAAAACTCCTGTGAATGGCATTTGAACTGTGCTCCGCAAGGCTGCTGATAGCAGATTTCAGGACACAAGGATGGCTTTTGCTATTTAGGTCTGTCAGTGAGGCTCTTCGTCACCCATTCCCATCCTTCAGAGGTACCTAAAAATTAGAGTGATTGTTGTAACACTCCAGATGTTGCTCTTTGGGGGGGGGGAGCATAATTTACTAAGGAACTTCAAATGCAAACGAGGGAAGCTTTCCCAAGATCCGGCAAAATAAAACATTAAAATTCACACCCACTGCTTCTGTCACACTTTCTTAGGCATTGACAACGAGGAGGCCAGCATTTGGCAATTCCTCATTTGGAACTGTCAGTCTGTAACCTTCAATTTAGATAAAAGGCTGGAGAAATCAAAGTCCCCTTCTCCGTGTCTCCTCCTCTCCTCCTCCCCGCTTGGGTCCCTAAGAAAAGCCCAACTGCTCCTGCCCTTTTTTCCTTCCCAAATCTTAGGACCGATGCGACCAGGGAGGCTGCAGTGTCGCTCTTTCCCCTCCCGTGTGCCGCCTTGAGACCCTCACCCCACAATTACAAAGAAATCCGAAAGTGAGTGCCAGGCTGTAATGATTTTTGCAGACTCAGAGCTGAGATGCCCTTCTGCAGAGTCGGGGCGCCGTGCATCCCCTCCTGCCCGCAGGGCTTCAGCTCCCCCTTGCTGCAGGTCGTCGTTTTGCCAACTTTTTGCGAACTTGCTTGCAAAAGCTCGTTGTGCCCTTACGGTTTGTAACCGGATCAGGGGAGGGCTGCAGGAGAGGTGCTACACTTGGTGCAAAGCTACAAACCACGTTTGAGGGGTTTTCCCGGTGGAAGCACTTCCCGCTTTCATGAAAATCAGCTGCTTTTAGTGACCTGTGGGGAATAGCAAGAACACAGGGTTGGTCGGTCTTTGGGTGCCCACCGAAGCCGTGCTCAGCAGATCGGGGAGCAAAGTCCCTTTGCTGGATCCGACTCCCGTCTCTATCTACGCGGGTGTGAATTTTTACAGCTGAGCTTTAATTGAGTTGGTGATGCACCGTGGAGGGGGGAAAAAAAACAAAAAGGAAAGAAAAAATTGTTGCTTAAAGATGACAAGTGATTAGGTAGTGATGGGTAGATTGTCAGAAGCAATTAAGCAGAAGATTGACGGTGCAAGTGCACAGAGACGTGGGGTGTCGCGCGCGGCGGGACGCGGGGCACGGTGCAGGCAGGGGAAGGCGCCGCGTTGATAAAACCAAATGAGGTAACGGGGGAAATCCTCCTCTTGCAGTTAGTCACTTTTAATTGCTAAGACGTTTCCAGAATTACATGTTCTATTGCCAATAACCTCCCCAGAAGTTTGCAAAATGCTATTTTAAAGGGCGTTCTCCACCCCCAACCTCCAGCTTTTGGAGGAGACCTTGAAATGGAGCGTAGCATATGCTTCCCTCATTACGCTGCGGACGGGGTGTATTTCTGGCACCATTCAATGTCAAAACACTCCCAGTATTTTTAGTAAAACTGCTCAGTAGGCACGAGCTTCTTGCAAACCAAGGAGAAACAGAGCTCCCTTGCAAATATTCTTGGATTCCTTGAAAGGGTACCAGGCTCTTGCTTTCCTCTCGCCGCGATGGCGCGATCCCACTTCAATTGAAGAAATGATTAGGGTAGAAATGCACAGAGAGCAGCAGATGGGGTTGCTTCACCCAGGCCCACGGACTTGCAGGGTTTATACACATTTTTCTTTGTGCCCCATTCGTGAGGCATCCGGCACAGTAGACAAGTGGCTTTGAAGGGTTTCTTTGGGTTTTCTTCAACCGATCAGATCTTAAAGGCAAAGATTTTCCATGTCTTAGGAGGAAGAGGTCTGGAGGCCTTTGCAATGACTCTGAACTGGAATGCAAATATTTTTCAGTTCAACCTCTGTCTCCAGCTGCAGAGACAGAGCAAACAAACAAGCAAACAGATTAAAGCAATTGAAAGGGCAGATAAGAGCTGTGGAGAGGGAGGGACCAAAGTCATTCCCTTCTGGTGACGATGCTGATAAAACATCTGAAGTGGGACAATGTGACGACTCGCTGGGACCAGCTTCAGCGAGCTGCGGCCACTGTGTGTAACGCTGGTTTCACAGGCTGCTTTTCCCTGTGGTTCAGCCGGATCTGCTGTCTTTCGGCGCAGGGGGCATTATCTTGCTGATTGGTTTTTAAATGAATGGTGTGTGCTGGTTTTTTGAACCAGTACTGTGGTGCCCAAGGAGGTCTGAGCATGTAACCTGTGTTTTCTGGAGCTTGGAAATTTCTGGAGCCCAAATTCAAAGCTTCTGGGCTTTGAATTGCTGATCTAGCTCAGGCACAGCAGACGCCTGATCCACACCGAGTGTCTCGCGGTGATTTAGTCCGAGTCCGTTCTTACTGTTTCGAGCTATTTCTTCAAATCAGAGGAAAACAACAAAAAACATTCTTCCCTGACCACCCCCGTGCCCCAGAACAACCACATCTCCTTTGGCACGTACTTTCTGCAGCTTCAAAATGTTCTTCTTCACTGTGGCCTTCATCTCAAATTTGATATGCTGGGTTTGGTTGGTGGGGAAAAAAACCTCAGATTTTTCCCTTATTTTTAATCCTTCGAGGGACTGTTTAGTCACGATTCAAAATGGACTTGTATTTCTGGTTTGTGAAGGATGCAACTTTGTCATTGCAAAACAACTGTACAGAGAACGTGAAAACAGAATAAATCATGAGATGGATAAAGGAAGGGGTGGGATGCTTTTATCTATTTACTTAGATGTTATCCCTAAGTATTAACATTTTATGCCAATCATTCACTTTCAAATCTGTGAGACAATGAAGTTGCATTGAAGGGGACGGGAAGAGATCATGCAGTGGAACATAGTTAATTATTAACATTTCAAAAGAATTTATGGTGGCTGTGGAGGGCTCTGTGCCACGTGTTAATCTCAGCAGCGTTTTCTGCTTCGTGCCTGCAAACTGCAGGGTGCAAAACTCAGGTTTCGCTGTGCGCGGCTCCGCGCTTAGTCCCGTCCTAAATGCACGTTGGCAAACTGAACGTGAGGCTTTTAATGAGAGCGACGGAGAACTTGAGCTGGTCACTGAGGTTTCAGACGTGCGTACGCAGGGTAACCGATCCCTGGGCAAAAGCTCCAGAGCCAAGATTCATCTTCCGTGGTGCAGCCACATCTTCTTAGCAGCCCCTCACCAGGGTTTCTGGGTTGATGACTTTGCTGGTGGAAACCAGCACCGTCCTGGTGAGGACAACGGGGCAACGTGACCTTCAGGGCCAGGTCCGTAGCTCCTGTGAGATCCAGGATTTGAGCAGTTTGTCCTTCTTCTGTCCTCTTCTCTTTGCAGTCTCCCGGGTTTCAAGAAGCATAGGCAGATATTTAGGTTTAATTGACAGTGGGTATCTCCTGAGCTCCCCTGAATGAGCCATCGCTGTGTCCTTATAAAAGATGGAAAAGCAAGATATATTGTTACCGCTCAGCTCCTGGAGCCTTCAGTAAATTTATCTCCGACTGCTCTAGCGAGTCATGGGTGATGAGGAGAGGATACATATGCACATGCCCTTGCTGTCACTGCTACGCTGTAAATGCAATTTCATCAAATCCTAATTTCATTCATATTCTGACACTTTGATTGAGCTGTACGCCGGTGCTGTCCAGGGCTGCCACATTAGCGTGGGTTAATATAGATTTGGAGGCAGTTGTGCGTTTGCCGCTCCGCAGGATTGATGGGCTCTGCCGTGAACGAAGGTGAAACGGATGCTCCTCTATCAGCCTTCCCCAGGCATCGGTTTCCAGCCTCCCGCTGCGTTGTGTTTCAGAAAGCTGGGAAATCTGATGCATGCTTACGCCAGCTTGCTGGCATCGCACGGGGGCAAACACACGGCTCTCAAGTCAGCGGGGTCGGGTTGCGTGCTTGGATGGAAACCCCCAGATGTGAATGTTTGTCAAAGCCATCCATCCGTGAGTCGACAAAGCTGGGCTGGAAACACAGGGGCCAGGAGGTCCCACTCTGCTAACCTTTGCTCTTCACTTGGTTCATGACTTAACCTCAGTCAGCTTATCTAAATACAGAAAATGAAGTGCACATAGGATTTCTGGGTCTAGGTTTTTGTTTGATTTAACTGTCGGGGTGTTTTGATGCCTTCGGGCATCCCCAGCCCTCAGACTTGACCTTTCAGCAAAGTGCCTGCAGTGCAAGTTGGACATAATGTGCAAAAGCGGCTTCTTTTCTTTACGGTCCGGGTAAACGGGGACCGTCCATCACAGCCACCCCCCAGTCCGTCCGGTCACCCGGGCAAGAAACGCGGGGACATTTCCAGCACGTGCTGAAAGTCAGGAGACTCCCACCCGGGGAGCCTTAGCACAATTCCTGACTGCAGAAAAGCTCTGGCAGGAAATTTCTTGTACTGCATCCTCCCATTTTGGGCCATACAAATACCAGATCAGCCTGCTGGTGCTCGATACTTTCCTAACCGATTACCAGAGTGCTAACTGGTGAAGGCAGCGCTGCTGCTGAAACCGAAAGCTCTCTGACGCTGGGCATTACGGGCAGTGCCTCCTGCACGGATCAGTGCCACCCCAGCGTGCCATTAAAGCCCTGGCTCAAACATGCTCTTTGCTGCTGCCTGTTTGCTGGAACAACGGTCTCAGGGAGACCTGATAACACTTGACTTTCAGTTCCCAGGTGAAGCAGGGTAAGGTTTGTGCTGTAATACTTGATAGAGCATTTTCTAAGTCCCAGAGGGACCATATGATGCTTCAGTGCCGTGCAGGTCCTGTGCTGGGCTACGACCGGTTGTTGGTTAATGATTTCTCCATTAACGTCTGGCTTTTTTAGGACCCTTTCTTGTCTGTAAGTCCTGGTTGGCCCTGCTGGGCAGCCCCTTGCCAACGCCGGTGTCTCCGTGCGCACAGAGGACTGGCTTCTCATTTCTGAACAGCAAATGACAGCGTAGATCAAGAGCTGCTTTTCTCCGTTGTCAAAGCTGTTTGCATAATTTTAATGCCTTTTCCTTCCCTGGATTGATTTCCCCGAGTCGAAACCCTTCCTGCAAAGAAAAGCGAACGGCAACAGAAATGGTTGGGGCTCTCCAGAAGTGGTGGGGCTGCGTTCTCCATCAGGTGGGCTCAGCGATCAGGGCCAAACTACAGGTGCTGCTTCAGTCCTTTTCATTTGGGGAATGAAAGGTCTCATCAAAATGCAGTTTGGCATCCGGGCTCAGACACGGTCCGCTCCTCCCTGCAAGGCAAAATTCCCTCTTCAGAGAAATGATGTAGGGAAAAGTAGCTTTGCAGCATGAAAGCAGCTCCGATGAGCCACCTGCCCTGTGTTTCCCTTTGCTTTGCTGAACCCTCTCTCCATCTCTCAGCAAATATTACTTGGAGCCAATTGCTACAGTCTGCAGGTATTTCTCATTTCTATTTCGCATCAAAGGCAGCCATCAGCATTTCTGCCAGCTCTTAGAAATTGTTTGTTTGTTTTCAGAGGAGCTTGCAGTAAAGACTCGTAAAAACTAGGGTTACAAATAGCTAGAAATTTGGCTTGCTCCTCTCTCCCCCCGGCCAAAGGAAGATGCTGCAATTCTCCAGATAATTTAATTGACAATGACCCCAGTGCTGGGACTTTCCTGGGTGACCCTGGCTCGGAGGTGATGCCCGTGCTCTGCCTCACCCTCCCTTCGCTCTGGCCCCGTCTCCTCGGAGGAGCCGCAAAAATTGGTGTTGTCCTCTTGAAACACCCAGCGAACAGTTACAGAGGCAGCCTGGAGATCGGAAGGTCCTTGGAAACAAATGCCAGGAGCTTTTTTTTTTAAAAGCTCTTAACTGTTATTGGTATAATCTTACAGTTCTCTGCAATTTAAAAGGTCAGAAGTTTGCTCCCGAGCAGTGGTTGGGATAAACAGAAACCAGCCCGGCACGGGATGTTGGTGGCTGCGGGGTTTGTCCCTTCTGTACAAGGGGACTTTGTAGACAAATTTTGCAGAGAGGGGAAAAGAGCCACAAATCAGCAGAATGAAACCCAGGATGAAATGGTTTGGATTTGAAGGAAAATTCCCACCGAAGCATCTCACGATTCCCAGTCACCGACTGATGAAAAGCTTTTTAATTTCATCTTCCTTTTTTTTTTGCAGCCCAGATTTTGTTATTGTTACTGACACAGTTATCTTCTGTGGAAACTTATTTTGCCAAATAAGAAGCCAGGGAAAGGAGAAAAGTTCAAGCGGGGAAATGTCAGTGGACTCTGCTGCTCATTCTCGCTGCATCTGCAGATTGCTCTCAGCAAACAGGGACCGAGGGACGCACCAGCCATTAATTTCAAGAATTCAAACCCAGTTGCGATTTCCCAGAAGGAGATAAAAATCTCGAGGTAGGGCCAGGCTCAGCAGGGACGGCGGCACGGGCAGCAGCACCTGCAGGCAGAGGAGCCCCGTTGCTCAGCTGAGGTGAGCTGCGGTGCAGCAGCAGCAGCGTTTCGGATGTCCCTGAGAGATAGGCACAGCAGATCTTTTAAGTTAAATGAAGTGATTTCTTTCCTCAGGCTTGCTAAAAATAAGAAGCAATAAAATGATCCAGTAGAATGATTTATTGTCATCAGTAAAGCAAGGAGGGGATGAACGGAGGAGCTGCGTATGGCGACTGCCTGGGTGGCTCCTGGGAGCTCGGCCGGGGGGGACTTTGCACAGGGGCGAGCAGAGCCCCTCTTTGCACCCTAATGTTTTTAGGCACATCCCAAATTTGCATTTGGGAAGGAGGCAAAGTCTGTTGCTCGTGCAGGATTCATTCGCGGGCCAGGGGCGTTCATGGGAGTAAAACGCTTGAAAAGACCAGGGCTGTCTGCAACCAGTATGTGCACCGGGAGGTGCCTTTGTCTGCTCGTGTTTTGGTTTTAAGGCGACACGGGAGCCTGTTCTCCCCTGCTACGTCCAGGAGGCTCAGCCCCTGCCCTGGGAGGGCTGCAGAGCCATCGGGATGCGGGGATGGTTCCTGACTCTT
>NW_008825253.1:1449855-1467466 GCF_000699105.1 Pygoscelis adeliae
CCAAAACATGTCGTTCATTCCCCGCCGTCCAAGCCGCAGGGCTCGGATGTGCCAGGCTCCTTATGCAGAAAAAAACCCAGAAACTTCGGAGTTTCACCCGGTAAGAACCTGCCTGGGAGGCAAGTTTCTTGTGCAACCGGTGGCTCAGCCTGATGCTTGGCCTTCCCTGCACGACCTCTCCTTTCCCAGCACTGGGGATGCCGCGGGTTTCCCTTACTGCCCGTGTTTTAATGTCTGTGGGGTTTTCCTGCTCCTGCATGACCTGGGGTCCCGTGGGGCTGAGCACCCACGAACAGGAGCCGCTCCTTGCTCCCAGCTCCCCGTGGGGTGCAGCCTTGCCTAAGTGTTTGCAGGCTGAAGGTGTCAAACAGACTTAAATTAGTTCCTTAAAGCTGCATGTAGTTATGCTCAGCAGCATTACAAGCTCTGATATGTGTTTTTATTGCAGCTTATTAAAGCATCAGCGGTTGAGTTTATTTTTTATGTATTTTATTGCATGATGATTTACAATAAGCTCTTAAAGAATGCACAGTCATTGCTTCTAATAATCATTTAATACATATTCATAAAGCATTTCTAAATGATACCTTCATTCAGAATATTTTATTGGAAGCGACATGCAGGCCGGAGTCTTCTGAGCTGCACGAGACCGACACAAGGTCTGATACAGAGAAATAATTTTTTGCTCATCTCAGGGTGCAGTGCTGCAAACCTCCAGGTAACCTTTAACTTCTTCGGAGGTGCAGTTCTCCAGGGAAAAAAAAACAAAAAAAGAAAAGAAAAAAGCTGTGTTTAAGTGTCTGAGGGGTCAGGCAGCTTCAGCCAGTGCTTTGCATTGAAACCTGGGGCAGCTGATTTGTGGGGAGGGAAAACGCGTCGCCTGGATTCCCCAAAGAGTTAAAATAACTTCAGGCAGAGCTAAAATAGCTTGGGTTTGGTTTGTTTGTTTGTTTTCTTGACTGCTGATTGTGCAAGTGTTAGTGATGGCAATAGGATCACCAAGTATGGCACGAACGTTTATCTGTCTGAAAACTGAATCTCTAATTACAGAGAGAATCCGTGAGACTTTATAACAGGAGAAACCCTTGGAGAAACCCGTCGCAATACAGACAGGTTGCCTTGCTACCCAAATGTCAGGAGAGGGGATCACGCTTTGTTCGAAACCCTGATGTAACCTCAAAACGAGGTTTCTCGTAGCGGCACTTGGTCCTGGTGGTGATCGCGGTTCGTCATAATGTGATTTGATCGTACGTTTGGACAAATCCAGGGAGAAGAGATGGGTTAAAGGACTTTGATGGTCTAGTCCCAGACTGGTAAATTTAGGTGGGGACAAGGGGGAAGGTCAGAACTTTTGGGGGTAAATTGCTGAAGTTTAAGCAATGATGATATTTAGGCTTTACTTACTTTTTCTTATCAATCGAGCTCAAAGCACTTTGAAAAAAGAGGTTGTTTGCTTCCTCCTGGTTGTGGAGACGGGGAAGCAGAGACACAAAATGGCAAAGTGTTTTTCCCAAACACCACCCTAAAGCAGAGCCCCACCGGCTGCGTCCCGTGCTGGTCCTGTGCCCGTCGCCTCTAATGCTCCGTACAGAGGAAAGCAGGAGCGCTGGGCAGAGGAAAATGTGCTCCGGACAGAGTTACATGGGTAGGTGCTCGGTCTGGTAAAACCTAAGTTGGTAGAAATCAGGTTCCTTTATGAAATGAATGAAAAGAGAAGGAGAAATTTGCAGTGAAATAGTCAGCCTTCAATACTTTGCTCACCGTGAACGGAGATCCCGCGTGTGCTGTGTCAGGGTGCTTGATGGACGTGTGCTGGGCGGGTAGTTTCATTAGCTTTGCGTAACTTCAGCGTGTGATCTGAACGCCTGCAGCCATCGCCAGGCTCCGGATACAGGAGACTTTCTCTGCTTTAGGTATCCTGCTCTTCCTGATGTGCTAATAAGGAATAACGAAACCTTTAATTGGATGTTGGGGAAAGATTTGTCCTTGGAGCTCTTACCTCTCTCTGTAGAGAGGGTTTTGTCCTTTTTGCTGGTGTTCATTTGCAGGGAAAGGGTGGATTGCCGTCAATTTGGGTGTTTCGGTCCAGGCTGGGAGGACCTCCCAGGGCTGCTGCGGGACTCGGCAGCCCCCCGCAGCTCCCGGCTCCTGGTGCCAGCTCAGACCTGGCTCCTGGGAGGCTGCATTTTGCGTTTTGTCCCAGCTTTGTCACCCCGCGCTGAAACCCTCGGGGGCTGAGCAGCTGAGCTTCTTGCCTTTATCTGGGAAGAGCCGCGGGCTCCTTTCCTCGAGCGGGGAGCCCCAAGCGCAGCAATTTCCTCCTTCCCCCAACCCACCAACACCTCCGCTAGCGAGAGCGACGTGCATGCACACACAGAAAAGCAAGGCTTGTATACAAATACCGCTGGCAGTTGTGTAGTGTGGAGTCATTAACATTTAGGAAGCTGTGATTGTATAAGAAAACAAGAAAATAAATCAGCAGATACTTTGTCTTCCTGTTTAAATGTCCATCGTGGGATCCAGCGGAATGGTTTCGCTTAAAAGGAGCATCAAGTGCTGTTTTGAGCAGGGGCTGCTCTCGGGTGCTTAATCACAAAGGCAGTAATTGACTGTCATACCGCTTTCTTTCTCATTTTTATTTTCATTATTCATCGCCCAGAGAGAAAAAAAAAAAAGAGCTGACAGCCAGAGAGAATAAGAGCAAGTGCTGCTGTAGGGCTCCCCGGGAGCCAGCGTGGGTGTCACCCCCTCCGCGTGGCTTAGTGCCACCGAGGGGGACGCAGCCACCGGGGAGCCACGCATCGGCAGAGCGGCTGCGTGGGGGTGCACGGCGTCGGTGTGCTTCTCCGTGATGGGCATTAGAGGCTTTCCCCATCAATTCTTTGCTTAAATGTTTTCCAACAGTTTGTTGGGCAGTGAAGCACAATTCCCAAATTTAAGTCTGTTGCAATTAATGAATTCTAGTCCACAAGCAAATGTTTTTTTTTTTTCTTCTTGGATTTTTTTTTAAAGTTAAATATATTTCTCTACATGCCTTAGAGCTAGAGCATCTTCTGACTTTTCAGCCTTGCTCTTTCCGATGCAGGTTGTACAGCTCTGCACCCGACTTCTGCTCTGGTCCCCGCCACCCGCACCGTGGCCCAGAGCTTTCCCTTCCTCTGCCTTTGCAAGCTCTTTCTCTCCCTTTTTTCCCCCCAAACCCTTTTTCTCTTCCCCCTGCAGACCCCGCTGGACAGGCTGCCCTGTTGTCCCCGTTCCTGGCTGCCCACCCACAGGGACCAGCCCCAGCGCGGTGCCCTGCGGTACCAGGGGACTGGCGGGGACTGAGACGCTTTCTCAGAGCTAATTTGAGGCAAGAAAGGCACAATTAGATGCACATTTCAGGCCTTCATGACATTTGACTAATTGAGAGGGGAATTGAGAGTTATTTTTACTCAATGCAGAATCTGGAGACGGCAAAATATTTTTCTTTCTGGAAAAGTTGTTTGGCTGTTGAGCACGGCCAAGCGAATTGTGCTGTCGCCGCAGCCCTGCAAAGGCCGCAGCAAAGCGCCGATTATCCAACACAGTCAGGAGAGGAACAATACTAAAAATTACAGCTCTCAGCACCAAACCATCACGTCCTGCCTGGGGAGAGGGATCGTTTCCATCAGTCAGGAAGCATCAGATTCCCCCCGCAGCCGTCACCGCGGGGACCGAGGGCTACGGCGAGTCTGTTGTGCTGAGTCCGGTGTTAAAAGTGCCGTATCATAGTGCAACATCTTGGGTGGAGAAAAGTGGATTATGGGATCTAACTCATGGATAGAAGAAGCAGTGGCAAGTTCCTTTGCGAGGCTGAGGAGTTTCTGCTGCTTACAGTCAGATAGGAGCAATTTTTTTGAAGGATTCTGGTTTTCTTGTTGGGGATGGCACTATTATTGTATGGCTTGGCTTTTGCTTGCAGACAGACTGGGAACTTTCTACTGGTTTCATGGTGAAAAATGGGTTTAGCAAGAGCATCGGCTCAGGTGCGTGGTAGGCAGCCGTAGGAGAACTGGACACAACTGGGCTGTGGATTGAAGCCATTGAGAGGCAGATGCAGAGGAGATGTTGAGGTCCTGGTCCCCAAACTGGTATTTACAGTGAGAAACATCAGGACCAGAGGTCCTGATGTTAAAACCAGAAGAGAAGGCCGTCGCCATTCTCACCTTGTTCAGTGCGTGGAGAAGGGCACAGAAGTCTTCTAGGGGACAGGTTTGCTTCAATAGCTGCAGATGGAAACTCAAGGAAACACTGTAGAAGGTCAGTGGAGTAAGTCTCCCGGATGATTTTGAGAATCTGTGCCACACTCAAGATTTTACAGACGTGGGTAACTTCATAACTGGGGAACTCCATCTTTGCCGTCGACAGAAACAGCAGATCCTTCCCGGTGCAGATGCTGAGCCGCTGGCACGATGGGAGGCAGGAATATGTAGAAATGTATTACCCGTGGGCAGGGTGAGGGATGCAATGCACTGTGCCCTTCTCGTTTACCGCCCATGAGAATGACTGCCATGGACCAGCGGGAGAGAGAAGAGAGTGCCTTGTAGCGTCACACCCATCTGCGGAGAATTCTCTTGGGTACAACACAGAGCGAGTCTGGGTTATCCTATCCAGAGTCTCTCAGTGAGAACGGGTAGAGAAAGCAATCACGTCAAAACCACAGGGGTGCAAGATCTGTGTTCATTAGGGCTGCAATTAGCTACTCTAAATGAGTTTTGGTGCCACCAGGTCTTAAGGGTTTTCATCGGGTTAAGAGCACTGCGACTTGGTATCGTAACCAGGTTGGATGTGTGCTGGTGGCTGGAGCTTCCAGAAAATCCCTGGAGGAGGAGACACACAAGGAAAAGTTAGGAAGAGCCTGAAGCGCCAGTGTCCCCACCATCAAGTGTCCTCCTTGTCGGGAGCAGCGAGGCCAGTGAAAGCTCTCTGGACAGCTCAGAAAGCAGCACGGCTGACTTGGGGCTGGAGGTCAGACGTTGCATTAGCTCCTAAAAGGACGACTCAGGCACCGTCTCTCTTTGCTGGCACTTTGTAAACCTTTGACCCGTTCAGTCACACCAAATGTTAAAAAGGCCCAGAATTAACCTAGAGAAATGGGTTTGGGTATTTCCCTGGATTTATTATGCACGTTTAGTGACTTGAACATCGAGTACGTTGGTGCTAAATCCGTGAGACAAGTTCTCCCAGAGGAGGACCGCAAAGTCTTTTCAAAAGGATTGCCCATGCTGCTTCATGCGAGTGTCTTTTCTCCTTTTTCCCAGCCTGTCTGTGCTTGCAGATGAATTGTTACCTCTCTTATGTTTGGTTTTGTATCCACGCCATGACAGACAGTTCCTCTCATGCAAGAAAAGGAGGTTGGCATATACAGCCAGAACACCTCCAGAAGAGTTCAGCCCGAGGTGGGAGTCGCTGCGTTGGGCTGGTATTTATTGCTTTCCAGCTTATGTGCTAAGCCTGGAAACCTTTCTGCAGCTGTGTGCTTCCTATGATGCCTTTAGCTTTTATTTGAACACCGTGTTTTATCTTTGTTCTGTTATTGAATGGGAGAAACACCAGATGTGGGTTGTTCTTTGCTCAGCCCTGCCGTCCTGCCTGCACAAGATACCAACTTCTCGTTGCCACAGAATTGCCCAGTTAAAGCTGGAAGCCCTGAGTTCATTCGCTAGTGGAAAATAAACCCAAGATAGTACTTTTCAGAAGAAGAAAATCGAGACGAAGAAAACTGCACTGGCAGAACTTGAGAAATTGGGGTTAATCATCTGTGTGCCACCAATTACCGTCATTATATGCTTCCTTGGTCCCGACTTGCCTCTGAAATACGTGTAAATAATACCACCGGTGATGTCCTGGGAATTCCCCTCCTGCCCCATCACTCGCTGCTGAGCCCATCCTCTCCCTGCCATCAGGCAGCATTGCATCTTCCCCTCCTGATGCGTCAGGCTCGCCCTCCCCTTACTGCCCTGCCCGCTCTTTAAGCCTGGGCGAAATCCACAGGAGAAGGCACGTTTAAGAGCTTTGCTGGGCTGGGGCCACAGCTGGTTGAGTTTACAGACGTGCTTGACCAAGTACTAAACCCTAAATGCCGCCAGTTGCTGTTGCAGCTTAAGGTTAAAATGCCCATCAGTGCTCTGAGCAAAAAGCCTCTTCCCTGCAGCACCCTCCAGAGGCAAACACAAAAAGGAGCCGGCTCAAATCCAGATGATCTCTATCAAAATTTAAAGCCCGGTTCGCAGAGTCTCTTGGCATCCTTCACCTCGCTCTGGCTGGTAGCTGTCGCTCTCCATTGCAAACACCCACTGAATTTTATAACCATTGAGCCCGAGTAAAAAGCAGCTAGCAGCCAAGAAACCCTCCACAAGCTCATTTCAGCATCCAGGTCAATGTTTGTTCTCCTTTGGCTCGCGGCAGTCCTGCTTGGGTCAGGAGGAGACTCTCCACAGACAGCAGCGGGCTGGGGGTCGGACCCCAAACTCCCTGGGCAGCCGATGGTCGCCCGGGGAGCCCATGCCGGGACCCCAACACCCCCGCGGTGCTTCGCACGTACCCTCTGCTTTGAACGCGGGTCTGACATCTGAGAGCCTCTCCCAGCCCTGCTTTCCCAATCAGCTCTTCTGCTCCGCTGGCAATAACACTTGCTAAGAGCCTGAGTCGGGCACGTGTGCGCCCAGCAGAACGCGCTTTGGATTTCCTGCGCGGCGGGGGCCGATGCAGTAAGTTGGAGCATCCCCGATGCTGAGCCCAGCCCGGTGCCTGTCTGCCCGCCGCGGGCGTTGTGGGTCTTGTTTGTGTCTGTGCACACTGAAAAAAATCCGAGAGGTTGAGTTTTATGTGTTTTCCCCCAAGCTTTGCTAAAGTCCATGTGCACCCCAGGGCTGTGATCGGTTTACCTGGTGATTTGCCGACAGGCTCTTTTGAAAGCTGTAAGTGGTGCTGAGGAGGGGCCTCATTAATACCGAAGTGTGTTTATTAGACAGGGAAACCAGATGAGTAATTATCTCTCAAGGTAGGACCAGAGTTTGCTGCAGTCTTTCCAAATAGCTTTAACTGATCATTTTTTTCTTCTATTAGCAAGACATTGCTAAATAAATATCCTCTTGGAGACCTGATGCATCAGGAGATAAGCTGGTGGGCTGCAGCTCTGTTCCCCGTGGCCCAAACTCCGCTGTTCCCTACGGGCACATCCCTCCACGGGGGTTGCATGGCTCAGCGCTGGGGACACGACGACTGCCCGACTTGGGTCAGACCTACGTCTGATAGGCATTGGTTGTAATTGCATCCTCTGGTCCTGTAAGTTTTCTTCATGCCAGTGACATCCAGCGTGGAGGGTGGCATCGTGCCCTTCCCCGTTGCATCGTGGCTACCAGCAGTACCTGAACTTGCCCAAGGGCAGCCCTCAGAAACCTCCCGCGTTTGCCAACATCACCAATTTACTCCAGCTAACTAGAGAGGGAAGTAATGAATTTCAGCTGTTTACCTCTTTAAAAAACTCGTTTCTGTTTAGACATAATTATCTAGCCACTTCTAAGAAAGATGCCATTGATTGCAGAGCTGAATTAGCATTTTGTTGCGTTGGCTCTGACAGCCGCCTGCACTGATACAAGAGCCCTTCATGAACATTAACTCATTTAAAGTGTAAATTGCAATTCCTTTTTCATTTTCCAGCATGGGACCCGGCCAGGCAAAGCGTTGCTCGTGGCTTCTCCAAGCGCCTCCCGTGCCTGTACAACACCAGAGAGCTGGAGCTGCCGGCAGGTGAAAGGGAGAGAGCGAGGCTTCCCTGTTTCGGGAGAAATTTTGGGTGCTCCCACCTCCGCGCAGCGATGCTGCGGGGTGAGGATCGCAAGGACGGGTTAGAGAGGTGGCTGCAGTGGCGGTGACACCACCTTGGGGCAGAACTGGGCCAGTAAAGACGCTGAAATTCAGGGGCCCCGCTGCCTGTGCCGGGCCGTATGGGTAATTCTGCTCTTGCAGAGCTGCCTGCTGCAGGCAGCCCGGGGCGGGGGGGGGATCGCAGCCCTCCGCATCGGTGGGAACCGAATTTGGCAGAACAGCTGGAGGAGAATCACTGCCCGGCGCAGGAGCCGGCTGCGGGATGGGGAGGCAGGTCCCTTCACCCCTCCCTCATTCTGCGCTTGCCCAAGCCGCTGCACCCAAGTTGTTTTCCACTAGTTACGAAATATGGCTGGTAATCTTTCCCTCCTTTGCAAAATTTATTAAAGCCCAAGGACGTAAAGGTTTATACAGCAGCAGAGTGATATTATTAGTTTAATCTCCCAATTTTATGAAAAACAAGCCTGGTTTTAATAAAACCCCATCCCTTTCCAGCTAGCCCCCAGTGCCAGCGTCAACCCAAGGTAAGCAATTAAGACAACCTGGGCTGGCCCAGGTTAGCGCCAGCCGCCGTTATCTCCTCGAGAGCTGCACTTCCCAAGCTGCAGCAGGCACTGCCGGTCCAGAGCTGGGGCAGAGCTGGACTGATGTGCTTCCACCTCTGACGCTGCATCAGGATCCACTGCACCATCAGGGCACAATCCTGCAGCTCTTAAGTTGCTCGTGAAGCCAGTTAGTCTTTTCTGGCGGGTTTAATCCCAAATGGCATATCGTCCGTGTGTTGTTGCAGCCATCGGTGCCCCGGTTTGCAACGGTGGAGAAGGCGCGGAAGGCTCCCCGAGCTCGAGCGCCCCGTGAAATCCATCACTGCTTTGCCCCTGCCTTTATCTTCGCGCACAAAGCAGAGCCCAAGCGTGTTATCTGAGTCGCTTTATTCAGCCAGAAAGCCTCACGATAAATACGCTGCTCTCTCCTCTTTGTAAAAGCTCCTGCCCATCGCCTTGGGCTGTGGCCGATTTTCCCTTTAACCTTGCAGGGATAGGGGGGTTGGTGCATTGGGAAGGACTTTGCAGTGGAAAGCAGCGTTGCATGCGTTCATCGTGGGGCATCTCTGATGTTCATTTTAGTGCAGTGCAGGAAAATGAAGAAAATACAATAATAATTTGGCCACCCCGGCACACTTGGCTTGGAGTTTTCCCATTCCCATTCGGAACGGTTGGAAAGCGAGGCGTTGCGATGTGCAGATCCTCTCAAAACAGAGGCTCCACGCACCCCACCTTGTAGCAGACTGGTTTACGTTTCCTGTGGTTTTTTTGGGTTTTCCCTTATTTCGTCCTTCAGCGGGTTGTGTGGCTCTGGAGGGAGCTGATATTACTTTGTCCCTCTCTCAGGCTTGAAACGTGTACGTTTTACTGGGGCGGAGCGTGGAGCGGTGCCTGCGCTGGGCACTGCTGGCCCGTGGGGTGGCTTCGCTGCGAAACGCTGACTGGCCAGGTGAAATGCAACAGGGTTTTCTTTTTTGCAATACCAAGCTGGGCTTTTCAGGGCTTACACCCAAGCAGATATTCGGGTGTCTGCCCATTCCCAAAGGATATGGGGCTCATGCGCGGGCCAGGATTTGGGAATGGCTTTGCCGGTCCGTCCTAGGGCAGCCCCAGGCTGCTGCTGCACGGCTTCGATCGCCTCCCGGCTGCCCCCCAGCAGTGGAGGAGCTGCCGTGCAGCTCGCGTGACAGATCCCACGTCCCCGCCATCAGCACCGTTTCCCTCTCACCCCCTCACCCCCTTCCTCTCCATCCCACATTCCCAAGAGCCACGTCCTAAGTAATGCTGTTCCTAACCCCTTCGAGCCCTCCTTTGCGGGAGCGGAGCCGCTACGTGCTGCCCGTCCGTGCTGACCGTGACAGTGTGAGCCCTGTGCAATCCCATAGTTTGTGGGTTTTTTCCCCAATTTGAGACAACAAGCCCGGCCTGCCGGCATCCCCCCCGAGCATCGCCCCGGCAGCACCGAGGAAACACCTACCCAGCCCCTCAGCTGGTCCTCGCTGCCAGCTGCAGCTATCAGTACCCACCATTAACGATCAGGGGCTTAACGAAGCACGAGGCAGCTGGCTGCTCTCCAACCTGGCCTGCTCAGGAGGGAGAGGGAGAAACTGCGCTGATGTTTCTCGTGGTTGCACGCCCAAATTTCTTTGCTCATCCCTGCCCCGGGCTCTGCTTCTCGGGCGCTGGATTTGCAGGCAGCGGCGGGACCCCTGCAAGGGACAGGGGGTCTCTGCACCCGTCTGCTGCCTGCGAACGGGAGCATCCTCCCGCGGAGCCCTGCTGATGCCGGGGGGTCTCCAGGCTGTGAGAGCACTTGAGGTAGGAGAGCTTGGGGACAAGGGTGCAAAGGGGGGGGACAAGAGGGTTAAAGCTTTTCATCACCTCTCCCGGAGCTGCCCTCCGCACGCCTTCTCTGCAGCTCCTGCTCTCTGCTCCTTGTCGGGCTCATTTCTTGTGTGTCAGAATAATGCTGTTTTGTTTGGGTTGCAAACGCTGCAGGGGGAACTTTTAAAAAGCTTTCTTTTATTGCTGTGTGGAAAAAAAAAAACAGCCCAATAACTTTTCTATTAATATCAAGCTTTGTAAGTCTTTTGTTTGGTTGGTTTGTTTACAAAATCTCTCATTTTGGATCTAAACTACTTCACAGTGTCCCTTTGAACATGTGTTAAAATAGATCTCGGTTTCATTCCACGCATTTTGGGGAGGATATGAAGCAATTTCACTTGTCAGCCGTGAGTGGGAGATGGATGGGGCCGTTCCTCGACCGGTCGCTGTCTGGGGAGGGGGAGCAGAGCAGCGCTCGGGAGCTTCGCTCCCCTCCTCTCGGTGCTTAGCGGGGAGGATCTGACTGGGATGATAGGTTTTAAATGAAAAAATAATGCCAAAAGGAGAGCCTTACTGGGGACCCAGATGATTTCTGCACTGACCGAACTCCTTGCATGCCACGCTGCCTGCGTCTGTCTGAAGGGCTCTCCAGCCAGCACAGATATTTGGGGATTGTGATGCAGGGCTGAATAAAGGTGGAAAGGAAAGCCCATCTCCAGCAGCGTCCTTACCGCGGGCTCCCCAGCCCCTCCTGCTCGAGGCCGGCTGGACCATGCCAATAGGAGGGAAGGATCAGGCCCTCGGTGGGACGTGCACCCACGGGGGGAAATGTCAGCATCACTTTTTGCTCGCTGCTTTCAGCTGGGCTTTTGTGGAGCTGCTTCCCAGATGCAGACCCGAACCCCCAGTACTGTGAGCCCCCCGTGGTGCCATCACAGCCCCGGTGCTCAGGGCTTCCTCCCCACCTGTAGCTCTGAGATAGGTGGGAGAGAGACTTGGCTCGTTCGGCATCTGCTGTCACCCGACGGGCTGTCCTGGCTGGCCACACCAGCACGGCCCGGCTTTTGCAAGCCAGAAAAAGATAATCTGAGATAATGCAGCAATGCATCTCCCTTCCTTCAGGATGCAGCTGGAGCCCTGGGCCGACACGATTCTCCGGATTTCCCTCGCCCCATCCTGCGCCAATTCCCTTAGGGTCTGCTTCTCCTTCCCGCTCCCTTTGCCTCTGCTCCTCCTGACCCCGGTGCTTTGTTAGCAGTGCAGGTGTTAATGAGCATTACAGGAATGAGGAGCCTGGGTAAAGAGTATGCTCAGCAGTGCTGCCGGCGTCGGCACGCAAAGGACTCACGGTCCCCAAACCGGGCGCACCGCGCTCCTCCCTGCGGCGCTGAGCGGCACAGAGCGTCATTAGCAAATGCAATACCAGGCTCTGCTCATCAACGCAGGGGGTTAAAAAAAAAGAAAGAAGAAAAAAAAAAAAAGCCCCAAAAACCAAATCCGCAAAACTGAAACTAGTTTGCACCAAAACAATAATAAAAAAAAAGTAGTAATGTGAGGCTGCAGAAAAATCTAGCTCTCCATCAAAGCTCGGCTAGGCAAACGGGTGGTGGAGGTCTGGGTTAGAGACTGCATGTCTGAACCTTGTGTGGGCTGAAAATCTGCTGAGAACTGGCTCATGTTCCCTCAGTTCGAAAGGGATGTCCAGCGCTCGTTCTTTTTTTTCTGTCAGCTGCATCTTGAGATCCACTGCTTATTTATTTTGATGATATTCCAGTTGGAGGCAGAAGCAAGAGAGAGCAGAGGCGAGCAGAGAGAAAAATTAAGGCTGTTGGGGGCTTTTCCTGGCCATGCTGGCGTGGCCGGCTAGGACAGCTGTTAGGGTCACAGCTGGTTGCAGACAGCTGCAAAAGTCACTTCCAGGGACCTTTGCCCCTTCCCATCGCAGCATCCTTATCCCAGAGCCACTGGGCATCCCCTTGCCGTGGCTCTGTGGTCCCCACTGCAGGATTTCAGTCCCTGGCTGGGCAGGAGCGAGTGCCTGGAGGACTGTGCACAAAGAGGTTGGTTGAGGCTCCCAGGATTTGGCTTGTCGGCTTTTGCGCTCGAGCACAATTACCATTTTCAGCATTTTTCTAGCGTGGGCCGGTTGTCAGGCACGGAGCAGTAAGTCCTGCTCTCACCAGGATGCTGGCGCAGCGCCCAGTCTCCATCCCTAGCAAAGGTGGGGTTCGGACGCTGCGTTGCTTTTATTGTGCCGGAGACTGGCTTGTCTTTGGGGCAGATAAAACATTTAGAGAGGTGCCTGAAAATCAGCTTCTAACCTAGAGGTTCGCTTGCACGGCCGGACTCTTTCTGCAAAGAAAAAAGGAGTTGATGTTTCCAACCCAACCGCTGCGGCTGGGTAAAAAGTGTTTTCTGGCTCCCCAGTTTTTCCATCAGCCGGAGCAATAGTGTGATCCAAGCCAGAGTCAGCACGACCTGGTGAAAGGCAGCTGCTTGTTTCTGCATCATCCGGCGTTTTTAGGCGCCCCTCATGGGAGCGTCGAATAGGTCTGACCCCAGCTAGAGCCAGCCCTGGGGCCTTGCAGTGGGTCCCACGTAGAGGGATCTGGGCACCACTGTGAGGATAATAACCAGGCGCTTGCATGTTGGGTTTGTCACGGATGATGCAATGTATACATCACCACGGACCAGAATAACTAGATTTCTTCCTATCCCCCTCTTCCATCCCCTTTGTGATAGCTGGTCGGGAGACAGGCACTGAAGAGGGTATTTCCCATTGAGCTTGGAGATGACCAGCGAGCCTTGCCAAGATGCTGGTAGTGAAACGCTTTCAGCGGAGCAGACTGTAGAGCAGAGGAATGGGGGAACCGACAGACCTTTCATGTTGACATAGTTACTGAATGTGTGCGTGATCGATGAGTGCTGCATAGGTGGAGGTACCGGGACTGGAGGATGCAGATCTGGAGGTGGATGCTTTAGAATCATAGAATCATTAAGGTTGGAAGAGACCTCCAAGATCATCGAGTCCAACCGTCAACCCAACACCACCATGCCCACTAAACCATGTCCCTAAGCGTCTCATCTACCCGTCTTTTAAATACTTCCAGGGATGGAAGTATTTATATCCCATAACCTCAAGAAGTTTGTTATAAAATCATCACACTCCTCACTTTTACTATATTAACATACCGTTCATCCATTCAAAACCTGCCGAAGCTCAGGGTTCAGCTCCAACAAGCTGTGCTGAAATACAGGGACCTGCAATGGCTAAAGCAGCTGGGACCGTGCCACTGCTGCCTACGACATGTGCCTTTGTCCCCCAGGTTTCTGTAGCCGGTCCCCATGGGGCAGCCCATAGGCTCCCGGGAGGAGAGTCGGGGCCATTTCCCTGCTTTTTGGGTTGGGCACACCTGGGATCGGTTGTTATCTCTGAAGTGCTGCATCTGAAATGGCCGGACGAGGGGAAACGGCCTCAAGTTGCGCCAGGGGAGGTTTAGATTGGACGTGAGGAAAAATGTCTTTACTGAAAGAGTGGTGAAACATTGGAACAGGCTGCCCAGGGAAGTGGTTGAGTCACCATCCCTGGAAGTATTTAAAAGACGTGTAGATGAGGCGCTGAGGGACATGGTTTAGTGGGCATGGGGGTGTTGGGTTGATGGTTGGACTCGATGATCTTGGAGGTCTCTTCCAACCTTAATGATTCTATGATTCTATGAAATGTGCCTCATTTCCTTTGGCATTAAGGGCTGCATTTGTCATCCCAGCGCAGACTATGGCTCAGATAAAAGGGAATAAAACTGGAGAGTTGTGCCAAGGAGGAAAAGCACATAGAGAGGATGAAAGAGCATTTTGGGTGAGATGCATGTAAATGCATTACTCATGCAAAGAAGCCCTTAAAGATGATGGGGCTCTCGGATACCACCACAGCGAGGCTGGTAGGTCCCTGAATAGAAAAGCCACCAAGAACATCTTTGTGAAAGGCGCGGGGAATGTATTTATATTTGCATTATAACTGTTAAACCGCAGGGAGAGCAGATGATGTGTCGCAGCTCTCGGATGAATTCAGCCATCCAGAAACGCCTGTCCCCCTGTGTCAGCCCAAGGGAAAGGGGTAAGGAGTGATGCAGCCCTGGGAGTCACCGGGAAATGTCCCCTGCGTCAGGGACAGACATGGCTTGTTTACCAGGAGCGAGCCCTGAGGAGGGATTTCCAGTTGGTTTTGCTCCAGGCCAGCAGCTCCTAGCAAAGTCCTTTTCTCGGCGATGTGGCGGTGTTTCTGGCCAAAGGTTCGTAGGGCGCTACCCAAAGGGGACTGCGTGGCAACCCCAGGAAACAGCGTTCAGGCTCAGCTCCCCTTTGGGGCAAAGCTTCAGGTTTCAGCTGCTCTGTTATTTCCCCGGGGTTCATTCAAGCTTGGTTAGGTGCCAGTGGGATGTATCCAGACCCCGCCATTCACCAGCTAATCCAGGACAGCAAAGCAGAGAGAAAGCACCGAAGCATCCAGCCAAACCCGAGTTTGTCAGAGGAAACCTAACCATGCAACATAAATGCTACTATAGCGATATGAGGGTTCTGGGGAGGCTGAGAGGGTTCAGAGGAGAAGGTTAACTCCAAAGCCCCTCAAACCACACTGTGACGCTTCCGTGACCAGCAGCGTCCTGCACTGGGATGCTGCGATGTGTCTTCTCTGGCACCGTAATGTACCCGACCGCACAGGGCCCCTGCGCTGCTGCATGGCATCCCCATCACCTGCCTCAGCCCAGAGCACTTCCCACGACAAAGCAGGTCACTCAGTCCTTAAGGTCCTTTGCCTCCTGAGACTATCGTAATTTGGGGAGTTATTACGTTGCAAACACGGGACATGGAGTTATTTAAAGCAGTAAGTAGAAAATCACTAGCTGATAATACAGCTCAGTTTAAATTTGAGCTCATTTAAATGTCAGTCTAAACTGCCCCTTGAATCAAAGCTGCTTAAATTATTCTGAAAAATAATTGGCTCTATTCATCAGAAGAATGTGCCATGGATCCAAGTATAATACGAAGTGTTTGATTGGGGATTTTATTTTATTTTCCCCCCTTTTTTTTTCAGTATTGCAGTCAGGAAAAAAAAACCTCTTTGCTCTCCCAGTAATACTCTCTTTTAACAGAGCGGGTCAATCCATCAAACTGCAGTACTGAGATAGGTAAGTTTTATCTGTCCGTGATGGATGTTGCTGCTTATGCAAATGTATCACGAGACCCTGGCTGCAGTAGCGCTCGGCTCTTTGGGAATAGGACTTCAGTTTCCCGCAGCTGAATTAAAATATGCAGCTGTCCTGACCGAGAAGAGTAAGCGTGGAGGTTGTCTTGGGGCAGACCTTGGGGGCTTCCAGTGTCGGCATGGTCGTTCCTAAAACTCAGTGTTGTAGCGGAGGCATCTCTTGGGTACCGAGGATGAGCAGGCAGTGAATGGAAAGTGATGGAAAGTACCAAAATCCCATCTGCTTGTAATGGTTGCAGTTATTATTGTCCTTTATTTTTGCCACTTCTCGCCTCAGTTAGCTCCGTGCACAGCCCAGCTCGGGATCCGCCGGGAGCTCAGCAAGCCCCGAGGGCTTGGCTGCGGCTCCTCTCTGGGGCCGGGACAGGGACACGTCTGGCAGAGCTGCTGCTGCGTTGAGGCTGCTCACATCCTAGACAGGGAAGACCCAGGTAATCCCAGTACCCAGTGGCTGAACCACTGCAAATGCCCGGCTGTGCTCTTTTACTCACTCAAAATTGGACTGAACCTCTTTCATTCTGGACGCACTGAGGCGTTTAGCAGAGGCTGAAAGCCTTCCCGAGGCCAGTTACGGCTGTCCAGAGCCTGCGCAGAGACCAGTCGAGCTGAGATAACTTTGCTCACTGAGCTCAAGCGTGAGTTGAGAGTTACAGTGAAAACATCTGAACATCATCGGTTAGGTTGAAAGGGCATTTCTGGCGCAGATCAGCCACACTTCTTGGACCTATTCGTCTTCTCCAGCGCAGGACATGGCGGGAGCAGATGTTATAGGCAATAAGTCAGAAATATTTTGCCGTTTTGAAACCACCCTCCAAGCCCTGAGCTGGTGATGCTGCCGTCCGCCAGCTCCTCAAGCGGGTTACCCTTTCCTCAGCCCCCGTGCACTAAAGGCAGGGCCAGAGAGTGGCTGTATTTGCTTTTCACTCAATTGCAGTTGAGAAATGTTTTCTCCCTTCGACTTCCCGAGGAACCCCAGGAAGGATCATTAGACATGTCATGGCATAAATCCATCCAGGACCCGCGTGTGTGCCTTGAACGGCTCCGCTGGGCTGGCAGGGCAGGCGGTGGGTGCCTGTGCCCTGCGCCTTTCCCTTCCCCGAGAGCAGCTGGAAACCGTGCGTGGGAAGCACAGGCAGGCGCTGGTCGGGGTGGATTTTGTGCCCAGCTGAAGTGCAAACGCAGAGAGAGCACACGGGCAGCCCCTGCCCACAGCGGCAGCGAAGAGCAAGAGCCGCCGCGGCGGCAGGACTGAATCCAGAAGCTGTCAGAGCTCTGAACTACGGTGAAATTAGTTTCTTCCTCTAAACAAACTTCATGCCCCGCGTGCATCCCTGATTTTTACATTTGTATTAGCATTTCCCAATTATTCAATGCTTTCCGGCTGGATGACATTTGGTATTGCTGTTTATTGACCCTGGGGACCACAGCATTGACATTATTGCTGCCAAGTGACATTTACATGGACACCGATGTCATATTGGTATCAATAATGGCAGCCAAGTTTATGACACAGCATTGACTATGTGAGGCAAGAAGGGCAGTTTCTGTTATTGATGCTGATACCGTTTAAAAAAAAGCCCAGCCAGTCTTAACTTCGATTGACCAAATTTCTGGCAAACCCGTTGCCAGGCTGTGAGAGCTGGTCTTGCCGAGCGGCCGAGGCTCCGGGACCTGCAGGGTGGCGATCCCGGCTGCAAACACAGGGGAGCCAGCCCAGCCGCGCTCGCTGCCTCCGCTCGTGTCTGATCCTCCCGCCCCGATGTTGACAGAATTGATTTTCGCTGTGTGTGTGAGCGGAGAACCGGGTTTGTTCTGGTGTGCCGGAGCCGTTTGCTGTTCCTTTGTGGTGTTTGCTCGGTGACTCATCCCGTGAGTCGTGGGCAGCAGGACTCTGCTGCAGTGGTGAGCCCTCAGCTTGATCCCTGGGCTGGGCCACGGTTCCTCCACCCATACCGTGCTTGTCCTTTGCTCATCCTATCCCATAGACCATTTGCTTCGCCGTTATTATTGCCATTATCATCATCGTTGATAGTGGCTGGAAAGCTGCCTGGCGGAAAAGGACCTGGGGGTGTTGGTCGACAGCCGGCTGAACATGAGCCAGCAGAAAAAAAAATGATTCTATGATTCT
>NW_008825253.1:1468070-1469534 GCF_000699105.1 Pygoscelis adeliae
CCCGAAGCAGCTGACTTTTGAAACCACCCCCAGCTACTCTGACGCTGTGACGAGATCGATCCTGTCTGCGGGCTGCCCCGGGGGAGGTTGCCCCCGGCTGGGTGTCACCGCATCTCAGTCGGGACCCCGATGGCAAAACCGGCAGCGGCTGGGGCTGGTTTACGGAGGAAGACACTGCCGACATGCAGCAGGGCAGGGTTTTGTTTTTTTTAAAAACTTGACCCTTTTTTTAAAAAAGCTTGACCTAATAGATCTAAATTGTTGTAGAAACAAGAAAAAAAACTCCATGGCTGCTCTCTAAGCCCTTGCAAGCACCAACCCTGAATGCCATGATGGGATATTAATGGCGTGTAAAACATCTGAAGCATCTAAGGTAGGGAAGAAAAACACAGTTTTTCTCTTTCCTGAGAATCGGGTTAAAAATTCTTCCTGAAATTATTGCAGCACGGGGTGTCTCAGCACAAAGTGAGTATCAAGGAGTCTATGCTGGGGAAACACGGGCTTTTTCCCGGGGCAGGCACGGTGGCGTTGGGGTCGCTGGTCCCTTGGGAGGTTTTTCTTGTCCTTTTATCATCTAAAGGCCAGTTCACGCTATCCTCAGGGTTACTGAGGCGCATTGCATCTTCAGTCCCACGCAGCTCTGTCTGTAGCTGCAGTGAAGGCCAGAGGAAAGAAAAAGTACAGCTATTTCTCTTCCAGGTGCTTTTATCTTTTGGTCTTTCATTTGCCCTTGGAAACCTGGAGGAGCGTTTGGGTTCGGATGAGGTCGGAGCGAGGTGTCTGTCCCCCACGCGGCGTCTGCCTGCGCAGCTGCACGGAGGTTTGCGATCCCCGTTTGAAGGGGATCTGCAGCGGGTACAAGAGTCCCCATACCTGCTGCGAGAGCGTTACTCGGACAGATTGATCCGATAATCCCTAGAGCGAGATCCACATCCCCACAAGTGATATTTTCGTGGGAAATCCTTGCTATCGTCCTGCTAATGCAAACACCTGAGGTCCTGCTGTCCCTGCTTGGATGATGCCGGTTATTCCGGCCTGGGAGATAGCTCGGGGGGGTCAGGGTGGGGTGCGATTTCTGCCTGACACCCACCCCGATTTGGGCAACTCACACGGGGCTCTATTTTGTCTCCTTTGGCTTGTACCGCACTGCATGGGTGCAAATTGGGCTTGCCAGCAGGAGCGCTGGCCCTCGCAAACCATCCCTTCAACCTCTTTCTGTGCTGATATTTCCCATCTGTAAAAGGGGATTTTTCTTAACCACCACACGGCGCTTCTGCAAAGTTCAATTTATTCGCTTGCTTTTTCTTGTAAAGGACTTTTTCCCTGGCTGGATAGGTGAGGCAGAGAAGACAAAGTCATCCTCTTCTCTTTATTTTCAGGATTCCAGCTGAGTTTGGCTTCCCAAGAGTTGCACTTTTGAGGCAGCGAGCTGGTGGAGCAATTTAGCTGAGCGCAGGCTGGGAA
>NW_008825253.1:1469626-1486009 GCF_000699105.1 Pygoscelis adeliae
TTTGCAATAACCTTCCTCAGAAGGGGATGCTGCAATGTTTGTCTCCTGCGTGGTCCCCTGCGGGTGACAGCTCCTACTCCTCAGCACCGAGGGCACAGAGGAAGGCTGCTTCCCCTCCTCAGCCCACCTAATTCATCAGGATACTGGTGAAAATGGGAGTAGCCGTGCATGGTCCAGACTTGCAGATGCACCGGCTGCATGAGTCCGGTGGTATTTGCTCTGAACCCACCTGTGTGTCTCCCTGCAGGAAAAGCACGTTTGCATTTACCCACGGAGAGAAAGCAAAAAAACAGAAAGCAAAATAAACCCCAGAAGCGCTGCCCCGTCGTTTCATACGATGCATGAACCAAACCCAGCGGGGGCAGGACCGCTGGCAGGCAGATGGTGAGCCACATCTCCCCCATCCTCTCCCCGCAGCCCCCTCCTGCATCACCCACCGCCAAGCAAAGCCGGCACAGGAGATATTTAGGGCTCAGCCTCCCTCCCGGGGCTCACCCCCAGCAGCATCATTTCAGGAAGAAGAGCTGCAGCCCCAAGTTGCCATGACACTGAGCCGCCCCCGAGGATGCGGCTGCGGCTTTGTGCCCTCCGTGACCCGTTTCCCCGAGTATTTGGTGTCTCACCCACGCACCCATCTCTCTCAAGTAATTACCTGCTCTGATTGCTCACCCTCGCATGTCACTGCTTAGATAGGTGCTTATATGTATTTTAATCAAGTGAGTCACGCAGGCGGAGGGGACTAGGCAAAACACTCTGTCCTTGTCTCCTTGCTGGGTAAATGATGGCTGGGAATTCAGTGAGCATGAAGCGCTCTCATTTGGGTGGATTTAGTGGATTCGGTGGCTGAACGGGTTGTGATGTGTTTAGAGATCATTTGGGTTTATTTTGTGTGAAGTGGTAGGGACTTGATCTCTGGCCCTGGCCCCGAGATCTCCATGCACCGTCAGTCAGGAATAGCACCTTTGAATTACTGAGGCTTTGAATTACTGAGGGTTTTTGTCACGATATGTGGAAATGGCAGGAACAGAGGCTTTCTGAGGGTCTGAACCCGCCGCTCGAGGGCTTCAGGGCAGTCGTCACAGGCAGCAAAACCACGCTAACCCCAACTCATCTGGCATGGTCTGGCCATGGGGTTCCAGCTGCAGGATTTAAACCACGTAAGACGGTGTTTTCCATCATATAATAGAAATGAAAATTCGGAGGGCAGCTCCTGAGCCGGCCCGGCGCAACGCGGCTGTGCCGGAGTCCATTTATGTCACTTTGATTGATACAACCTTGTTTCCTCTCGGGGCATCTTGGAGCAGTTAAGAATGCCTTAACGACACACTAAATCCATTTGCCATCATCACTCTGGGCATTAACAGGCACTAATTTAACACAGGCAGGGGAGGTGACGTTTCCAGGGTGCTGCATGCCGGCGGGCTGACGTGGGGAAGTTTTCCTGTGGGTTTGGGGGTAGCAATGGTTTGCGTTGCCTTGATTTCCCTGCTGAGCTTGTTGGGGAGGTACGAGATCCACCGGGACGGGTTTGTGCTGGGGAGGCACGTGGCAGGGAAAAGCAACGGTAGCGTTCGGGTTTAACGGATCCTGGTTTTACGCTCGGAAAGCCCCAAGAACAGGGGGGATTAGTGTTGCATCGACTGAGCCGCATCAGGAGGCAGCGCAAGCACATGCACCCCTCGAGGTGCTTTTATGCCTGCATCATCCTTTTAGTTTGAAGTTTAATCCCCAATAACTGCGACTTGCTGCATCGCCTGTCTCGTAACAGCCTTACAAAGCTGTGACAACAGGCAGGGAAAATGAAGCTGTCTGACAAATGACACATGACAAGGACTTGGAGTTAACTGCTTTTAAATTCATTATGGCTCCAAAAGATTGGCTTGAGCAAGGTGAATGATTTAAGGTGCATAATGAGATGGATTCAGGCTCCCTTTACTGCCGCTGAATGATCTGTGAACAAGCTTTGATCTCTGCATTACGGTCGTTACCAAGATTTGTCAGTAAGGGGGGATTATTTGAGGACCACTGGCCATTTGCGGCGGTGGCTCTGTTGCACACTAGCCACTTTTTCCCTGGCAGGACAAATGCCAACTTCTCGGTGCTTTCAGAGCAAATACCTCCGGTGCTGCCCAGAGTGCCAAAACCAAAGAGGAGGCGTTCAAAGGGCACGTGGGCAACGCGGGCGCTGAACGCAGCCACTGTGCGGCAGGTCTCTGGTTTGCAGAGAGCCGTGCTTGTGCAAGGGTCTCGGGAGCCGCACCGAGGTTTCTGCGTTGCATGATGACGAACATCACAACAGGGAGGGCTTCCAGTTTTGGGACGCCCTGGCCGTAGCACATACGGCACATCTGGGAGGGCCAGGGCTGCGAGCTGCCATGCTTCAGCCAAAAGTCGTCTAGCGAGGCCAGATCCAGGAGCTCTGCCCCAAAATCAGCTCCCTGATCTCTGGCTGTGCAAGGCAAAGGGAATTATTCACATTTTGGGGGAGAAAGGCACATCCTGCAGCAGACCAGCCTATTGCTGAAGGTCCATTTGGGGCTGGTACTGGGTTGGAGTCCCGTTACGGTTATTTTGCAGCAAACCAGTGGGATGCAATTATTCCAGTAACTCAGGCTAATCCTTTCTTAAACAAGAATTCTCTGCAGTCAGCCCCATCACCAAAGGCATGTGCCAACTTGGTGTCTTTCGGGCTGAAATATTTCTTCTGGTCTGCGTGTTTGCGGTGCTGTTGGGGAGGTATGTATTTCTGAAGTGCAGCTGCCTCATTTTGTTTTACAATTCATAAGCAAACGAACCCGAATGATCCAGTGCAGTATGGGCACTAAAAATAGCTTTAATCAATCAACTTTTTAAAAAATAAGAATGTTCCTTAAAATTATGCCAGCACCAGTCAGCGCTGCCTTTTGGGAATTTTATTCTGACTCATTTTTCTTCCAGTTCAGTTCTTTCTTTTCCTTTCTTTCTATTTTTTTCCTGCTCCTATTTACCAAATATCATTGAGTTTGGACTGTTTTCTGTTACTTAGCATACAGGATGAGGTGGATATTGCAGACTTTTAAAGCTATTTTTGGCACTGGTGGCATGAAGGGATGGGAAGCATTATTACTGTAATTTGCCGGTATTTGGGCAGCACCCCTAAATACTGGTAACACAGGCACTAGGTACTTTGAATTCAATATTTCTACACTGGAGCAGCTTCCCACCCGTACCCAAACCTTTCAGGGTAGCCCATCCGTCAGTCAGAGGACACGGACACACAGATGCGGTGGCAGTGCCGTGGGGTTTGGTGGGACAAAGCAGCAGCCATGCCCACCCCATACCCTGCTCTGCCCCCATCCCTATCACCTTTTCCTGCAAGTGCTTCGCTGCTCCACAGCTTTGCAGGAGCCCCGTTGCCATCTCGTGCAGCAGCTGCTTTGTGCTCTCACCAAGCACGTGGGCGTCCTCGTGGCCTCAGGATCTGCTGGACCACTCGGGTGGAGGACCGAGCCCCTCTCCTGCCTCCCCAAGCTCTCCTCCTGCAGCCAGTCGCACTCGTGCCGCTGCCGGGGGACAGATGCCGGGCTGGGCGGTTTACAAGCGGGTCCTCAGGTTTCCGACCAGCCTCGTTTCTAAAGGCAGATAAGGCTGTGATTTTTGCAAAGGAGGAATTACACGCCCGAGTCCTGCTGCTCTCCGATGAGGAGTACGTACCCAGCTCACCAAGAGTGCTCTGAAAATCCCAGTCTCTCAGACGTGTGTGTGTATATATATATATGTGTGTGTGTGTGTGTGTATATTTAGTGCATTAGTCACATCTTAGACTATAAAAACTGAAACTTCAGTTGGCTGCTTCTTCTGTAAACATATGTTCTCCTTGTAACTATAACTTGGCTTTTATTGCTTTGTGTTATTCCTCAGCATCGTGTGCAGTACGTACAGATATGATAACAGTAATAATCACAATACTGCCAAATCCGAGCATTTAAAATAATGGGTTCAGTCTCCAAAATCCCCTGACTGGCTTAAAAATAATAAGATTATGTGAAAATAGTAAGTGCCGTGATCTTGTCTTGCTCCTTTTCAGTTGCTGGGTGCTTAGGCTTTTGGCTCCCGCCTCTCTCCAACATGGGCATTTAGAAATGAGGGTTGGGGTTGGGGAGGGGAACTTTTCAATGAAGCTGAGACTGAGCCCTCTGAAGGACCTGGGAATTTGAAGCAGCATGTCCTTCATCACGAGGCATGGGACGAAAGCAAGGGAGTTTGCGACACAGCAGTAATACGGTCCTGGCATTTTTTCTTGTGTTTATTGCAGAAATATTTTTAGAATTAGAGTGACGGATGGTAGAGATTATCTCCCTGAAAACGGAGAGGCGCAGACTGGCGGAACTGCCTGGTGAAGGAGAGCGGTTGTGTGATGGTATGTCTGAGCCCGACCTGTACCCACGTCACTGGAGGTTTCTGTGCTCGTTATTTGGAGCAGGGAAATGACCGATGCAAAGTGAACACAACACAAACCGGGGCTGCAGACATGGCAGTCTACTCTGTACCTGTGCAATTTTAATATAGATATTGAAAACCTAGCTTTCTAACAAGACAAGCAGGGGTTTTTTAAGTCTTTCATTTTTATTTTTAAGAAGGCCTTCAAATTTTTAAAGAAAATACTAGACTTTGACCTGCAGGCCAAGGAATCCCCTTATAGCATTGCACAAATGTGTAGGAATCTGAAAGTCTTCTAGAAACAAGAACTATCCATGTCGTTTTACTGGCTAAAATGTGTGAAACGGAGATCCAAGTTGCATGATTGCAGTTAATTTTGCGTTTCTCTTTGGGCCAAGAATTGGAGGTTTATGGCGGGAAGGAGCTGGGGGACGCTGGGTTTGGGTTTGGCATTTTTCAGTTCAGCAGAGTCATTCTTTTCTTATGCCTGCAACTATCCATGTCACGGTGTACAAACCATCTCCGGAGGAGATGGAGCCGTCAGGCCTGGCTGGGGCTGGTCTTCCAGTTTAATTAGATCCGTACCTAAACCAGTTGAACTAAACAGATGCAAAGCACAGCGTGAGCGCTGTGAGCTCGGTAAGGACACAGCTTATTTCTGCTCTTGCTTAAGTTTGTTCTGTTGCCATAAACTCAATGGAATTAAGCCTCTTTTAAAGTTAAATGTGAGGGTCTGGAGGCCAGGCTGTTAAAAGTTCTCCCTCTGGGTTTCGTCCTCGCGACCCCTGGGCAGGTCTGCGTGCCACCGGCGGAGGTGCGGCAGTGACACCGGTCTGCCCTGTTCCTCTGCTCGTCGGTTTGGAGGTCAGCAATGTAAAAAGTCACAAGTGCACTGCTTTAAAAAGGGAGAGAGGAAAAAACCAAGTTAAATCAGAGGCCGAATGCAAACTTGCCTTCAGGAAACACTTGCTGCACCAAGAAAAATTGTTGTTTCACTGCTGTGAAATGCTGTACCACTGCAGGCGTCCTCGGTCAGCTCTTCACCCTAAGATGCAAAGCGACTCTGATGTCCCGGTCCGCTCTGGATCCACCAGAGAGCAGGTTTAAAGACAAAA
This sequence comes from Pygoscelis adeliae, assembly GCF_000699105.1. Classification (NCBI taxonomy): domain Eukaryota; kingdom Metazoa; phylum Chordata; class Aves; order Sphenisciformes; family Spheniscidae; genus Pygoscelis; species Pygoscelis adeliae. The sequence goes on from NW_008825253.1 coordinate 1,475,161, forward strand.
TTTTTTTTCTGCGTTTGTTAGCTGGATTCCTTAATTAATCGGTAATGTCCTTAGGAGACGAGAGTTTTGCTGTGTTGCTGCCTTGGTGATGGAGGAGCCCTTTCTCACCCCGCTGCCAGTGGCAGAGGGCAAGGGCTGCTGACGGAGGCAGGAGGTGCACATGCACGGCTCCTACCCAGTTTTATTTTGGGTTGCCTACCCTCAAACACGTCCACTGGCACTGATACCAGTGGCTGGGTGATGGGGAGCTGACGAGTGGCCACCCAACCCCAGCTCTCTGCATTGGGCTCCTGCCGTTCAGTTTTACTGCTGGAAACACTTGCGCCGTCTTGAGCAACGGCGTCAACACGCCCTTGAATTCCCATCTCTCTCTTTCAATCAAGTCAAGGCCTTACCAGCTAAACTGGCACGGGAGAGGTCAGCGGGAAAAGCGGGTCTTGCCCATGCTGAGGTATCTTCTGGCAACCAGAGCTCTTCATCCTCAAGCCACTGGTCTTTCCCTGGAGGGGATTTCAGTAAAACCGTGTGAAAAGCTGCTGGAGAGCATCAGCATGAGCGTCAGGAGGGCATCAGCATCAGCCATTGCACTAGCAGCAGGTGGGGCCAACAACGTTTTGGGGCAGAGCCTGGTTTCCGTCTTGCCACTTCTAAACTCGGGGCTAGATTTTAGTGTAAGAGACTGTGTCGATCCCGCAGTGCGGCGCTGTGCGGCCGGGAGCAGCCCCCCCCGGGGTGGGCAGGGCTCTGCCGCTCCCCAGCTCCGGCCCGAAGGGCGTCCAGGGGATTTGAGCTCAGCCCAGATATGCTGGAGATGTCATTACCCGGGAATTCGTGGCAGGGGAAGAAATATTAAGCAAATCCTTTGCAATTATCTTTGCCTCCAGCGGTTCCTCTAGATCTCCCCTTTGCATCTTTTTCTTTTCAACTCTCCTAGTCGCAAAGTTGGCTGCTTTTAAACTGGGTGGTGCTTCGGTGGCCTCGAGAGCAGCAGTTTCCATGGTAACTCAGAAGTACCCGTTTTTGCACAGTCACGGTTTTAGCAGGTCGCAGCCACCACTGCTGCCGGCGGACCAGGAGGATCCCGAGCCAGTCCTGTCCCAGCTCCAGCAGCACGAGAGCCAGTGCCACTTGGGGTGTGAGCAGGAGCCCCGTACGGCTGAGTTTGGTGTTACCATCCCTCACCTTCCTTGACCTCCTGGTTGCAAAAGAGCCGGGCAGGGTGCGCGGCAACGCAGGGTCACCCACGAGGTCGTTCTGTGCCGTGGGGCTTCTGTCTCCAGCCTCATCCTTGCTATTTGTGCTGGCACAAGCCCGCCATCGGATTCCTGTGGACTTCTTTCACCTTTTCCTCTCTCTTTTTTTTCTATTCTGGGTGTTTTCCCATCATTATCAGAATGGGGCTTTTCTTTCTTGCTGGGCATTTCGGATTGCCCGGGCTCTGTGGGAAGGATGCTGTGGAAAGATGCCCTCTATAACCCCACCCTGCAAAGCAGCATCGCCTCCCGCTGCCCAGGGGGTTTGCTTTGGGGCATCTTCACGTGGCTGCTGAAGGCCGGATGGCTTTGGGGGGGCCTCTGGAAAAGCAGCCGGCCAGGGGTTAAACCACAGCTTTTGGAGCTCCTCCAGAGCCAGGAGCAAGGAAGAGGGGAGTGAACTGAATATAACAGATATTCCCTTGAATATCTGCACCGACAGGAGGGAGGATTAGACCCATTAGGGCAGAGCACTCGGGGCAGTCCCGCTTACGAATTAGGGATTTCACTGTCATTAATCTGACGTGAAAATAAATAGGGCAGGAGGTTAATGCCTCTGAGGGAGTCGCAGGCACAGGAGGAGAAGGTGGGCTGGAGAGGCTGAGCAGGGACAGGATCGTTCGGCTCAGACCCCTCCAGCCCCATCCCCTTGGGAAAGGTCCTGGGACAAGGGAGGAGAGGAGCATCCCCGGGAAATATCCAAGCCCTGAAGGGGGGCTTCCTCCTCCCTCTTCCAGTCCGTTCTCCAGCCAAAGCAAAACACTTCCCTACAGTGGATTTTCTTCCACCTTTTCAGGCTTTTCTTCAAAAACAACACAAGTTTTCTTCTGTCTCTATTCTTTCTACGTGTGGCAGCGTTGCCGTTTTCCATCTCGCGGCTGTGGCTGACCCTTGCTGATTACGCTGGCAGCCTCTAAACATCTGTGACTACAGAGCTATGGGAGAGCCTTTCTTTTTCTCTTAGAAAATTAAAACAACTCTTCTGGCATCCTGAAAGACACCAAATTCGGCTTTGGTGTTAGATGGACAGGGGACAGTGGTGGCTCTGCCTGTCTTTAAGGAATCAGGGCACTCATTTCAACTCCAGTGACAATTCTTCTCATGCAGGTGATTATTTAACCATAAAACCCACAATCAGATCATTTAGAACAAAGAAAGAAAGAAGGTTTTTAGAGATCTGATGAGCAGAGCACCTGAACAACGGTCCAGGGTAGCTCAGCAGAACGGGGGCTTTACCCGCAAACATCTTCAGCCTTAGGCTTCAGATGCTCCACTGAAATAAAAAATCGGGGGCGGATGCCAGATCCAGAGAGCAGGCAGGTTTTCTGCTCAGAAAATTTTCTTTTTGAAATGTTCGTGATTTTTGTATCATGATAAGAGTGATCTGAGCAGCAAAAGGCACCGACCCAGAAGCCAGAAGAGCCCGGGGTGTGGGAGACCCTGGCACCCATCAGGGTTTCCCGTACTCCTGAGGACTCCTTTCAGCAAAGGGCTGTGCCTCTGCCTTTCTGGGGACAGACTCTTCCATGTTTTATGCAAAAAAGTCTGTTTTAATTGAAAGTTGCCATCAAAACTGGTCCACGCCGACGATTCACTTTTGACAAATCAGTGTTTTCTAATGGAAAACAAAATCTAATTCTTGATCAGTTCTGCTAGAAACAGAGGCTCAAGCAGTGGAGAGCAGGATGGAGAACAGTAACGTAACCAGCAACCCTTGGTGGATGGTGGATTCAGAAGCCTTATCGCTCCTGTGGCAGGGAAGAGCCTAGGCTGCACGCTTCCCCGTCGCTGGAGCAGCGGGGGCTGGAGCCGGCACGAGCCCAGCGTCAGTGTCCCAGGGCAGGGTGGAGGAGCAAGGTTGGAGCAACAAGGTACAGGGCCAGTGTGCTCCCCTCCTCCGGGGGAAGCAGGAGACCTAATTCATCAGCACCAGTTATATTTTTTTTTTTTTAACAATTCAAAATCCACATGCTTTTATTTTTTTACTTTAAAGGAAAAAAAAATCTCCGAGTATAATAAGTGAAATGAATGCAAGTGTAGGCACCCTGGGAATAGCGCAGGAGCCGTGTTTACAGGGAGTTCTACATGAATCCCAACAAGCAATGCAAATAGTGTAAGTAGGATGTGGCCACGGGTTGGGCTTTGTTTGGGTCTGATGCGGGCTGTTTTCTCTATGGAGCAGGATTGCCACTCTGCTTCTAATTAGGCAAAAGGGAAGGGGACCCAAAGAGACCCTAAAGATGTCAAAAATCAGAAAGAAGTCACTGAAGGGAGGGAGAAATTAAAATCAACCGACGTTGGTATTTCAGCAATGCACAAGTCCTCTGGGCTGTGGCCAGGAGCTCCGCCTGCTCCAGCTCCTTCTGCATCGCTGATGGGGTGACCTGGGGTTTTATTTCATTTGTTTACTTGATTTCATGCATTTCCATTTCAGACAAGTGGGTTTCCAAGTCTGACGTGTTTGGTCTCCAGCATGGGGTCCAAGGTGTTCCTAGCTCTAAATTTTCAAATTAAAGCCCTCTCTAAAACAAGAGGTGATTTGGGTTCAGGCTTTAGGGAAGCTGCAGGACCGGACCCTGCTGATTTCTCTTCTTTCTTTTAATCTGGATAAATGAGAGCGTGTGTCCAAAAGTAGTTTTGACACTGCAGCCCTGTGACACTGCACTTGCTTGATCTTATGCTGCGATAAATCTTACATTGAACTGCTAAAATGCCAGATAAAATACTTCTAAAAGCAGCAGGGATAAATGTGGTAGGGATTTTTGTTCAGGTTTCCGGAGCAAGAGAATTGTTGTTATCGGAAATAAGGCAATGTTTGTGTGCTTCTTTCTCTGTGATTCCTTGCTCGCATACGCTTGTGTGTTTGAAAGTGTAAAGGTTTATTCATGCACAGGTGTTTCCAATTATTTTCCTAAGAACAGTTCTCTCATTCATGCTTAATTTGTGAAACTCCTGTTTAGTTCCCCCAAATCTTTTTTTATTATTTTTAATAGTCATACCAGCAGCAGTAATCGTAAGCTCTGGGCCTATTTTGCTCTCATGCAAATCACCACTTACTACTTTGAAACTATTAATGTTAGTGCAGTTGAGCACTGGTGGGTCCTGTAAGAGGATATGGTCTTTTTTTCGGTGACTGGAGACATCCAACCTTGAGCCCTTTCCTTCCCTTTCGAAGCCTGTGCTGTGCACCCTGGGTCCTGGTTTACATCCCGTATCCCAGCATGCTGCCGTCCTTGGCCCTAGCAGCTTGTGCCACCAGCTTGGCTTTGTTTTGCCTTCATCCTCGGTCATGATGTAGAGCTCGAAATGGACTCTATAGCTCCTTGAGACTTAGAAACTGGGTAGGAAGGAGATAGCCTGCATTCAGCACCCGTTCCCATGACTCGAGATGGAAACAAGGAGAGCAACCTCTCTGGTTGGAGCAAGGAACTGGGCACAAGCCGGGTTTCTGGTGGTGCCTGAATTAATTCATCTTTCTTTGTCTTGCTTTCTTTAGCTTGGTAATGAAAGAGTTAATGCTAGTGGACATGTGGGGTGATTCACTGGTAAAACCCTTTGAGATCTGGACATGAAAGTTGCCGTGGGAGGAGGAGAGAGGCGGTTGTGCTCTCAGCTGCCCCTGGGCATGCATGAAATACAGAAGAGGATGGCGGTGTGGAGGACTTGAGATGGAAAGCGTAGCCATGGGCCTGGTTGTGCTTCTCTGACTTTGCTGCTGTGAAGGAAATGAAAGGCATCCTTTGTCCCTTCATCTCAACAGGACTACCCTTTCTAAAACCCTCTCCTCAGTTGCCAAAAACTTCAAACCTTAGCAAATCTGGGATGATTGGTGGTGTTTTCTTTTGTGCTTGCGTGAGGAGTGAAGGCTTTTTGACGTGTAAATAGCGTGGTGCTTCAGCTTCCCCCCTCCCGATGGCCACTGAAGCGTGTGCTCTCCTTAACGCCCTCCTCTCACCTGGTTCGAGCACGTCAGCATGCTGGTCATCCTCCTGAACTGCGTCACCCTGGGCATGTTCCAGCCCTGTGAGGATGTGGAGTGCCAGTCGGAGCGGTGCACCATCCTGGAGGTAAGGATCCCATGCTGCCCTGCTTGCCTGGGAGGTGCAGGTTGCAGGGGGGTGGCCGTCCTGGGAGCTGGGACCCCCATCTTGTCCCTTTTCCCCAGGATCCATCCATGAAAGCCCTTCCCATAGGGATGGTTTTTCCAATAAGTCGCACTTCGGCATGCTAAGTCTGTCCTCCGAGGAGACCTCCTGCCACGGCCTGGGTGAGACCCGAAGGCTGACTGATTTGGACTTACCCCAGCAAGATCCCTTCTCTACACAATTAATAAGGGTAGGGGGGCTCAAAACTGGGCATCCAACTCCTACTGGAGGTGTTGAACACTTTTTGATTACAGGATGGCCAATGCCGCAGGGAACCTCTTGCTCGCGGTCAGTCGGTTCCACCCCAGCCAGGTCACTGCCAGCATTTCTTGAGTTGCTGCAGTCTGGTCTGTGCAGTATGGCACTGACTTTGCCATTTCATTCCCTTCTTCATGAACAAAAAAAACATGGGACAGGCCTGTGCCCGCTCTCCTCTGCAGCGGAGCCCACCAGCTGCAGTGCAGCATTGCCAAGTGCCAGGATGACTGACCTTTGGGAAATGCATACGCGTACAAAGCTCACAGGCCCTTGTTTGTTGGCCGCCCCAAGCTTAGTGGGGCATCACGCTTATCACTTCACCCCTCGCTGTGTCCTGGCAATCCCCTCACTGCCATATGCCCACAGGATTCATTTTGGAAGCGCATCCCGGCAGCATCTGGTGTGTGGGCTGCACCTTGGCACTGGGCTTCCTGCAGCAACTCAGTTCTCAGGCTTGGAACCAACTTTTGTTGTTTCTAATGCATTACATCAACCTAGGCAGGGACTACTGACATGTGGTAGTGTAACGGGCTTGGTTCGTTTGAATCCTTCACAGATCTGCCGCTTTACTTCCCTTTGGGCGTTTCAGCCGTACAGGAAGGCCAGTGGGATCCTTCCAACCAGCCCCTCCTGCCTCATTCAAAGATCGGTCCAGAACTGCCTGCAGATGCCAGGAATAGCAGAGTTTATCATCAAACCCTCTTTCAACCTTAAAAGAGGATCTGTTAAACACAGAGCCAAGTAAACCAGATGAATCGAGAAGTCACTAGAGGTTTGTTATGGAATGAGATCGATTTTGGAGAAACTGTTGCCACTAGAGGCATCCAGCATAGGGATCATCTCAGAGGGCCAGGCTCAGATTTTGTGTGAAGTGGCATCCAGGGGTGGCACCAGAAAATGTCACACGGCAGGCTGCCGTGGGCTAAGCTGCCCCCAGAGAGCCCATCAGAAAGTATCCGATCTCTCCTGAAAGGTTACCCTCCATGTGCCTGCCGGTTTTCTGCATGTATTTGCCCACGTGGGACTTTGTTTGGAGGATGCCTGTCCCTGCCAAATTGTCCAGGCAGACAAAGGGAATCCTGCCTGGACGAGGAGGTGACAATAGCGAATGCTCCTTATTTGCTTCCTTTTTTTCATAATTTAATCGGGTTGCAAACACACGGCTCGCATGGTCCGTTCTCCTCAGAATAGACACTCATACGTCTGCGAGGAGCCCAAGCACTGAATTTGGTTTCTAATACTGGCTTAATGATTACAATGTGTATTTGCAAAACCCAAAGTGTTATCCTGAAGGGTTTGAAGGCAGAAAAGGGCTGCAAGTAAAGCCGTCGTTATCCCTCCCCCTGTCACAGCTTGCAGCGGGGAGTGGAGGCCAGAACAGGAGGTAGAAAAGCCTGAACTCCTTTATGGAGGCGTTCGGATGCCAGTTATTAAATGAGCTGAAATAATGGAGCAAAACTTCAGTGTAGTTTATCAAGGGAAAGGTTGGTTGATAAAGCCAACAGCCAGAAAAGATGGTGCTCACACGCAGCCACGCAGAGGTACATGGATGCGCAGTGGGAACTTGGCTGCCATGTGGATGCTCTCTTAATTTTACTGTTAATCCACTCAGGCCTCAAATTGAAAGTGCCAGAGACACAACACCAAACAGTGTGGTCATTAAGAGAGTGGTTTGGAGAGCAGCAGTCATGTCTGTAGATCGAGAAGTTCCTGTGCTTTATCAAGTCTGTTATTCAAAACAACAAAGCCTCTGCATGTGATTTAAAAGCAATCTGTATCTCCTGATGTTCAAGTTTACAGGCAACAAGTAGAAGAGTATTTACAACAGAGTCCATTTCATGCATGTACGTGTTGTCTCCAGGAAAGCTGGAGAAATCACAGCTGTCCAAGTCCCCACTACCCTGCAGAAGTCATTCTTTAAGTAAAGGCTGAGGCATGTTCTATAGGGCAGCACTGGATTAATTTGCACATCTTTATTTTCTCTTCTTGTTTTCACGGTAATCTAAAACCCAAAATTTTGACCTTTGCCAAGTGGCTCCTGTGCTTGGGCACACAAGCTTGCCAGCGGGATGGCCTGAGCCTCTGCACCACGAGGAACCGCTCCAGTCATTCCTCACGTGCAGCAGGACTGCCCTTACAGTTATGCTTCAGCCTCTGCTTCATGTGCACATTCACTGCCAGCTGTGTCTGGGTCTGTGAGTAGGAACCTGGTCCCTTCAGGAGTCACAGAATCACAGAATAGTTTGGGTTGGAGGGGACCTCTAAAGGCCATCTAGTCCAACCCCCCTGCGATGTGCAGGGACATCTGCAACTAGAGCAGGTTGCTCAGAGCCCCGTCCAACCTGACCTGGAATGTTTCCAGGGATGGGGCATCCACCACCTCTCTGGGCAACCTGGGCCAGTGTCTCACCACCCTCAGCGTAAAACATTTCTTCCTTATATCTAGTCTAAATCTACCCCCCTTTGGTTTAAAGCCATTCCCCCTTGTCCTGTCGCAACAGGCCCTGCTGAAAAGTTTGCCGCCATCTTTTTTATAAGCCCCCTTGAAGTACTGATCGGCTGCAATAAGGTCTCCCTGAAGCCTTCTCCTCTCCAGGCTGAACAACCCCAACTCTCTCAGCCTTTCTTCACAGCAGAGGTGTTCCATCCCCCTGATAATTTTTGTGACCCTCCTCTGGACCCGCTCCAACAGGTCCGTGTCTTTCTTGTGCTGAGGGCTCCAGAGCTGGACGCAGCACTGCAGGTGGGGTCTCAGCAGAGCAGAGTAGAGGGGCAGAATCCCCTCCCTCGACCTGCTGGCCACGCTGCTTTGGATGCAGCCCAGGATACAATTGGCTTTCTGGGCTGCGAGCGCACATTGCCGGCTCATGTCCAGCTTTTCATCCTCTGAGTCCATGAAGGCATCTGAGGTGAAGCACATCCCCCTGTGTTAGATGGGACAAACTCTTTCTAGGAGGTACGAGCTGCCCAGCCTGGAAATACAGCTTCCACTGCAAGTTGCTGAGACCTCCTGCACCCAACCACGAACTGCTGTTGAATGCATAGGCTTTAAATGCCAAGAAACGTATCCAGCCTGTACAACAGCGATGTCCTTGTATCTTTGTCAGTAGATTAATAGAAGCTGCTAATGCTTCCCAGGCAGTGGGCTGACCCAGGAGCTGTGCTCAGGGGTTGCCATCACCCATGGGGTATTGCAGGTTTTATTTCTGAGTTCGGTAGGTGGCACTTTGGTACCAGTGCTTTGCCTTGCAGTGTCTGCCAGGGTATGCAGAGTGCCTCTGCGGTGGGAGTGCTCGTGTCTCTGCTTTCCCTCTCCCTGATAAGAAAGCACAGCAGAACTGACTGTAATAATCTTTTACTGGTCTCCAGGCATTTGACGACTTCATTTTCGCTTTCTTTGCGGTGGAGATGGTCATCAAGATGGTGGCTCTGGGGATCTTCGGGCAGAAGTGTTACCTTGGAGATACGTGGAATCGCCTGGACTTCTTCATCGTGATGGCGGGGTCAGTAACAAAACCTCAAATTTGCTCTTCGCGGTAAAAGCAAGAAAACACCAGAGAGCCAAATCTGTAGGTTGTCCTGGCTCATTTTCATAACGTCTTCTGAAAGCTGCCAGGCTCAAGCCAAGGCAAAGTCTCGTAAGTCTCATTTGGTTTCACCTCTGGCAACCATGCCGGGTTATGGGGTGGGGTATGAATGTCAGGGCAAAAGCCGTGGGGTTTTCAGTAGCAATCCTTTTCGCCAGTGTCATCTCTGTCAAATCAAGTGCACGCTGATGTAGTCCTTGCGATGGCCAGTATGTCCCAGTGCTCACGGTTAAGACTGCTGTCTCTAGAACGGGTGGAAAAAGCACACAGCAGCTCAGCCCTGCTCCTGCTATGTGACACCATTAGAGTGAGGCAGAGAGGCAGAAATTGGCCAAACAAGGAGAATCTAGCCCAAAAATCGGGTTCAGAAGGTTGAAATCCCAGTGGAAGAAGCTGGCCAGAAGTTGACCCAAATTACAAGTGCATGCAAATGCCTCCTGTAAACTTCTCTTGGTTTACATTTTAATACCGTCTCCACAGCTGCCTATTTGTGCAGGATGTGTTAATAAACAGCTATAAGGAAGATCTGGGTGCTTTTGACACTGGTTCCCTCACACCCATAGGGAAAAACTGAGTGGACTAAAAGCTTGGCAAGTCTAAAACTTTTTTCTATGAATAAATGGATTTTAGAAACTCCAGGCTCTCTTACCTGCTTAGTATACCCCAGAAAGGGATAGACTGCTTTAATTACAGAGCTCTGCCTTACTTCTGAATTCCTGGGTTTATAATGACCAGCCTGGGGTTAATTAGAACATTCCTGTAATATGTTGGGGCATTTTTACCCTTACATTAGTGATGTACAATCTTCACTGCGCTAATGGAGTTTTGTTTTGCTCCATGTTATTTTTCTGGAATACAATTAGGAATGGCCTTACTGGTTTGAATAAAACATGAGCTCTCCTGCACAGAGCTTCCTTTGAACCCATGTACAGTTACAGCCCATGAAAGAACAGCAGGGACAACAAAAGAAGCAGTTAATTATTTTTTCTTTCCAAAGCTGGTACAGCTTTTAAGCCAGAAGTAGCAGGGGAAGAGCATGGCTGTGGTTGCAGGGGGAACCTGGGATGAGAAATCTGCCATCCATAACCAACGTGCCGACAGCGTTTCCCCACGCTGAACCTGCAGGATGAGCTCTCCTGATGGGCGAGCAGCGGTTCCCCACATCATCGAACAGATCATCCCAGCGAAGCGGGAGAATAAAATTGTACATGCAGGCAGAAAGGCTGAGCCCTCTGCTCATACCTCAGAGTCAGGTTTGGCACCAGGATCTTTGTTCACGTAGAACCTGGGACGAGGGGGAAGGTGGCTGGTGAGTCAATTTGGTAGTTTTCCAGGGCATTTCCCCACCCTCCGTGGCTGGCATATGTTTGAGAAGAATGAAAACGGAAGCACCAGGAGACCCCGACGGGAAGCCCTGCTGCCAGTCTTGGTGTTACTCAGGCTGAAGATGAGAAGAGGAGCAGCCCCTTCTCTGGCCGATCCTGGGCCATCTCCAGATGATTGTGGTGTATTCAGGCCATACCTGTGACATTATTTCCCATCTCGCAGAAGAGAGGCTGGGCTGGGGGCTGGGCTGGCCCCCAACCCCAGGGGGGGGGGAGGGGGA
>NW_008825253.1:1486126-1534353 GCF_000699105.1 Pygoscelis adeliae
GTCTGGGAGCTGGGCTGGCCACTAACGCTGGTGGAGGGGAAGGAGAAGCTGTGTGATGGGCTGGGGTTCTTCACCTCTCCCACCTCTCCCACCACCACCGTTTGATCCAGTGTCTGCTCCTAAAACTGGACGTGGTTTTAGCAGGGAGCACGCTACTGGAATAACAAGAGTTGCTTTTTCCAGCAAGCAGATGGATGTGATGAAGTTATTATGAGGCTTTTTCTGATAAGAAGGGAAACAAGTGATAGGCAGTGCTGCCTGCTTTGCTTATCCCATTTGGTCTCCTCAAATAAGCTGATTTGGCTTACTAGCAAGTATACCAAAGAGAGCGGAGGGTAAGCAGGGAAACTACAAAATAGATGTGTCTTCTGCCTCTAGCAACAGATTGTGTCTGAAGTTTGTTCCAGCACTGAAAGCCCTTTCATGTTTTGCTCGCCTGAGAAATGTACCCTGGAAAATTTCAGACCGAATGCAGCTTACAACCTTTCAGTCTGTCCAGCAGCCAAGTTGAAAGCATTTCCCGAGCATCTAAAATGTGTCCGCAGGAGCTGAAACCAGAGAGGTTTCTTGTGCATCCAGTCTCTGGAGACATTGTAGGCTCATATGATATGCTTTGGACATCTTTAACTTGACAGTTGAGGGACTGGAAACTGTTCATGGTAGAAGACATCACAAAGGCTTGTGCTTCCTTTTTTTCCAGTACCCAGAGGCTGTAGGGAATCGCCTACCAAGTGCCAGTCCACTCAGATCTCCAGTCCCCGCATACCCAAAATTTCCAGCTCCAGCAGGTTTCTGTCGGCCATCTCCAGGGTATTCTTGGTTTACAAGTGTGATATGAGAACAGGACCCCAAGCTTGGCCTTGGCAAAGAAACCTTTGACTTTTTCATTAAGGTTTCAAACGTTTTCACTGCTTGTAGAAGGTCCAATCTGGAATCCATCAAGTGTTTCAGGTTGGTTTTGGTGGGCAGTGTAGATCCCCCTGAGACTTATTTTCAAATCCTAAATGGAGTATCACGGAAGTTCAAAGTATCAGGGTCAGAAAGTCTGTTTCCTAGGCCAAATCCTGGATTATTCATCTTTTATCAGCCCCATTGAAACTCCAAGGGCCAAGTAAAAGTGAGGCCCCAGGAGCTGGCTGTTTAACACGCTAATAGTTGCATGTGCTCTCCGGGGTACAAAACCAGCTCCCACTGGAGCATTTCATACTCCTTTTACATGCTATTAGTAGTTCAAAAACTGTATCAGTTACACTAAAATCCACTTATCCAGCCACCTGATAAATTGTGAGTGTGCTGTAGTGGGACCACGCCAGCGAACAGATTCAGGCTTCAGCGCTGTTCACTTCAGGGACTTTAAACAATGCTTTGTCTATTCCTGCAAGGTCTGTTTAGAGCAGACACCTGGTGCTGGCTCCAGGCCCCTCAATGCAGGTGTGAACGGGCATTTCCGATGGTTTTCCCACTGTGTGGTCCTTCATGCAGCTCCGCGCTGCTTCCCACTGCTCTGCTCCGGCTGCTTAATGAACACGGTAGATTTAAAACCTGTTTTCGTGCCGTGCTGAGTTTTAGAGTTATTCATCATGTTCGGCTCAGATCCTACGTACAAGCTTTAAGGTGGTTTTGATTTATAAAGACTCACTAACTACTTCAGGGGGAAAAAAAAAAATCTCTGGAAGGTTATCACTAAAACCAGCTCAAAATCACCAGGGCCTCTGCATGGCAAATTAAGGCTAATGGGCCAAAGTCACCTCAGTGCAATGGCAGTGATATTGCGGGGTTACACCAAACAGCTTCAGGACAAAGACAAAAGAGAAGCAAACATCAGAACGTCCAGATATTCCCAATTAAACTTTGTAGAGCAGGCCAAGGCATCAAATATGAAGTACAAGGCTCCGGCAGAGCAGAGCACGGGCACACGGGCAGCGATGCACCTGAGCGAGGCTGGCCCGAAACCAAACCTCCCTCTGCTGTTGCCTGAAATCCATTCAGCTGTTGCTTCAGTCCCTTTGGCTGTTGCTTCATGATGGCACGTAACGATTTTGGTCCATCCTGGCTGCAGGACGCTTCAGTTGAAAATCTCTTTCCACTGAAGCTTAAGTGCCTGGTTGCAGCAGTTCAGCTTGTATTTGCCTTCCTCCTTCCATATCTGTTTGTTTATTTAAAAAACCAAAACAAAAGCTCTTTCTCCATGGGATCCAACAGCTCACTCGCAGGGTTGCTTTTGATGCTGTTATGTTATTTGAACAGGCGTGGTGAGAGATTTGTGACATATTTACAAGTGCTTCCCTGTAGTCAAACTCATAAATTGTAATTACAGCCATGCTAACTAGCCATAACTCTATTAAAAAAACAACACTACACACATTTGCCACTCATTGCTATAAAAGAGCAAGAAAACTGACTTGACTTAACATCCTTCCCAGCCTGGGAGAGAAATGTTTATGTGAAATGGAGACGGAGCATGAAAAAGAAAATGTTCTCTATTCTTAATAAAATGGAAACCAAACTACTTTAACATCACTTGTCGGCTTGGCTATTCACATGTTTGTCATAGGGGGAGAGATAAGCTGGCGTGAAAATATGCTGGGGTGCTAGTAGGGGGTATAATATCAGAAACATCTTACTGACTTTGAGCTGCATGGAGTTGTGCAGTAATCTCCCCGGGAAGGCTGCGGATGCGCCGCCGGCCGGAGCACGATAAGCTAATGGAACGGGAGAGCAGCACGGCTGGGGGAGCTGAGCAGATAGTTGGGGGCTCCCCCTCTGCCCCAATTTCTGTGGCCTGACTTCGCAGCTCCTTGTCGTGCCAAGTCCTGCTTTCTGATGTGTTACCTGTGCCTGCAGCCCATTAGCCCAGGAGCATGTCTGCCTGCCGACCCCTGCACCATCGCTGCTCGTGTGGGTATTTCCAGTCTCTTAGAGGCTGAAATATCCCTTATATCCCCCATTGCCGGCATGATGCACATTATGAGCTGCAAACACAGAGCGGGTGGTTTTGCAAGCTTGGGCTATGGCTCCCAGAGCGCACAGTGACAGCCCCAACCCCGGGCAGCCCCAGCACCCTCATGCCCAGAGGCTGAGCATCCCATGTCCTGATGCCTTTCCTCTTTTCCCCCACAGCATGATGGAGTATTCTCTGGACGGACACAACGTGAGCTTGTCTGCCATCCGCACCGTCCGGGTACTTCGGCCGCTACGAGCCATTAACAGGGTCCCAAGTAAGTAACACCTTCGTCCGCACCACAGCCACGCTGCCGGGCTGGCCGGCTGCAGCTCAGGCTCTGCCTGGTTCACCCCCCCAGGAAAACCAGGGGGTTAAAGCCACCCCAGCTGGCTTTCTGCGTTCTAAGCCTTGCAGTAGTAGTCTGCTCTCCTTCTGCTGAGAGCAAGTTCATTTATTTTAATTTTTAATGGCAAGTTAGAGATCATTTACTGTGATTATCAGTGTTAGTGAAGGGCAAGGGAGTAGATTTTATACCTGGGGGGGCCAAATTTTCATGGCTGTTTTCCAGTGTTTTTGTGAACTGTCTGAGGCAAGTAACTCTCTGCTCCTAGTGCAAAGTAAATAACAAAGTTCCTGTAAAGAAAGGGGAAAGGTCAGTTCTAAGAAGGATCTTCTTGCCCTGGATGGGTCCATTTTCCCCTCTCAGCTATTTAAGGTCTTTCCATTTCTTTGTGTTCAGGATTAGAAGCTCAGCAGCCTCCATTGCCGGTAAAATACCACAGAGGGTTTGCTGTCATGTAGAACAAAATTGGGTTCATCCACGATAGAAAGTTCAAGTGGCCCCTAAATCCATTTTCAAGTGGCTTCAGCTGCTTGTCTTCTAAATCCAATTCGAAAGACGAACCAACAAGTTGAAATAATTTCCTGCCGGAATCGGCCGTCTGCTGAGCAGCCCTTTGCAAGGTACTAATTTCATAGCGCTTTCATAATTTTTTAACCAAAATCCACTCAATTCAAAATGCAACGGCATTGTATGGAAATCATAGAGGTTCCTTGCAAAAAAAGTACATTTCCCATTCTTTTTAAAAGCACGTTTGAATGACACAGCCCCGCCGGTCCTCGCTGAACATCCTGCCTAGATTAATCGTCCATCATGTCGGCACATCTAGGGACAGCAAAACAAACTCCCCCAGAAGGGTTTCAGTTCCAGTACCTCAGATGAACATGCAAGGGAACAGATGGATGTTTACGCACAGGAGTCTTTGAAGTTTCTTTCTGAGCTCAAATTCTTCAGGATTTTTCTTAAAAAAAAAAAAAAAATCTGTAAATTTGACTGTGACATCATTAGAAGTTAAAAACAAGACAAAAAGAAACGAGAGGCTAAAAGGGACCATGAAACCCTCCAGAGCTTTGTTTTCCTAATGAGGTTTTGTTACCAGGGTTTCGGAGCAGCCCGAAAGCACAACACAACGTTTTCCTCCGGGGTTTGGAGCCCGGTGGCTCCATGGCCTCACTGGGACGGGGAGGAGCGGAGGGACGCTGGCACGTGCTCGGTTCAGAGCCTCGCTGGGGTGAGGATCAGGCTCGCTCTGAAGTTATTTAAATCTACGAAGCCCTTCGTAGGTCTCCCTTGAAATAGTGGGAGTCTCAAGCTGGGATTCAGCTGGGCTGAGAGCAGAAGCCGGGGGAATTTGAGGATTTACATGCCTATTAAACCGAGGCCCAGGGATCCAAACGCCTCCGAGCCCTGGTGAAATTTTGATCTGGCTCCACCTTGTGTTTTTCTTCCTTAGGAGACTGATACTGAAGCTTTGAAGTAAGTCTTTTAGGCTGTCTTTGGCTACACTTGCCACTTTGATTTTTTTGATTTTTTTTTTCAAAAGACAGGCGATAGAAAATATTCAATTTTTTTGTTAATAGTATGTGAGATTAAATCCAAAGAGCTCAATCCATGTTTGGAGTTGAGTTGCCCAGCTTGACGAGCAGCTAGGCTGGTCTTGCAACACTACCAATGTCTTGAACAAGTGCCAGGGCAGGATTAGTATTCCTAGAAATATCTCAGTTCCTGGAGGGCAGATAATCACAGACTTTACTTGTTTATGAGATACTAAGTCCATCCACTTTTAACGTCGGTACTTTTACTGTTTCAGACTGATATAATCCAGGGTCTGCGAAGAATGGATAGCAACAACCCTCTATTTTGTTGTGTTTTTGCAGTTTCCAGTAATCACAGAGTTACATTTCTAGTCTTTCATCCATGGGAATGCTACAGCTTAGCCGGGGGATTACCTCGGATGTGCACTGCATCCCAGCCAGCAGTGCGGCAGCAGGTCCCGCTCGGCCCCAGCCGTGCCGTCCCCAGTGCTGGGACAGCGACGCTCCCCCGGCCACCGCACCGCTGGCAGGAGCGGGGTTTTCGGCTCAGTGGCAGTCACAAAAGGACGTCGAGCAGATACGAGTTACGGCTAGGTCAGAAGAGACGAGCCTGGCGTTCAGTTGCAGGCACAGGGGAAGCAGGGACCCATGAGAAATAGCCTGGCTATTTATCCCTGTGATGCCTGGGCACTTTCCTGGGTTCCAGCCAGTGCTATTAGCTCGTTGCTTCCAGGCACAATAAATTCACCTGCAAGATTATGTCATTTTTATTTTATTTGTTAAGAAAAGAAAGGAGAACCCCGGCCAATAAAAACATCATCTCTATTAGAAATTATTCCTTTAAAATGACTGGAAAAATATAATTCCTGCAATTTATATGTTTGGCAGGGGCTGTAGTTAGGGGATTCTTTTAGTAGTCACTGTTTTTTCAAATCTGTTTCACTGCTTTATTTTTATTTTTCTACTATGTGGTTTAAACCAGGCATCACACGGGAACGAAAAGAAATCCTGATCCTCGTTTCAGCCTAACCGATGCTTGTGCTCTTTTCCCATGGCACACTTGACATTCTGCTGAGAGCCCAGAGCACCCTTAGCGGATAGCGAACAGATGGATTCAATCTCGAGAATGGTGCCACTAAACAACCCAAAATACCAAAAGTAGCTGAGCAGAAAAAAGTTGTCTGGCACAGGGAGATAAATTTTAACCAATTTTGGAAAAAAGGAGTGAGGATAGGGGGGGGGGGGACACACAAGCGGGCAGAGAAGAAAAGCCCAGCATCATCTTTCCAGTGGGAATTAAGTGAGTCTTTTCTGCTTTTCCAAAGATAGATTTGCAAGGAAGGTCTGAAGGGCAGTGCTGTGGGATGTGCTCCTGGGGGGCTTACGATGACATCATGCGTTGGGAAACAAGCGTTACAAAATCAAACCCCCATTTGCCTCCAGCTCTGGGTTTCCCTCTGCGCATGGAGCAGACGCCGGTGCCGTCCCCGCAGCTGGCACCGGCGTTGCAGTTGCAGGGGATGGCAGGGACACTGGCCGGCATCCCACAACGCCTGCGGCGTTCACCGATGCAGCCTGGCACCAGGGCGGCACGGGGACAGGGATGGGAGGGCAGCTGGCAGGGCTGGCACGGGGCTGGGTGCCAGGATCTCAGCTCCTCTGGAGAGGCATCCGCTGCCGGCGCCAGCAGCGGGGAGCCATGCCGGAGCCAAGACACAGCTGGGCATGGAGACCTTGCAAGGCTCTTGCCCTGGGATGCAGAGGTTATTACTCACACCTAATTATTTATTAGCGCAGAATTTTTGGCCGGGGTGGTTTATCCACTCATGCTGTGCTGACAAGGTAATGTCGGCTCTGGCCCCGCTTGGCTGGGTTGCATTTCCGCTGGCAGAGCGACACGAGGAGGCGGGTAACGCGGTGTGACGGGGCTCCAGCTCCTGCTAGTGCTGCCTGCCGTGGCCTGGGAGGTGCCCGGTTGGGCAGGCGCTGCTCTCCTGGAGACTCTGCTCCTCCCAACACTCATCCCTGGGGTCTACAGATGCCAGGCTGCAGCCCAGCGTCGTCATTGAATTAGCAGGAGAGGCATCAGGCGTGACTTGGGAGCTGGCTGAGGGAAGAAGCCAACGTGGAAATTGGTGGGGGACGAGAGACTGCGTCAGTGTAAATGCCACTCTCTGTTCAAATGGGATGACTAATGGAGAGCAGCATCTTGCTAGGGGAAATTGAGGGAGGAAAAGCTCCACACAGGCAGGCAGGAAAAGGTTTGCAGAGCAGCATTTTAGTGGGATAAAATGCCTCTGAAGGCGGTAGTGTCACCTTACCCAGCAGCCGCATTGATTTCCACCATGTCATAAACTTGAGCCCTGCTCTCTGCTGAGCGCCGGGCTCCCGAGGCTCGGTTTCTGGTTTTATTCTTTTCTATAATTTAACATTTGCCTTCTTCTCTTCCTCTTTTCATTAGTTCTCCTCTCATCAATTATCAGCCGTTGAAATGATGGCTGGTTGGTGTCTCAGAGGTTCATTTAACCTGTATTGAACTGCTGAGCTGCAAGTCCTTATTCCCTTTTTATTCCTGTTTTATCCTTGAATTTGAAGGTGCCCTGATGTGTGAGACAGGGCAGCCCCCAGGTGCCAGCCCCGTCCCTGCCTCCTTGCCCGGTCTGCCCTGGGCAGCGACGCTGGGAGCATGCTGGTCGGAGATGCAAGGGTTAGCTGAGGCTCTGCAAAGTTGACTCATTCCTCAATCTTCTTATTTAGGATGGAAGATCTTGCACAGTAATCAGCGTTTCCCTGGCAGCAAAGGTGCTGGGGGAGCCCCTGCTCTGCACACAGGTTCACAGGGAGCCTTGCAGAGGGGTGTGGGGCTGGCTGGGAAGGTCTCCCGGCAGCCTGTGCAGGAGGAGGGGAAGGGAGCAGAGCTGAGCTTTGCTTAGAGGAAGAAACATTCGCATCCTGCTTTCCTCCCTCAAAAAATTAAAAATTTCTCCTGCCTCCCCTGCTTGGCAGTCCTGCAAGCTTTGGAGCATGCATGGCTCTCAGCTGCGGTGGTGGCCAGCAAGGAGAGGAGTCCTCCGTGGAAAAGGAGTTGTCCACGGAGGAGACCCAGACAGCAGCCGCAGCTATCATCCTACATAAGGCTCTGTATTGTTTAGGGGAACAATTTGTGTGATTCATGAGAGATGTTCAATACGTTTATAAATATATATTTTGACAATTTCTCAGGAGGCTGGTGGTTTGTGGAGGCGTTTCTCCAGGAAAGACTGTCTTGCAGCTTTGCCCATGTTTGCGTGTTGTTGAGTGCTGTGTTACTGAAAACATCTGAAAATCCCACTCCTAAGTCCACCCTTTGGAGATTTTGGAGATACGCTGTTTGTTCCTACGTGCTGCTAAGCCTTTTGCACTCTTCACCTTCCTTTTCAGCCTTAAGGTTTAGGGGAAAACTTAAACATCCCAATTCCTCTGCCCAGGATGCACTGGCTGCATGACCAAGCTGAGAGCAGCTGGGATCAGTGTGGCACTCGCGTTGTCCCTGTCAAAGGGCTCCTCTAACCTGTTTTCTCCTTCTCCCCACAGGTATGCGAATACTCGTCACCCTGCTGTTAGATACTCTGCCTATGTTAGGCAACGTCCTCCTCTTGTGCTTCTTTGTCTTCTTCATCTTTGGGATTGTCGGTGTGCAGCTCTGGGCAGGGTTGCTGAGAAACAGGTGTTTCCTAGACAGGAATTTTGCAATGTAAGTACAGCAAAAAAATCTCCACCTTTTCTCCCTTTCTCCCTCTCCCCTGCCGGAGAAACCCCAGCAGTCAGCAGAGTTAGCGTCCAGCCGGGGTGCAGCCAGGGCCAGATCCAGCAGCACGTGGATGAGAGTGCGACGTGGCCATGCCACACAGCTGCAATGGCAGCTCTTCACAGGGCTGTCATCTTGACTCACGAGGTTGTTGGCTTCAGGGCTCTGAGTCTGGCTAGGTACTTTTTTTACGAAAAACCCTCACTTGTCAGCAAGTTACTGAGGGTTTGGAGGGGCTTTCTCATGTTTTTCCTCTGCACCTGAAGGACAAGGACGTTAGTGGTTTGGATTATCTCTGTCCGAGGAAGCTGAGATCCCTGACTCTGGGAATTTGAGGATTTAGAGCAAACAAGAGCATTAGAGCTCTCCTAAAATTGCCAGTTCCCAAAACTGTACAGGTCTGGGAGGTCACCTAGCACACCACACCACCTGGCAGTGGGTTGATGAGATGTTCCGCACGCTGGTACAGACAGCACCGTGGAGATGCTGCTGAAACACACAAATCTTTGTACATGTATTAAGATAAGAAGCTTGATGTGAAAGGCATTAAAGACACTTGTACGCCACTCCCAGTCTGGCACAGGCATCAGGGATGGGCAGCACATTTGATCACCTGCTCTTTTTGATGCAAACTTTAGTTTTGGTTCTTTCAAGCCAGGCAGTTGCATGGACCCGCATCCCTGCCAGGTGCTGAGGGTGCTAATAGGCCTTAATTACCCTGATGAGCCTCACCTAGGACCCCCACCCACACCCTGCCCATGGCCAGGAGCTCTATTTAAGCTCAGCCGTGGTTCTCAGTCCTGGTTTGAGCTGTGCTGTTGGTGTGCCTGTTGCCACCTCTGTCTTTGTTCCTGGTTTCTTTGGCTCCTGCCTGAGTTCCCTGGATGAGTCCTGGATCTGGTTCATCGCTTGCCGTGTCTGGGGCTTTGAATGGACCCTGCTGCCAGCCCTGGGCTCTGCCTGTTGTGTTCAGACTCTGTCCGTGCAGGCTGCTGGCACTGCGATGACCCTTGGCTCCTGGCTTATCCCCTGCCATGGGACAGTCCTGCTCTTGCTGCTCCCCAGCAATCCCTCAGCATGACACTGAGCTTGGGCTGTTCTGCACTTGCCCCTTCAGGGGTGCGATGTAAGGACACACCTTAAAACCCATCAGCACAACAGATCAAAACCAAGTGCAGCCTGCAAGCTCCTGCAGAAAAGGGAGGTCTGCATGGGAAAATCCCTCCGAAAGGCTCCTGTCAGAGACTGCTGGAGATGTCAGTGGCTCAGAGGTGAGGAAATGCCTGAGACCAGCTAATCAGGGCAACTTTAACTCTGTAAGAGAAGATAGAGCCTGTAATTATATCTGTTTGTAATCATCTGCTGTCTACAACTTGTATTGTGTCTGGAAGACAAGCAGAGATTATCCCTCAGCTCTACCCCAGGCCCTGTTCCTGCCTCTCACTGATTAGTCCTGTGGCTTTCAGCTCTCTGAGCCTTTCTCTGTGCTGCAGACCATCTCTGATGGCACTTACTCCTCCCATCAGAGATGCTGAAAAGCAGAAAATCAGTGAGTCTGCCATGTGTGTATGCTTCTGCTCCTGCATCTTGATGCTCCAACCTCGTGAGCTTTCTCCTGCACCCACGGCAGGTATCTGCTGGTCACCAAGACCCTCCATCACTCAGAGTAACCCCTGAGCTGTCATTTCAAAGACCACAGAGTGGTGTTAAAGCTGTGGTCGGGTGGCTCTGTTGCATGGGGCAGGCACCGTGTGGGCAGTGCTTTGAACACAAGGAGCGCGGAGCTGTAATTAGCTTCGACGAGTCCCTCTCATCTCTTTGACCAGGTTTCTAAAAAGCCGTGTGATTTCCTGCAAAATGGAGCTTTAAAATTAACCACAGGGGAAACGTTTGCTAAGTAGACGTATTAAGCAGCCCAGGGGAAGCAGACTGTTATATAATGGCCATTAGCAGCATCAAAGGCGTCGCAGGATTTTCTTATCAGGGTCTTGGTCCTGGTCACTGAAGGCAAAATCAGGCTCCCTGTGCTAAGCCTCAGGACCTGTGTTGGAAGAGGCAGGAGGTTTGTGAGAGATGATCTCCTTCCTGCTTCACCGCAGCTCTGCACTGGTTCCTGGGTCCCCCCCCCAGCAGCAGGTAGTGGCGAATTTGGGTGGCTGTGGGCTATCCATTGCCTGTGCCCAAGTCCTGTTGCTTGATGCCTGGTGCTCGGGGATACCGTGAACAAAATTACAGCATTCCAGAGAAATTTGGAGAAATGAGGCTTCTGGCATGCCCATGGGGCAGCTCTGTTGCAGGACAGGGCTGCTCCAGCTCTGCCAGTGCCAGTATCAGTGTAACAAATGTGGGTTGCTCTGGTACCATCACCCAGACTGACACCGCTACTGTCTTGGTCTGTGTTTTGCTGGGTTAGCTTTAGACCTGAGAAATCTGGCTGCAATGAACCAGTCCCTCCATTTCCAGCTAGAAGCTATCCCAGGTTGATTTCAGCTTGGTGTGAAAGTTTTGGGGAATCCAAATGAATGAAACTATTCCCATCTTCTCTGTTATTCCTGATTCATTCTCCGGAAGCCATAGTTCCAGGCATTGGGATGTGGTTCACCCCTGCAGTGGTCTTCAGCACCCCAACAGCAAGTTGTATAGGGGGAAAAGGCATGGAGTGACTTCCGTGTGGCAGTAACAGGGCAAGCACTTCAGGGTTACATTGTTCTGCCATTGTAAAGAAGGGCTAAAATATATAACACTGGGCCCAAACTAGCAGGTCCTGCTGACCAGCAGCAAGATGCCATCTGCCCGCAAGACAGTGTGGAGATACAGGCAAAGTCAAGGCCAGGGTTGGACTGGAGAGGGTCCATCACTGTGTCCTCGTGCTCCATCCCTGCACTGAGCTGCCATGCTCGACATCGGTGCTGGAGAGCCCTGACCATCCATCCCCTTCCAGGGAGAGCTGCCAAAGAGAACAATAACAACAACAAAACCTTCACGCAGGGGATGCAGAATTAAAGTTAAGCTTTGGGTTTTGGTTAGAATTAAACAGAATAAAGCTCTGCCGAAAAGGGGGAATGAGATTCTGGTCATTTAGTTTTGTCTGCCAAGTCCCACTAAATCCCAATGTTGTTGTCCTCAGCCTAAAATAATGTTTACCAGCCCTTCAGCAGGCTGTGAGGGGCTGAGGACGGACAGGCATGCTGTGCACCTGGGTTGGGGCTGAGCAGATGGTGGTCCTGGTTCAGATTTTCCTTACAGCCCCATAAAGGGAAAGACCTGAGTTATTGGCAGGACTCACCTTGGTGGTGGTGTCAAACCCTCCCGGATGAAAACAGAACTGCTTTAAAGCAAGGGTGAGCATCTGAACACAATCCAGGGTGCCAGGCAAGGAAGGGCCATAGCCCCAAAGGTTTTCTGGAGTAAAGAGAGAGTGTAAGTGAGCTCAGACCAGTGCTTCAAATATAGTTTCTTATCTGCTGCATGCTTCTTTGCACACTCGCTGCCAGCAGCTTTCTGGGCCATTCAACTTTACAGCAGGCATCAGCTGGAAGAAGTGACTGATTTTGCCATCATTCTTCCTGTGGAAACCTTTTCTTTTAAATCCCCCTTGAAAGTTGGCTGCTTCAAGTGAAGAAACTATTTTTAAATATAGTGCATTCTGATAAAGATTTGGGGACTACTTTGAGGTCCACTGAAAATATCTGCTTTCTCTCTCTTTGAAAATTGCACTGTTGCAATGTAAAAATCATGCTGGAAGGAGGTTGTTTTATTAAGGACTCTCTTTTAGTAGTGACTTTGAAGGAATTACAGGCAGTTACTGGGCTATTGCAGTAGCGAGTTGGCAAGCAATAAACCGGAGTGGGTCACTGCTGTTCAGGACGTGTGAGAAGCTGTCACTCCCTGGCCAGCCCTGGAGACCAGAGTGGTGCTTCAGAGGTCTCTGGTGGCTCAGGCACCTCTTCAACCCCCCAGGGAGCTCAGCGGCCAGACTGCGCTTCCCCTGGCATTGTACAGCAGTAGGGGACAGCAGTGCCAGGATGGTCTCCACTGCTGTGTGAGCGAGTGCAGGAGATCCCTGACAGTGGGAGCTGGAAGGGGAATTTCACAAGGGCTTTTTGGTTGCTCTGGTCGGAGAGAGGAAGGCTCGGTATGCATGCGTGGGAAGGGCAAGCAAAGCCAGCAGTTTATCTGTAAGATCTTCAGGATGTGTCTCCCACACACAGCCCCTCTGGCTCCCTCCTGCCATCATGAGCTGCTACCACTGTAAATAAAGGAATTGGGTCACCCTCAGCTTGTCTGGGTTGTTGCTTCTGGGGCTGTTCCTTGCTTGTCTGTTGTTATGCAGGGAAGCGTTTTGCCCCTCGTGGAGCCTTTAGGGAGCTCAGTGGGTTGGAAGCAGGAGAGGGGAGAGAGTTGTGAAGTGCTTTGTATTTATCTAATGCTGCAGGACAGTTATAATGTGAGCGCTTCAGTCTTAATTAACTCCGTACCTGCTTGGCATTGTACTGCCTGTGGCTCCTTGGCTTTTGTAGAGCTGCAAGAAGGCACAGACGGCCAAGGCAGACAGCTCTGAGTTTGTCTGAAAGGTACTTCTGAGTTCTACTTAATTGCTCTTCCTGGCATCGCTCTGTGCTGCAATGCTGGGTTGTCAGCAGGATTTCCTCTGGAGGGAACAGATCCTGCTTGGTGCTGAGTTTCCTCCACCTTTTCCCTGTCCTCCTCTGCTCCTCAGAAAGCTGTAGTAGCATTGTGCTCAGCACACACATCCCGTACTCCAGTAGTTGTGGATGATGTCCTGCATGGGATGGTTGGGCTGGGAGGACTGAGCCTGGGGGAAGATGGAGCAGAGAATAATCGTTCAGCCTCCTTTGACATGGGAGAGAATGGACTTTCCTGTGCCACTGTTGTCCTTCCTGCACATGAACATGCCCAGGGACAGAGATAGGAAAATACATTGCAAAGCTGCTGCAAGCCCAGAGAAAGATGTGCACTGGGCAGCTGGCCGAGAAAGGAGTGTTAATCCTTTCTAATGTGATAACGAGATCTATTCTGGGGCTTAGTTTCTCATGTCTTTTCCCCAGAGCACAAGGGTCTCATGATTAGTGGATTCATTACCATTAATAAGTTATTTGGACTATGCCTGTTGGCAAGTAATAAGGAAGTCAGATTGACCTTTCTTGCATGTGGAGGTAGATGGTCTTGGCAGAGCTAATTCATTTGTTTTGTGGATATTGGGGATTCCCTCATTCTGCAACGCTGTTGTTTCTCATTCTTGCTTTCCTTCCTTCTTTCCCCTTTTGGGTTTTGAAGGGTCAAAACCCCAGCAGGGTCATCAAGCAGAGGAACTGGAAAAAGGTCTTAAATTTGCAGTGCTTGCTGTCAGTTGGTGTGTCCCTTCCCTGCTGTACTTGGTGATCGCAGAGCATCATGCAGGTGCGGGTCCCTCCCAGCCAGACGGATGCTCATGGTGTCTCTGTGCCCAGGGCAGACATGGAAGAGGGAAGGGCTTGAAAAGGGCTGGGCAGAAGTTGGCCCCCATGTGACTGATTTTGACCTGTCATGGGGAGGACTTTCTTTTAGTTTGTAAATTATTTTGGGGACAATTGCAAAAATGAGCAAGGCAGAGAAAAGGGAGGCAGTTAGGCAGCAGCAGAACCAAATTAAGCTTCATCCATCCTTCACAGTCAAGCTGTGCTTTGTTTTCCTGGTTTTATTTTCCTCCCACAGCCACCAAAGTGTGTCGTTCTTTTGGTTCTCCGGAGGGTTTGTGCCCAGATCTTTTCTGTGCAGCTTATTAGATCACAGCCCAGGATGCTGTGTCTGCAGGCAGTATTTCTCATTCAGCCCAAGGCTTCCTAAACAGTGACTCATGGGGAACATGCAGCCTCTCAAATCTGTGTATGTGGCTTATCAAGGGCCTTTCCAGTTGCAACGTGTAGTGAATAGAGAAGCATTGCATGGGAAGGGAATTAGTCCTGTAGGTCCCCAGCCTGGCTGCATCCCCTCCTTCCAACAAAAATGGGTATGTGGGCTCCAGCAGAATTGACTGGCACACTGCTCTCTGGCTAGCTGTGTCCCTGTCCAGCCTGCCCAGCTGGGGTGGGTGTATCAGGAGAGCAGAGATCAGCTCTGGGGACTGAAATAAAGATGATTAATCTGGGACAATGAACATGTGTCAGTCCTGCAGCTGGGAGGGCAGACTGCTGCAGAGTCATGTGTGGCGCTGAATGTTGTGTGTATTGTGCCATGGTGGGAGAGGCAGCTCGCAGGGGAGCTAAGGTGTGAGGTCAGAGCGGAGCGTCACGCTGATGCATCAGCCCTTCTGTCTGAGCACTTCTTCCACGGTCAGTGCTCTTGGCGTGGGCATGTGTGTGTCTGCATCTAATCACAAAACTGCTCCCAGGAAAGGAGCTTGTGCAGCCATAGCTGCTAATTACACAATCATCCCTCCAGATGGTCCATCTCCCTCTGCAAGTCCAACTTTGCTCTGGGTAGAATCCTAATTACACTGGCCCACGAGCTGTGGTGTGCTAAGCCTTCCCATCCTGCCCGCTGCCAAAAGCTGTTTGTGATCAGGAAACTCCTGCTGCTGGTGTTGTGGTGGGGTGTTGCTTCCAGGGTGGTGAAGGAAATAAGTTTTTGCTGAGTTTCACAGCCCCACCTGGCTCTGAAGCAAGTTATCCTGGATGATCAGTTGTAGTTTGGAAGAGTATGTCACTGGAGTGACACATCCAGATCAAAGAGCCTTGGTCAGCACTGTTTGAAGAGAAATGAGAAAGAGCAAGGGATGTTCCCAAGATCACACAGGGTCGTTGCAGGGCTGGGAGTTCAATGTGTAGTTTTAGGGTTGCAGGATACTGTCTGAGATTCGCCTCTGTGGCTGTCTCTGCTGCAAGCACCACATTTGGGCTTTGAGCTGCCCAGACAGACAAAGGTTTGAGTTTGCATGACTTGTCGCATCGGGGATTTCAGGTCTGCAGAGATCTGTTGAGCCTGAGCTGGAGGTCCAGGTGCTTTGATGAGAAGGTACCAAATGAGACCTCTCCTGCCATCGTCTTAGGGACTTAGAGTAGCTCTCTGCCTGTAACCCACAAAGTCCTGGTTTCAAGAGGGGTGAAGTCAGCCCCAGGGAAGCCGGTCATACCCCAGACTCCTGTGGCCATGCTACTTCGGTGTATCAGGCACTGCACAGCATAGTCCAAGCTTGGTCTGGGCTCTGGAGGTGTTAGACCCCTGTCACCACCACAGGGTGTGGAAAGCCCTGATCCCAATGTCCCATTTGAAAGACTTCAGAGCTACTGAGCACCTGCTATTGAGTTCCTTGGGAGAAGGCTAATGAGACATGCACCCATGGCCTCTCAAACCTGGAGATTTTAGAAGAAAACGTCCTTCCTGAGGGTGGTGGGGCTGGGATGGCTCTGCCCTGGGCTGCGTCATGTCTCATGGCGGTGCAGAGCCCTCCCAGCACCTCCCTGGGTGAGCAGGCTCAGGCAGGCACTGTGGCTGTAAGCAGAGATGTCCCAGGCGTGTGGGGTACCCACCACGTTTATTTGAGGATGCAGGAGCCCTTTGGATCTGAACTGAGCCCCTCTCAGCGTACCCACTAAGGCCAAAACAGAGCTGCTGGGGCTCTGCCTGCCACTTGTTGAGTTAGGAGAAGTCACCTCTCAGGTTTCTCTTCTCCTCCTCCCTCTGTTTCTTCTCTCAAGTTCCCCAGCTGTCTTTGCCCACAGTCTGTAGCACTCCCAGACGCATCCCTGCACCTCGGTGCGTTTTAATCCTTCACAAGCCTCCGCAATACCTGCTCTGTGTGACAAACTCTGCTGGCTGTAGTATCTGATCTTCTAGCAAATGCTGTGCTAGCGAGCACTCAGCCTTTTCTTCAGCTTGTTTTATATGGAAATTTCCTCCAAGTGAAACCAATTCATGGGAGGGTAAGGAGAAGGTTTTTAGGCAGTCCTGGAGGAAAAACATTTTTCAAGTTTCTTCCTTGTCTCTTGAATCTAAAGCATAGAAACTGGGAGGAAGATCCTACAGTTTTGTCTAGAGGTGCGGGAACACTGTGCAATGGGAGGGGAATAACTGGTGAATACATTTAATCACCAGCGAACAATGCCCAATTCCTTTGAGGTGCTACTCTTGCCTATCCCTGAAGCTGGATGAACCCTCAACACCCATCTCAAGAAATTCATTGATGGAGGAGAACAGATTTCCCAGGAAAGTTGTTCAGAGTTATTTCCCCTCAGCTCTGCCCTACAGCTACTGCTCTCTCCTTAAACTGCAGTTGCTGAGTGACTCCTGCTTGACTCAAGGGTTTTGGGTAGCAATTTCAAGCAATTGTATGGAATAACACTAGTTTGGCACCCATTAGAGCCAAATTTATTCAATAGGTACATTCAGAAACACATAAAAATACAGCTGTCCTGTCTTGAAGAATTACCTGCTTATCTTCTACCCGCATCTCACTTGGTCGTATAATTTGTGTGTTGCCTTTTCCCTAATCTCCTGACTGATTATGTAGCATCTTAGATCCCTGCAGCTCTGAACACGGCAGATAAAGTCAGCTCTAGGACTTTGCACCTTCTCATTTTGAGAAGCGCTTCAGCAGTGTGAGTGCTGCTGATCTCACTAATGCTAATCAAACAGCATGAAAAGCCCCGGGCTCTGGTTGCTCGCTGATCTGCCCCAGAGCACGGCTTGGAAAAGGCACGTCCCTGCCATGTTGCAATTAGAGCACTTGCTTATCTTAGCTGTAACAGAGCCATAAACTTTATCCAGGCCAATTAAATCAGATATGCAGTAAGCATACAATTCCCATTAATGTGGGCTCTTTCTTTTCTTATGTAAGTACAGAAGGAATTTGAGATGGCCTGTGGCTGGGTCTTTCCTTGTTAAAGTTCAGCTCACTCATCCCGGAGAGGTGCCAAGGGGCAAATTTATTGGAAAGCTGCTTTGCCATCAGTTTTCTGAAGCATGTTCTGAGCATCAGAAGAGCTATCTTAAAATCCTTAGATGGAAACAAGAAGTTCTCTGGATTTTTGGGAAGCACCTGGCCTGCTGGGAATTTTTCTCTCTATACCCTCTCATTTCAAATTTCAGCTGTCCTGTTCACTTGGGAAAGCTCAGACTGATCTTTAACTGAAAGATCACTGGTGCCTTACAGGATGCTGTAAGCAAAAAGCTTTGTAGACAGAGGTAGGGGCTGGTATCTCAACCGTGGCTTGCTGTCTCCAGTCTGATGGGGCTGAAGGGCAAAGGAGAAATAACACACCCAAACCAGGGACAGGAACCAGCACCTTTTGCTGCTGATGAAACAAGGAGTGCATCGTTTGTTCTCATCCTTCTCTTTCTTCCCCCTCCAGGACATACAACCTTACCTTCCTGCATCCGTACTACCGGACAGACGAAGCAGAGGAGAATCCGTTCATCTGCTCATCGCATCGTGAAAACGGCATGCAGAAATGCTCCAACATCCCAAACAGGAAGGAGTACAAGGTGGAGTGCACCTTGAGCATGGACTCCTACACCCCAAGTTTGTACAACCCTGACTTCAGCAGCAGGAACGCCTGCATAAACTGGAACCAGTATTACAACGTATGCATGGCAGGGGACGTAAACCCACACAACGGAGCTATCAATTTTGATAACATTGGATATGCCTGGATAGCTATTTTTCAGGTAGGATTCTCCTAAAAATTTTTCTGTTTCTTTTTGTTCTGTCATCTTTTGCTTGGAAAGATTTTGATAGATGCATCAGAGGAGAAAGGAATTTGCTTGCACCTGCGTGAAACTGCAAATAAAGACACATCAAGTAAATGAATCAGACAATAACCTGCACAAATGTTGCAAGAGAGCATTTGGAGAGAACAGCCATTTTTTCAGTGCATTTTAGAAGAGGGGGGAAAATACTTCTTGAGGCAGACATGTACGGCAAGTTCTAGCACTGCAAATCAGACCTGGATAAATCCCAGGGATTTTTGAGAGTTAGGGTCTTTATTTATTGCTGTAGTATCAGGAAATGGAGAGCGTTGTCCAAGTCCTTAAGCAAGACTTAATATCATTCTAAAGTGTAGGAACTAGCTCAATGGCATGGTTTGGGCTTGATTCTAGAATTGCAGGGTTATACTGGTTAGCATGGTATGCTGGAGGGAGGAAGAAATAATCCCGATGGTCCATTCTGGCTGGAATACCTGTGAAGAGATAATACTCATGTGGAATTTGAGTCTCTCTTGATCCACACCTATACAGCTCTTCACTAGAGACCAAAGTGCTTCTAGCTCAGACTGGGGGAGCCTTTACAGGTGACAAAAACACTCCAGCAACTGAAGCATTTTCAAAGCATTTGTAGCTCTGGAACATTGGATAGCTCGTCTACACAGTCCAGAGGCTATGGTCTCTTAGGGTTAGCCTATTTTAAATGATCCATGTACTGTTTTTCATTTTTGATTTGCACTTTCTGTTTTTAATACAAATTTCTTTATGCTTTTGGCTAGATGCCCTGTTTTATTTAGTCCTCCTGAAGTGTAGGTGGCATCTATTCCTAAAAGAGAAAAAGTTTTCCTTTTAGTTTTGTTAATGATGAATAATTACTCATTCAGAGCTCTAAATTTCATTTATGGATTTCCTTCTAGTTTCATATTATAATATGAACTTAACTTTCAGTTTTCATCTGAGTTGTAAAGGGGCAATTGCTTGCTCTGAGCATCTTGTTTGCTCTCATGCTGTCACAGTAGCACACCCTGAATCACACTGCTGCTGGTGTCAGAGGCTCAAAACCAAATCCAGAAGGGTTCAGACAGAACCCGTAGCCAAACAGGCTACGTTTTTAAAAATGCTTTGGTTCTCTCCTGGAATTAGTATGTCAAGAGAGGAGCTGCCATAGTAATTTTGAATATTCCTGACTGGTAGTGAGTGTTGCATAAAGGAAAGAGGGAAATCAAAGCGAGAATAGTAGATGGGTCTCTGGCTGCACTTGCATTCTCCTTTTTCTGCTCTTGCATAGTTCTTTGGCAGAGCTTGATGGATGTGCCCAGGAGGTCCTGTCTGGCTCCCGCCATGGGGCAGCAATGTTCTTGCCAGAGAAAGGGCAGAGGGCAACGCGTTGCAGAGCGCCTGTGCTAGTGCACTGAAAACGAGCAAGTGCTTCTCGAGGGCTCCTGCTTCCTTTTTACTTCCTGAGCCTTTTTGCAGGCTGCAAGCTTTCATTTCCTGTCGGTGTTTCATTTCCTCAGCCTGAAAATGCACAGTTTTAAGCCAGGGAGAACACACCAGCCACAGCAGAGGTTTCAACTGATTCCTTTGGGCAGAGCAGAGTGTCTGGCAAAGTTGGATACTGTGCCCATAGATCACTTTAGCAGCTGCCAGGAGGTTTATGATTGGTTTTAGTGCTGCTTAGGCCATCCAAATGCTAAAGGGTATTTCCAGCCAAAAACTCTTCTTATATCTTTATTCCTTTTAGAAGTAAGGACTCGCTTTTAGAAGCTGAAAACAATATAACTCCAGGTAAAGAAGCAGCTGTTGGGAGTAAGATGCTTGCTTAACTTCGATATGGAAAGAGTAAATCATTACTGCAAGAGATTGGATGCTAAATCAAAACAATTGCTGTAAGCAGAGAACATTTAACAAATAAAGCTATTGAGTTGTGCTCTCATTACATTTAATAGTTGAAGCTGGGTAGCACCAGGTCAGCAGTTAGATGAGGCCTCAAAGTAGTGCAGAAAGTAGAACTGATGGTTTTAGTAGCTCAGGAGCTTCCCTGTGAATTGGTATTGAATTACTGGGCAGAAAGCACTCTGCTGTGTTCTGGATGAGACTGGTCCAATTGTCCTGATCCCTTCTGGGGAATAATGAATACATGGTACTTTGCAAGAGTTATAATGGTGGACTGAACGTCAAGGTCTGGCAAGCCTCCAGTTTGCATAATGGCAATCTTAGGACTCAGCTGGATAGAGCATCCCTCATGATTTATCTCAAATGAGTTGGAAATCTAGCATGGTTTAAGAGCTGTCAGAAGGGAGGTTGGCGAAATGAGCCCCGCAGGTGAGATTCGGAAGGAAGCTTCCAAGTGCAGCGACTGCAAGTCGTGCCCGAGAGTTTCCAAGGACACGGTTTGATACTGTGCAGACTGCAAACAAACAAAACAAAAAGCAGACTTTGACAGGGAAATCTGAAGATCTCTACTCCAAAATGTCCTTGCAAATGGTGTGCCAAGGCAGGAGGCTAGCAGTGTGGCCAAGCTCTTTCAGCCGCCAGAATTTGGATTTAAGTAACCAAGCTGAAAGACATTTAACTTCATGGTAGTGATCCTGAACTTGCAAGTAACCTGGCACGTGGCAGCAGGGCATACCAAACAGTGAAATTCATTGTTGACCTTCCAAGCAGAAGAGTAAGTCAGAGGCATCAGACATGAGAACCAACCTAGTGCAAATAATAAAATCTTAAAGCAATAAAGATGATGGCTGCATCCATGGATGTTTGAAAGGATAATAATTCCTTATGTAATCCTGCAAGTGATTCATGTTTTGATTCCCCTCATTTGTTGTGTAATAGGCTAATTCATGTATATATTTGTTACAAAGGCATGTTCAATGGCAAATTATGTGAACTAATTAGCTTATTACAGAATAAATGAAAGGAGATGGAACCTAAATTAACTGTGAGGTTTGGCATGATATTAAGATCCCTTTATTGCACATGAATTTCAGCCGCAACAAGAGCAGTAATTACAGGTATTGTTGTCACACTGCAAATGATGAATTACCCACCTAACCAAAGTCCAATTTAATTTGAATTACTGACAGTCTCAGTGGAGCAACCAAAACACTGCCACCTTTCTAACCATCAAGTCTCGATGTGGCCAAGCCTGAATGCAGAAACCCCATTAAAACAAAAGGGGGTTGAATGGCTGGTAAGATACACAGTTTGGGAAGAAGAGATGTTTTAGGCTACTTTGCAAACCACAGAACCATTGCTTGGATGATTTCATGTCTGAGTTCCAGAAAAGTAAGGCCTATAATAGCACTTTACATCAGGAGGCAATGCTTTTGGCAAAGCTAGTGAGGCAAAGTTGAAGGGGCAATAACATTCAGCTAGGCAGAACCGAGACGAGGTCAAGGGAACAAGCTGTTCCTCTGTGCCTCCTTCCAGGATGTAGTTGGAAGGACTGAACTTCGAGAGCAAATGTACACGAAAAAAATTACATGGACATTTCCTGAAATGTCCATCCAGTACAAGAGAGATGATATGTCTTGGCAGTTCAGATGGGCTCTGACACTGCTGGTGCTGGCTGAGTTACCTTTTCCATGGCCTCTTCTTCACAGTTTGTATTTCAGAAGTAGCTGCATTTTCTAAGGGACTTCCTTAATGAAAGACCCTCTTGAAATTAGTCCTTGGATGCAGCTCTCAGATTCATGATTCTGTTTCTGGCTTATGTTATTCTGAGTGCATATTGCTTCTATGAGGTTTTGCTTAAGACATCTTGGTTAACAAGTTAATCAAGTCATACAAGTAACACATCTCTGGCCCATCATCAGAAGGCCCTAGTGAGGGAATTCTCAGAGGAGACTGTTTTGCATTCAGCAGCCCCCTTGCTGCCGTCAGGGGAAAAAAAATAAAGCCTGGTTGTGTTCACGAGAGCTGAAGACAGCCCAGCAGGCACACGACATGGTAAGAATGCCCAAGAAAGGAAAAGCTGAATCACCTTCTGAAGAAAGATGTCTGGAAATAGAGCAGCATTAAAGGAACTGTCAGCAGCAGCAAAAGTTCAAGGTGTTATCTTGATGCTGTGCTTAGATGGAGAACTTCTCTTTGCGCCTGGTCTCACCAAAGCTAGGAGTATGTTACAGCCACAAAGGTGTGGGTGACCAGCTCGGGAGAGAGAACAAGTTTGGGGTGGGGAAGGGGGGGAATTGATGCCACCCTTCTTCCTTCATTTGTCCTTCTGTGGATACTTTACTCCTAATGCGATGGCAGGCTGCCTGAGCAGGTACGACAGCGGGCGGTGACAGCCGTATGCTGCAGGCCACCTGCCGAAATAGCCCTTTTGTTTTGATGTGAAGCTACCTCTTCTGTGCTCTAGGTTGTCAAAAAAAGCCCCTGGGAGCTTGTGTAAGCTATCTCAATCTAATCAAGGATTTATTCATTTTGACCCTGCGCTGTGTGCTGATGAGGAGCTTGTTTTGTCTCCATGTTGCTGACTCTGCTTCTGCCAGGATCTCCACCCTGCTAGCTGTGCCTGTAGATGGGCCAGCTGAGAAGGTACAGGCCCTGGGGGGAGATTTCAGGTTTGGAAAGAGAGAGGTTCATTTGTCTCATTTCACCATTGTTTGGTGCCCTGATCTGTTCCACAGCCGTTGCCCACTTCACATTGTTTCAGCCTCTGTTCATCATGATTGAAATCCTTCCCTGAGGATTCTCCCTTGCCTGGAAATCTTTCAGCTAAATCTGTAATGGGAACCATATCTTCCATTTGAATAAAAGGAAAAATGACATGCACTTTAATGCACTTCTGCTATGGCCAAACACAAGAATGCGCTTGAAGTCCCTCCTCATCTGTTCTGTCACTCAGTCAAGAAAAGATCTCGTTTGAGGGGGCAAGACCTGAAGCTCTAACATTGCTTTCCCTTAGAGTAAGCACAAACCTCCATCCCGGAACCTGCTGGCAGGACAGAATCGGCAGGGTCATTCCTCTTGGTTCCTACTCACGCATCTTCCTCTTAGCTGGGCTGTCACTCAGACGGATATTAATAGGGATCTTTTGGGGGCCTGTTTCTCTTGCTTTGTTGCTGGGACCTCAGGATAGCTCAACCAAGTTCCTTACAAAATGACAGCTCAGGAATGGTTACCCCAGTGTCTCAAGAGTATTGTACGCAAGATGCTACTAGTACACTTGCTTGCTGGTCTGCTGCAACCTCTGTTCTTCCACTTTCAGTAGTCTTAAATATTTGGGGGAACAACCAAAAGGCGCACTGAAGCAGAAGGCAGTGAAAGAGCCTGAGGCTTCCAACTGCAATTGTATTTGTGGGTGCAACATGTAGTTTCGCGGGCCATGTTCTTCAGAAGCAGCTGTCACACTGGGTGCCCATGTTTGCAGAGTTCATTGAGTAGATAATTTTTTGGCCAAAAGGACATTTTGTCAAATGGTTCATTCTTTAAACTGATGATACGTGCCAGCAATGCTTATCTGTGCTGAATTTGGCAAGAAGTCTTGGCTGGGGAGAAAAAAGGGAAAAGAGTTCTAAGCTTTTCATTTCCACTGCTTCAAGATGATGCTTTGTCACTAGATTCAAATTTGTTTTGGATCACCAAAAATATTTCACTATAAATGATGAGGTTTGAGTTTTGTTGGTGTTGCTGCTTTTTTTTTTAATTTGGTCAGCCAAATAAACATTGTTTTCTGCATTTGAAGAGCTTTCATGGTGAACACCCAATCTAAAAATATCCAGCCCCTTCAAAGCATCTCAAGAGTGTGCTTCCAAGAGGATTAGTTGCTTTTGAAAAATCTCCTTCATTTTGAAGGCTGGAAGGAATTGTCCCATATAGCACAAGTCAGAGAGGCCATCCTGATTCCAGGTCTGGGCCCGCTAACCTATGGAGGTATTGGAGGGACCCAGCGTGGCACAGAAGCCTGCTGCAAGCTCTGTAGCTTTGGAAGGGTTTGATCCTACCTCAATCATAGATTCTTTTATTCAGAGCAGAAAGAGGGGTGCCTGCAGCAAGCCATGGCCTAATCTGGAGTCCAGGTAGGTGATGAAAAAGCTACTGGTCTTGAGGTGCATCAACAGTTCTCACAGGGAAATCTTACTTTGGTTTGTCCCAAACCTGCTCCATGATCAGTTGCTGCTATTGCACCTTGCACTGTTGAGTTGTACATAGCCTAGGAGAGACTTGTATGCTAAGCCAAAAGTTCAGCTCCTTTACCCTTATGTTCCCACACAACTGTCTCCAGACTGTGTTGAGTTGGCAGATCCATCCAGGAGAACAAGACACCCCCCCGCTCTGATTAGTGTGAATGGGTAAAGCTTAGACACTCGTACACCTGAAGTATGTTTTGTGTCATAGTCCTGCACAGAGCGCTAGTTGTGCACCCTTTGTCCCTAATAGTCTCTAATATAATTTGAAACAACGTGTAACAGTACAAGTAAGAAAAATCCTTGCTTTTTGCATTTGGGCCAGTACACCAAACTGCTGCTGTGTTCCAGACAGTGGTGTCTGGAGAAGCGCTGCCATTCGTGTAATTGCTATATGGTACGCTCATCTGTAAGGAAGGATCTTAGTCTGGCTTCGGTTCCCTTCTCATTGCAGACTCTTCATCTTTCAGCTTTGCTCTGCTATGAAACTCTGATTTATGACACTCTCTATGATAATGGACTCATTATTGCTGAAGCTAAACAGTTAAATACATTCCCTGCACATAAGATACTTTACACAAACAATGAAGACAGAGGATAATTACCACAGTAAATCAAAGCTCATGAATATGGACCGAGATGTGATTTGTTATAAGCAGCAGTCCTCCAAAATCAGTAATGTTTTTGCTATCGGACGAGGATCTTGCATTATTTAGCGTGAAATGGAGAGACGGCAACTAACCTTCCTTTTGTAGCAAAAGTTGTTAAGTTTTTAGGCCATTTTTAAGCCTGCAGATTCACTTTCGTGAGGTTCTGGGCCACCAATAACAGCATCAGTGATACGTCCAACTTTATTGTGTGCTGGCTGCACTCTGCTTTTCAAAATCCACTGTGAACTGGTAATGCTGACCAGAGATCGCATTTATGTGGAACAAATTTGAGAGGTCACAAATCAAAAACAAATGCAAGGTTGCACAGTTTCCTCTTCAGTTTTGCAGGGCCACTTTTCCGAGCAGATGTGTGCTTTGCAAGACTCTCAATTTATAAAGAAATGGCTAAAGTCGCTTTGGAAAGTAAGCAGGCCCTCAAAGTGAAAGGAAAAGCATCTGTTCAAAGGACAATACTCAGAATATAATAAAACCTGTTTTTCTGACCACAGAGGTTACTTAACAACATGTGTCATGAGGAAATAATTAAAATCGTGAAGTTGACTTCAAAAATAGTGATTTGATTAACTGCCAAGCACTCTGCATATGGAAAAGGAAAACTCCATTTATTCACTGGTCAGTGCTCGCTAGCCAAATCAATATGCCCGAGAGGGCGGAATACATAGATAAAAGGCTTTCAGAAATGAATACTGAAGGCCTTATAGAACTTACTGAGACCATCATAGTAATTAATAGCTCTCGCAATTTATTATATCATTGGATAAGAAATTAAAAAAGCCTTGCAGGAGGGCCAGGGAAGTGATGAGATAAAAAGTAAACAAACCCAAATAACCATGGCAGTCCTCAGAGTTGCTGTTCGGTTCAACATAATTGATTTTGATGCAGATAATGTCCATCTTGTCCCCAAAGGACCCAATTTAGGGCAAAGAAAAAGAGGCTGAGTGCAAATTATAGATATCAATTAAGATGAACACTTCAAATGGTTTGGAAACACTTGGGTTTCTCTGTATCTCTGTATCATCTCCTGCTTCGGCCAGGCACCGAGTTGAAGAAGCAGCTGCAATTCTGAAATTAGCCACCAAGGAAATTTCTGTTTGCCAGAGCTATGCTTTTTAGCGGTTTTGATCAAAGTGTGAGATGCTGATTTTGGTTCTCATGGTTAGGGAGGCTGTCTCTACAAATGAAGCCTGTTCAAGTAATCACAGAAGTGAAATCTTGCCATGAGAAAGATCAGGCCTCAGGTTGGGCTGGAGTTTTGTATGCTGTGCATTCAGTTCTTATCTTTTCAGCTTCACTTCACACAGTAATTTTCCAAACTTTCCTCGATTGATTAGTGGCACCTTGAGGTTGATTTCTATCTGTAGCAGTCCATCTGGCACTAGCCATTAGTGCTTTCTAATACACAGAAAGTAATTCAGTGTTTGACTTTACTAATTAAAGTAGCTTGGGTTGGAGTTTGCATGTTGTTTTTTTTCCCCCGGATGATTATTTTTTTTCTTAACTGACACTAGAGCAAAAAATAACCTGCTCTTGAATTGATTATAGCCAAGAACTTGCAAACATTTTGGCAGAGCTCAAAAGACAAGGATTTTTATGATGAAAACTTCTTGACATAATAAAAAAAATTGTTCTGCAGAGACCTTTGAAGTGACCCCAGAAAAAACAAAATAAAGCTCTGTCTCCCTGGGAACAGTGAGGAGATCTGAGTTAATTGCCAGCATCTTTAATCTGTATCTCCCTTGTGATTTTTCACTCTGGAGTTTTAGATTGATTCTGATTAGCTTGACTAGAAGACCTGATTCTGTCCCCAATTGTGCTACTATAAATCAGATGAGCATCTTTGTTACAACTGATTAAATTATTGTGGCATGAGCAAACCAAGAGGATCAGAATCACAGAACAGAAGACATTAAAAAAAAATAAAAAAAATCTGATTGTCCACTCTCATCCTGCTCATATTAGTATGGTGATCAGGGAGTGCCTGACTGGGGACTGCATGAATGGTGTCCAAGCCAAAGATCAATGAAGTCAAAGTCTGTCTTTACATTCACCTGAGTGAGCTTTCTGTTAAATCCTGGCAGTGATGGAAGAGAGGATCAGACACAAGACTCAGGGCTTTAGTACTCAGCCTCATAGGTATTAATGGGAGACAAACGATTTATCCCATCCCTGCCCATGCTGTGTAAGAGGTAAAGAAATGAATGAGCAGGCAAGGAGAATCAGACTGAGCACCATACAGGATCTCCGATGGGTTAGAGGACAGCTCTGTTCTCTGCCCAGAGCCTCAGTCCTTCGAAGGCAAAAACCATTTCTCCATGCTAAAGGGGCAGCATCTCCTTTCCTGCTGGGTCTGCAGCATGTGATTACAGTCGGCAGCACGCTCCAGGACAGCCTTGCCAATCATCTTAATCGAATCTTTCAGCTATTTCCCTGCAGCTGCCAATTTTAGTGTGCCACGCATCTTGCACATCTTTTTCATCAGAGCAGAATTAGGAAACGTGTTTCTTGCTGTCTTATCTCTGTTGATAAATAATTGTATGTTGCATTTATTGGAAGCTTTGAACTGGTACATTTGGAGACACTGTTTAATATGTCTGTCTGTGAACAACCATGGCTTGAACAGAATTTAATTACTAAGAATGGATTGCTGAGATTGGAAAGCACAAGAAAGGTGCTCCAGGTCCTTGGAAGACATCTATAAAGGGCTCTGAGGGCCAAATGCTGGTGCTGCAGTCAACTGGATTAATCAGATTGGAAAGTGAAGAGAGGAGGAAGTCATTTCTGCTTAGCGAAGTAGGTGATATTGCATTCAGGGTGCCCCAAGGGATGAACAGTAGGCAAAGCAACGCTGAAAAAATATATCCGTGTTCTTGGGAGAATAGCGAGAGTTGCTAGCTTTCCCTCTGAGTTCATCTGGTCTGCGAATAAGTGTGTAGGATCAAACTGTGCATTGCAGCAGTGAACCTTGCACCAGTGCAGATGCCTTTGACTTGGTTCCAAAAATAGTTGAAGAGTTGAGTTCGTGGTGTATAGACCAGCTGGTGGCAAATTCAAATGGTCTGGTTCCCATTTACACCAAGGCCTTGCTGGGGATATGCAGTGAGATCTTGGGGTAGGTAAAAATGTACTCGTAAAGTCATTCGGAACACTGTAAAGGACAGCAGGAAAGAAGTCCACAGCATGGCAAGAATCAGGCTGTAAAAATCATAGACGCTGTTTCAGTCCAGATAGGTGGCTATGCATGGACGTTGTCCTGCATTTCTCCAGAGCTATTTGATTAAAAAAAGACAGATGTCTGTGAGCACGCTCTCTTAAAGGATTGCTAGTACCCTCTAATCCTCGGCAGCTCAGGAATCCTTCCCCTAGGTACTGCTGCATTTATACTGGGTGATGAGTCCAAGAATGAATCCATAAAGATGTCAAACAGGAGAACAAAAGCCCAGCAGTCTTTTTACCCCTCCTGTATCCCTTTGGTTTACAAGTGAGTAGTAAATAATGCAAATTCTAATTACATCTTAAATATTCTGAGAGCGGGATGAGCATTTTCAGCCCTCCAGAGGAGAAATGTGGTGTGTTGATTGATTCTTGCTGAAAATGCTGTGTAGCATGCGAGAAAAATACCTCTGTAACTGTGGTTGGCCCTCACTCTTGTCTCAGCAGCTGTTTCCCAGGTGGGGAGCTGGCCACGCCTGCAGAAGCCCAACAGCAGCCCTCAGGTAACTCCTTTTGCAGGGAGGGCTCTGTGTCTAATCGTTTTAATACGTTAGATTTGAGGATTGCCAGCCAAATGCAAATTCGGTGAAGAGGTGTATCCAGTATGTTTGAAGTCCCTGGGCTCATTTTTCATCCCCAAGTGTAAATGGATGGAGCACCTGCTGTGCCAGCTGTGGCAACCCGACTCTGAAATGCCCATCCAAATAGAGGGGAAGGAAGGGAGAGGACTTTGAACAGCACGACGGGGACTATTTCTTAGGTAGTTGGCAGTGATTTGATTTAGCCTTGTGTCACCGCCCAACTTGATCCCTCCAGTTTCCCCATGAACGTAAACAGGCATCGAGTGCAAGAGATGATCGGCTGCTGTGCACAGCCCACACAGGCAAGGAATGCGGCCAAAAAGAACTTTGCTTTCTATACATGTTTCAACCGTGTTAAAGGAAAGGCAGAAAAGGGCAGTTTGAGTTTGATTGCTTGTCCGTTTCACACCGCTGAACAGACTGATTACTGCCTGTGTCTGCCCAGGCAGCTTAACCCCTTCTCAGACTCCAGGGTGAATAACAGCACTCGCATCCACACAAAAAAATGTGTCTGTTGCTGAAAACTTTCTACCACAGATTGATCGCTCGGGTTCATGTTGAGCAAAAGCATTCTTTTTGGTTTTGTTAAGCCCATGCCACTGGAAGCGTAGCATTGCTGTCTGATGCCTGTACATCACTAACCAGCAGCGAGGATGTGATATGAAAGAATATCTAATGCATATAAGGAGGAACAGGAGAGGTGGGTGCAGTTTGTGTAAATGCAGCCAGCATGTCATCAGACCTGATTGCTCCAAGTCTTTAGCAATGCTGACAGAGTAAAAGAG
This sequence comes from Pygoscelis adeliae, assembly GCF_000699105.1. Lineage (NCBI taxonomy): Eukaryota > Metazoa > Chordata > Aves > Sphenisciformes > Spheniscidae > Pygoscelis > Pygoscelis adeliae. The sequence continues at coordinate 1,515,816 of NW_008825253.1, forward strand.
CTGCAGAGACAATTTTTACCTGCTCCTTGGAAGATCATGTTTATTGGGTTTAGAGTGGAGCTGTATTCGCTGGCTTCTTCTCACTCAGCTGTGTGGTGGGTGTTAAGTTACACGTGCTTCAGCATGGGAAGTGGGTTTGAAAACTTGCTGGTAAGACATCACCACATTTGACTTTAGGGTGAGAGGAATCAAGAGTAGGTAGTGTTTCCCTTCTAGCACCCATGAGCTGATGCAAGGTGCTCTGACAGTCTCAGGGAAACTGTGAGTACTGATGGTTGTGTGTACAGGAGTGTTCCCCCCCTTGCAGATGTTGTCATATACCAAAGATCCATATCTAGGAGCTTCTTCCAGCTCCTTGAGTAAAAAAAAAACAGGAGAAAAGTGGCAAGGATTCATGTCTGACTTCCCTGCAACTGTTTTGCCCTGATGCTCCAGGTGTGACAAGAACATTGTTTTATTCACCGCCTCAACAGCAAGTGCTTTATGGTTCAGCTTTCTGTACACACCATACAGAAGGTCCTCTACACCGATGAGGCTTGATCCTTTTCTTGTTCCCAGCAAACTAATTCACAGATCCTTCGCTGCAAACATGGTTTAAATCGGGAATGGTGCCACTGAAATTGGAGGCAGGCAGCAATTCTGGGTTTATGCTAGGACCACCAAGGCTCACATTAGGCCTAGTGAATAGGGTACGTCAGTGCAAGTAAATTCAGACAGGAGCTTTGATTTTGATGGAAATTGTGCTGGAATTTCAGCTCTAGGACTAGTAGCAAGATAGCACTAGAAGTTTGGTATGTTTTATCTGAATAAAAAGTGTAAATTACATGGCAGAATTTGCTTTGCTCCGCACACAGCCTGTGTGGTGTTAATTAAATCCTCAGCTTCTTTTTTAGTGGAAGGAAGACTGAGAAAACGAGTACGAAATCAATTCTACATTTAATTAAAGTAACTCTCTTCCATTCAGATGCTTTCCCACTATGATATTGGTGATGCAGTTGTAACGGTGAGCCAGTGGGAATCACAAAGAAATTGGGTTTACAGAAACAAAATTGACTTAAAAACTTAGGGATTTTATGGATAGCATTACAAAACCAGGAGCCTAAGGTAAAAGCCCAGATCTCTGCACAGAGAGGCTTTTGCTTTCTTTATAATCTCTCCTTGGAATTTCTTTGCACTGGCTCAGAACCAGTGTTTCAGATGTTTTATTGTAATGGTTTATCATTTTAATCGTACCAGATTCCTGTAGAAACCTCAGGCCAGTCCTTTGGTCACACATTGCTGCTATCCTAAGCCAACTGGGAAAAGGAATTCAGCAGGTCTGGATGGATCCTGAGAGATGCTGTGGAGTGATGAGTACCAGGCACTACCACAAGATTGATGTTTACTAACTTTTTGGTTGACTTTTGTTCTTACACTTTCTTTCTCTGTCTTCCTGTAGGTTATAACCCTGGAAGGATGGGTTGACATCATGTATTATGTGATGGATGCACATTCTTTTTACAATTTTATATATTTTATATTGCTTATAATAGTAAGTATGAACTGTGAGATGCTCCCATTCCTTGTCCTTGTGGGGTAAAGTTGTTCCCTGGGCTTTCACAGAGAAGACCCAGCCAGAATTCAGAGTGGGAGACCTTCTTCCCGCCATAAAGTGTAATCATGCAGGTTGTGATTAGTGCTGTGGAAACAGATTATTGGATACCACAGTCCTTTTTAGTGTCACATGTGATGCATAGTCGCAGCTTGTCAAGCCATATGGTCTTCCCTCCCTCTTACTCTCCTAATCTTGGTCTTGTCACCTTGATGCGTCCTAACTTTTGTGCCTTGGCCAAGCAACTGCTAATTAGAACAAAAAGCGGAGAGGCTGTAGCTTTTCTTCCTTTAGCCTCCTCAATGTGCCAGAGGACACCTCATTTCAATGAAGGGCCCTCGAACTATTGAACTTCACCTGGGCCCTTCAAATAACAGTAATAATAGCAGTGCACCTTTCTGAGGTCTTATGGTGCTGTCGTTCCTAAAAACAAAGTATTACTCACCAGGGGTGCTGGAGGTTGCCTTCAGAAGCTGCCATTCCATGTTAGCAAGGTTCTTTTTTTACAATGGGCACAACCTTCTCCAAGGGTCTACATCTGTGGAAAAGTTAAGCATTTAAGTCAGGGGGAGAGCAGAGGGAAAAGTACCATGTAGATGTCAGGCAGGACATGGGACGGAGACGCTTCGAAGTGCTTTTGTGGCTGGATATTCTTTATATATAACCCCATCTTCGTCAATGTGGTTTTGAAGGCCTTGGGAAGTCAAACCACCACAGCTCCCACCACCAGTGGGAAAGGCATGGATCAGAGCAGTGTGAGAGTTTCCCAGTAATGGATAGCATTCTGAAGCCAGTGATTTTTGAGCCTTTAGCAATGGGCCACGCATAGTAGAGATTGACGCTCCACTCTTTTGAGCCCTTCTCTACATATGGATCCTTGCAGAAAAGCCAGAAGGTGACTAATCTCCAAGTCACTTGGATCTGGAAATGGCACCCTTGCTGCTTCTCAAACAGTATCCAGGCTGATATTACAAACTGGAGAATAGCACTGCAAACCATCTCCCAACGGCTTCCCCTGAGGATTCACCAGACAATGGTCCAGATTAAATCCATACGTTTCCTACTGAGCACAGCGCAGAGGTTTGGCCATGTAGACAGTGGCACTTTCTTGACGTCAGTCCCTTTCACGCCTAAGGGCACTGATCCTCTGATGGGAATATTTGACATTTTCCTTTGGCTGATTTATGAACCCAAGTGGTGAAAAACCAGTTTGTGGACTCAACAGCTGAGGGAAGGATGTAGCCTTAGGTCACTTCACATTCTTGTCCTTGGGACTTCATTTTGAAAACCTGGTATCACCCAAGAACACATCAACTCAACCAGACAAATCAGGCCTTTCTAGGAGCACTGAATCTCCTGGAGATGCATTTCTCTGTGTCAGAGAGCTATAAGAGTACAAGGTCAGAGATGCGTGGACCCTGACTGTCCTCCTCAAAAATGAGGATGGATTCTGCCAGGGTGTGAAGTGATAGAGGAAGAGCAGAGGCAGTTTCAGTACAGCACAAATCGGACTTCAGACCATCTTTCCTTGCAGGTTGGCCGGGTGTTTCCTAGTGATCCGTTTGGTGGTGGTGACTGCTTGTGTTGTGTTTCATACACCCTTTGTTAGTAGCAAATGTCATCACTGTTGAGAGGAGGAAAGTGGTGAAGGCTATTGTTAATAGCTTTCTTTGCCATTGCCAAAATAACTTAACATGGCTTAGGAGCAAATTTAGCAGCTCAGGCACATGTTGACATAACATTTGGTGAGCAGACCCTGAGATTTGGCATGTTTGGAAATCTCGGGATTTCTAAGAACCACACTTCAAGTCCAGACAGCATGTGGTGGTGAAGAGCGTGTCTTGCTTTGTAAAGTTCCTGCTAATTCCTTTCCCTGTGTTTTCTCCAGGTTGGTTCCTTCTTCATGATTAACTTGTGCCTGGTTGTGATAGCAACACAGTTTTCTGAAACAAAGCAGCGGGAGAACCAGCTGATGCAGGAGCAGCGGGCCCGCTATCTCTCCAACGACAGCACAATTGCCAGCTTCTCGGAGCCAGGTAGCTGCTACGAGGAGCTGCTCAAGTACATCTGCCACATCTTCAGGAAGGTGAAACGGCGGACAATACGCCTGTACAATAACTGGCAGAGTAAGCGCCGGAAAAAAGTTAACCCAAACAGCACCACAAATGGGCAAAGCCACCGAGGCAAAAAGCGCATCACCTCCATACACCACCTCATCCACCATCACCATCACCACCACCACCACCACTATCACATCAGCAATGGGAGCCCTCGGGGGCCTCGCTCCAACCCTGAGATCTGCGACCTGGAACTCAAGGTCATGAAACCTGGAGGCCAATTGATGCTTCCTTCTCCATCACCCAACTTGCAGAGCCCTGCTCCTCCTCCAGATTCGGAGTCTGTGCACAGCATTTACCATGCAGACTGTCATGTCGAAGGACCACAAGTGAACTGTAAGTCTTCCAATGCCCCTGCAAGCATTAAACTGACTGCCGGACTCTCCAACCATGGCAACATGAACTATCCTACCATCCTGCCTTCTCCAACTAGCAAAGCCAGCTCTGTTCCGGTTCCCAAAGGAAAGAAGAACGGCAATTCACCTGTGGCCGTGGTTAATAGCCCTGTAAATTTGGGCATGGATTCTTATGGGAAGCTGCAGCAACTGGTAGGAGAGCACGGTAAGGACAAACAAGCTGATTTTTTTTGCTTAGGAAAACTGGGCAAAGGGCAAATTGCTCAAGAGTTGAGGTGTTAATGATAGCCATGCAGGGTGCTGAAGATGGAGGCTGTTCTGTGAATGCTATTTGAACTGAGCACTGAAGCTAGAAGTAGGACAGGTTGAGGGACTGAGCGCTCTGTTCCTTCTAACCTTGTATTTGCAGTTACTGGGTAAAGCAAGATACAGGATGGTCCGGGCGGTGAGTTCAGGCCACTGCTGGAGGCCTCTCTCCTGTGATTATAAAGCATGTGTTTTTGAGCTCCTCTCATGTGCTTAGTGATATCCTGGAGGTTCTCCCTCTGTTCCCACCCAAGCACAGATCTATGTAGCCCCTGGAATTACATCTCTGGTGAATGACGGACCTGCCAGCTGCAGCCCTGCAGCAGAGAAGCCCCAGCTGCTGGGAGATGGTACCTTGAAAGGGAAGAGCAGGTGGAAGCGGGTGGAGAAGCATAAGGTATAGGAAACAGAAGAAGTTTAAAACAGGGAGGTATTGAAAGAACTCAAAACAGACACTTCTAGAAACCCCTAGTTCTACTCTGACAGGCCCCTGAGCCTCTGAATTGCTTTTTGGCAAGAAGGAGCAGAATGTTTGGAGGAAGGCCCATGGCCACTGCAAGGTCTTGCTCTGTGCTAGTCCTCAGAAGATGTGTGTGAGGGCGGGAGTGTAGCAGAGCTGCAGGTCTCAGGCTTTCCCTCTCATCTTTCCCCATGTGCAGAAGAAATGTAGGACTGAGTGTTACTGCAGATTTGGAGCTCCATGCAATCTGAATGAATGAGGAACATCTTGGGGACTCTTTTGTACCTCTGTTCCATCCCTATCTGTACAGACTGCAGCCACACCAGCACTGCTAGTTAGTGTAGTTTTATCTCCCTTCACGTATAAATCACCCACTGCTGGAGTAGTGATTACATGCAACACTTAGGTTTCTATTTTGCAAAATGTTTCCAGTCCTCGTGGCTGGAGCTAAAGGCTGAAAAATAGAGTCTTAAGCCCTCAAATAGTAAAAAGTCAAAAAGATCTAGCTTCTATTTTTTAATCTCTTTAAGCCAAACTCATCATCTGTTTTTTTCAGTGCCTCTGTTTTCCAGAACTGTTTATCTGTGTGTGCATGGACACAAATATTTATCCTAGTGATGTATGTGCTGAAAAAATACCAAGCCTAGCTTGGGTGGGGTCACAGTAAAGGTTGCTTGCCAAATAGGTTGGGTGGCTTGTCTTTGTTAATATTTTTTCTTAAGTGACCATACAAAAGGGTAAAGTGGATTGTTTACAGAAATTGCCTTCAGCGGACATGTCTGTACACTTGGGAGCTTAGCAGGAGGGCAGAAGCGGGCCAGGTTAGTTGCAACGTTCTTCTGTTATTAAGGTTTTTATATGAATCACTGATTCATCTTTAACTATGCAAGTTAGTGAAGGTTATTATGAGAATGTGTCTTTACCTTGAGATAAAAGCCCAGGCTCTGCAGAAGTCTGGAACTGGGAAAGCAAGGTTGAGTAGAAGGGCTGTTGCTTGGAAGGCAGTGCTCAAGCCAGAGGTTTGGTTCTTCATGCTTGCAAGGGGATCTGCTGCTGGGGCCCTCTTCAGGAGAAGCAAGGTCCAGATCTCAGTCCCAACTGTGACATCCCAGGGTCACTTCAATGACTTAGGAGATTTTTCACGTATCCTGTGGGTGTTCTTTGAAAGCCGGAGGTTAGGTGGAGTTGCTGTTAATAATGCAATTACAGTATCCTCTTTTTACAGAGGCATTTCAGCCCAGAGGATGCCAAAATGCTCCTGAAATTGTTTTGTCTCTTTCAGAAGTGTGGTCATATCTAGGGGAAGGGGTGGATGCCACAGCTCTTGGCTGGTGAGCGGCAGTTTATCTGGCACCCTGAGGAGCACGGGGGCTGGGAAGGGAAGCAAGTCAGCCAGGTCCATCTGGAGACCCTGTCACACAATGTGTCAGTGCGCAGCTCTTCCCTTCCATGGCTCTGGCTCTCTCCAGGCCCTCCTTCCCACTCCTGCCGCAGCCCCTCCTGCCACACCAACAGGGCTGAGTCAGATTTACTTCTGCACCGCAACCATCTTTGTACAGCAGGGATGATGGATGTGTCTTCCAGGCTTCAGGATGATCTTTAAGTGCCAAATAAGCTAGTTCCTGAGGGTGTAGCTCTGCCAGGCGCAGCTCCCAACTCATATTTCTCCATCCCAGCCTAAACTTAGCAAAGGAGCCATGTTAAGTCCCTGCCCTGTGCTCGGTGGGGAAGGTGAGGTGGGCTCACAAGCTCACCCAGCCCTCCTGGCCTCAGCCTCTTTGGGCAAACAAAGAGATGTTTCACTTAATTCTCTCTCCACTCTTACAAGTCAACAAGCAGAGTCTGTTCACTGCAAGACTTGTGCAAGGAGAACATACAAGTGATAACTGAGAGCATTAAGGAGGCATTAGCAGCCACAGCACTCTCAGCCCCAGCTGGAAACAAGGTTGGTGTCTGCTGGGAAGGATGCAATTGTGGGAGAGAGTATTCTCTTCCCTTCTTTTGTTGTGGAATTGAACAGCATAAAGTACAGCCTGTTCCTCCGTGTTCTCGTGCCCTGCAATGCTGTGAGGTTATTTTAGCAGGCAGCCAAGGAGACTCTGGTATTTTGAAGACATCTGCGGCGCCAGTACTTTTCATATAATTTTTAACACTTTGATAGCATTAAAAGACGTCTGGCAAGTCCGCTACCTCTGCTATCCATGCTGCTGTGGCTGCGCTGCAGTCTTTCCTCATCAGACCGGTCCCAATCAGAAAAGCCGTACTAATGTGCAGTGCTGCACTGATGCTGCTTGTGGGTTGAGTAAGGGGCCAAATATTCCTGATCCTCCTGGTGTCTTCGATGTAATGACCAGGAGGAGGACAGTCCTCTCCTGCAAGGCTGTTTTGAAGGCCAGTGATATCTGAGGGACATTCAGGCAAGTAAAATATATTTTGATTTGTCACAACCCAGTTTTCAAGCTAACGGGGTGCTTTATTTTGTTTGGTGCTGCCTTCTCTTTAAAGATGTCCTCAAGTGTCAGCCAGGAGTAGCTGAAATCAGCAGCATTACTGCTGGGTGAGCTCCAAGCTCCTGGGCCCAGAGCCAGGAGCATCCACTGCCTTTAGCTTGGTCTCCCCCAAAATCTGTCCAAGTATCCCCATCCAACCTCCAGTCAGGGGCATGTTACAGGGGAAAACTGTCCCCTCACCTTATTTCCCTGAACCTCAAGGAAAGTTTTCATTGATGCTTGAATGGCATTTTGTAGGAAGGATCCCACGCTCGCAGTGTTGCTTTCCTGTTGGGTTTTTTTCTGCCATTAATATCTGGTTCCTAAATATGAGGAAACAAGGAATTTAGTTTCTAAATAAGAGGAAATAAAATCTGGTTCCTGTTCCACCCGAATCGTCCTTGTTACGCTTGTCCATATCATCTCCGTACCCTGGCTCTGTGAGGGCAGCCAGCATTTCTCCTCACACCACAAAACACGTGGCAATGTGTTGATTTTAAAACACCCTGAACATTCAGTCCTGTGCCTCAAGAAAGAATTCACCTGAGCTTTATTAAAATCTGAAGGAGGGATGAAGGAGACTGAAGGGACTATGTGACTCTCTGAGCTGTGATCTGTGGTCTGTAGCCAACTTTGGTCCCTTTTTCTCTCTCCCTCCTCATTATTAGCTAAATGGAAGCACTATCTAAATTGGGTGTAGCAGCTTGATAGTGCTCAGATCACCGCTAATGATGTTAGCCTGGTCAGATATAATCAAAAATAATTGAAAGTGAGAGGTGTGCCAGTCAGTCTTCCCCTAGCAGCAGAGCACAAAATGGTTGGCCATGCTGTGTGGAGAGAGGCCCCTTGGCCCTGCGTCCATGGAGGGGGCTAGAGGGTGGGTGTCGGGGCTTGGGGAGAGGGGAACAGGGGGAAAAATGAGGCAATGCAAGAACCACTTGGTAAGATGGATGGCTAGAAGGCTATATGAGGGTATTACATTTATTTGAGGATGTGGCAGAAGCTGCTCTGCCCTGGACAGGCCCAGCGCCACCCGAGCGGGGACACAGGGCTGTCCGCCACGTTGAAGGTGTGAGGTCTCTCACAGTGTACATCTCCCCTTGCAGGTCTGCAGCGGACGCCCAGCCGGCTGTCGGGGCTGAGCGTGGCCTGCCCGCTGCCCAGCCCACCGGGCGGCACGCTGACCTGCGAGCTGCAGGACTGCCCCTTCTGTGCCAGCCTCCTGGAGGACCCCGAGTTCGCCTTCAGCGAGTCTGACAGCTGCGACTCCGACAGCAATGGCGTCTACGAGTTCACCCAGGACCTGCGGCACGGCGACCACAGAGACCAGCTCCAGCAGCAGCGGAGCAGGAGGAGGAGGAAGAAGAAAAAACCCAAGGAGAGGAACAAGGTCACCCGCCTGTGGAGGGCTTTCGGCAGCAAGCTGAAGAGGATCGTGGAGAGCAAGTACTTCAACCGGGGGATTATGATAGCCATTCTCATCAACACGCTGAGCATGGGTATCGAGTACCACGAGCAGGTGAGTGCAGGAGTGGCCTGAAGAGCCCTGAGGGTCTGTGGTTTCAGGTGCTCACAGCGTGGCGGCTTGCATGGTGGCTTGGGGTGACTGTCAAAGCCATGCCAGAGGAGGAGCAAGCGGTTTTCATGCAAGTTGGAAACACCAGATGGGGCCGAGGGCCGGATCCTGCAGACGTGTTATGAGCAGGAGCACCCTTCTGTGTGTGAAAAGCCTGGAAGGTGGCTGGCAGCGCTGCTGAGGTGTGGAGAGTTTAAATGTGTATGTTAGGACACGGCGGCTCAGAGCCTGACTGTTGAAGTTGTTTGCTGTGAATTATTCATATAAGTGTGAATTGTTCTGGTGGAAATACCCCTTTGGTCTGATGATGGTGGTGCACAGTGGAACTTGTAGTGCAAATAACCCATGCAGAAGTTTCTTCTTTGATCCTGGACCTTTAAATAAGGACTTAAACTGTCAGGCAATGCTAAAAGCAATGAAGAAGAAAGTTAGTTTCTCTGTGAAGGCGCCAAAACCTTTAATTTAATCTCATAGGGTGCAAATAGGTCTCTCTTTTAAGTGTTTGGAGGGAAGAAAGAGAAATCGTGCTGTTCCCAGTGTTAGTCTGAACATGGTGATGGCAGAAGGCAGTGCTGGCAGCTGAGGACAGCTTGTCCTTGTTGGCTGATGGGAGCTTGAGGGGCTTGTGCAATGGGAGAGGGAGGTGAGTCATCTGAGTATCTCCAGTTGGTCACTCTGGGGAAAGCTATGCTTTTCTGGGCTTTTCTTTCTTGGTTACTTTCAACTGTTTTCTCAAGACGTGCTCTGGAATTTCTCGTGCCGCCTCTGTATCAGGTGCAGAAAATGCATCCCAGTGAGGCCAGGAGATCCTCATACTGATCTTCTGTGAGGTGGATAGTCAAAGGTTCATCCAGTGCTCCCCCAAAATCTCCACTGCAGGATCAGGAGCAGATTAAGGTTATTTATAAAGCTATTCCTCCTCTCTGCCTTGGTCTGTCCGCTCAGGAGTGAGAAGGAAAGGCAGACACAGTAGCATCGTACAACCAAAGGCAGGATAAGAGGCTCTGCATTTTCTTCTCCATCATTTCCCAGGATTAAGTCCTGCTTGGGACCGTGGCAAACAGTCCTCCAGAGTGTTGCTACTTTATTCTCTCTCCACTTGTGTGCTTTAAACCCCCATATTCTATGCTATCTGAGACATATTTTCTTTCAGAAAAGCAAGTACTCAGCTAAAACACATGAACCTCAGCCGTGCAATAATAAATTAGTTCACACTTACAGCAGAGTGTGTCCAAACCCAACAAAGAAATAGCTGTCGCTGTCAGCTTTCTGTCTGGTTAGTTGTTCCACGACAAGTTTTAAAATTAGGAAATACACCTTGTCAGTCGCCTTTGAATAGACTGTTTATTCCTCATGGCGGCTGCATTTCTGCATGGATACTCTTTTGTCACGCGGATACAGCTTTGTCAGTCCTTGGATATTGCCATGACGGGTGCTGGGGGAAAACCTTAGGCAGGCTGCAGTGAGAAAGCCCAGGGATCGCATGGAGTCTGTCCACAGTCACTCGTATAAAGGTAAATTGTGATAATTACATCCTTGCTGCTAACAAAGGAAAACTGTAGCCGGCAGGTTTATATTGGATTTTACCTTGTAAAAGATTTGCTTTAAACCATCTCAAAGCCAATGGCAATAAAGATTCTGAAGCTTTTGGCTATGGAGCTTCAGATTCCCGCCAGCTTTGCTCGCAGGCACTGCCCAGCGTGGGCCCAATAAAAAGGGAGGAATTTTGAAGTGAAACCTGTAAAAGTTCCTCCACGTGCCTGACTGCAAAGTGTCTCTGGTACACAGCGGGGATAACGAGCCGTGGAGCTGTCAGAGCCCAGCTTCGAAACACCTCGCCCAAGCACTCTCCCATCAAGAGTGACCTCCAGGGCTCACAGCCAGAGGCTGAGACACTCTCCGAAAGCAGTAGAAAATGTCTCTAGGCTCCCGGACTGTTTGGCATGAAAGTCTAGGGCTTCTGTGAGCAAAGCGGGGTGATTTCAGAACCCGCAGCCCTCCTCGTGTGAGAATTGGCTGCAAGACTCAGGGTGGGGGTCTGGCTTTGTGTGGAGATAAGGAGGAGATGCCTGAGCAAAGCTGTCACAAACCCGCAGCGTGGTGTTGGGACAGAGGGGAGGTGAGAATGGCTCATTTCGGGTATGCCATGATCCTTGCCAGGAAAAACAGTTTAATCACAGCTTTCTGGTTACTGAGTGACAGATGCTGCCCAGTCACTCTGTACCGCTGCTCACAGCAGGTATTACAAGGCGAGGAGGTGTGAGCCTTCCCCAGGCTGTAACCAGGCATGGGTATTGCCATCATCTCCTCCATCCTCCCAGGGGCAAACCTGGAGGCCATTCCCCAAGTCGTAAGACTTTAGGAGCTGCCTAGAGGATAGCTACTCTGTGGCTCTCCTCTGCTTTCCTTGCTCCCCCCGAGCTGTTCAGTGTCACCCAGAGAGCAGGGTTCAGGGGCTCCTTTTGGGGTGAACTCCTGTGCTCTGTGCCTGCTGAGAGCAGCATGGGCAGGGGACTCCTGGGCCCTGAAGCCCGTGCAAAACATCACCTGCCATGGAGACATTTGCTGTGGGTGGAACAGCTTAAGCAGGTTCCCTGGTCTTGACTCTCGCTACTTGTTTTCAGCCATTGACTGGTTTTATCGAACTGGGCTGCAATCAGTGCAGCAGCCACAGGGAAGCCCTCCTCAAACCTCGCCGTCTGTAAGGAAATGCCCGATCCCTTTTATAAAAAATTATTAATGGCTGCTCTCTTTTCTTTTCCAGCTTCTCAGGCTTCATAGTCATTAGTGGCTTTGCAAATAGATGGGCACACCATATACGTTTTTGTTTCAGAGTGCTATTCAAAGCCAAGGCATCAATCCTCTGTGTGTGTGGGAGGGGTGGAGGGTGCTGAACAACGTACGGCGTGGAAGACAGAGCAGTACTAGTCCTTGGTGCGTTATCTCGCCTTTCATCCCGGGACATGGCAGCCCTCTGCGAAGAAGTCTCACGGAGCCCTCTTGAGGCAAGCGAGCATTATTGTCCGTATCTTCGGGATGAGGAAATCGAGGTTGCAAGGTGCCAGGCTGGCGACAAAACCCGGTGGGTTTTACTGCTGGCCCTTATCATAGCTGCAGGGCAAAGGGGTCATGTGTGCCATAGCAGCCCTTTGATAGCACCCTTTGACAAAACAGAAAGGTGATCTGTGTGTGTACTGCCGCAGTCCTGCATGCTGCCTCCAGATGAATGAGAGACCTGTCCATATCCAAATCCCCTCAAGGCTTCAATATATGTTTTTATGGGAATTTGAAGCTCACAGCAGTCTGCTCACGGTAACTCTGGCTCCTCTTGGCTAACATAGCTGGCACCACCCCATTTAATGCATGTAGCCCACATAATACCCTTTCAGGCAAGGATCCTGTCCTGTGGCTAAAGGCACGACCTCTGTAGCAGCTAGCTGACCCATGGGAAGGGTGAGGAGATGCTAGAACTGCTTTGCACAGTGCTGTCCTTTAGCAGTCCTGCTCTTCTCAGAGGCAGAGTGAAGATTTCATGGCAGCACAGCTGGTTTGCAGCAGGAGATCCGGGTAGCAGGAGGCAGTTGATGATGGGAAGCGAGTTTCTTTGGGACTTCAGTCATTAGCAGCAATTGGATCCTCCCGCACAGCGCATCCATGGGGTTAACAGCCAGCTCTGTCTCCAACTGCCACCTTGTACATGGCTGGTAATTAGGAGGTTACAGGATGCTGTTAGTTAGCAGCAGCACAACTTGTATTTCAAAGGTTAATTGGCTGTTTGGAGTTTCTTTTTTTTTTTTTTCCCCTCCTCTTGTGCTTTATTTATTTATTTGTCTATCTCCAGCACGAATAAGCACTCCCACAGATGAGGAAAGCCAAGTCCAAAGAAGGCGGCAATCCTTGCATTAATCTTCCAGGCAATTTCAATACATTGGATTATTTTGTTATGCATTCATTGCAGCTGACAATTCTGCAGAGTATCTGAGAACGTGCCATGGCACTGCAGCAGCCAAGCAGGAGCAGTGCACTCCAAAAGCATGACCTCTGCCGTGCCTTTGGGGTAGGGGGGAGAGATGCCTGGTGCAGGCAGGTCCTGTTCCAGGAGCTGTGTTTCCAAGTGCCTCTCTGCCACTGAAGGCTGATACCTTTTTGTCCCAGAGTCAGCTCCTGCGTGTGCTTCACTGACTGGTCTGAAGAAATAATTGCTACTTCTTCGGCCTGCCTCGATTCCCAGCTCCCCGATTGTTCATTTGTGCAAGAGAGATGCTGGCGTTATCCCTGCAGAAGGGTGAGCTCTGAATTCATCCCTGAGGACCTCTGGTTTAAGTTGTGAGGAGAGACCCCCACGTGTCTTCGCAGAGGAATTTGCAGAAGTAGCTGTCGATACTTGTAATGATTCCACATAAAAGGCTCAATTTACATCAAATGGCACTAGAAATGCTATTTTATATGCACTTCTCAGAAGAGAAGTACAAATTAGTATTTGTTTCAAGCTACTGCTGTTCAAAGAGCTTTCAATTGCTTTCCTGATCCCTCATCCATGGCATGTTTTGTTCAGAGCAGCTCTTTAGAGTAGGTTAGAGCTGACCATGGTGGGCACCCAGTGGTCCATTGCTTATCAGTGTAAGAGAAATATCGGGTTTGATTAGCATATTTTATTATTCTGGAGTAAAAGTAATTGTGTGATTTAGGGTAGCAACTAGCTTCTCTAGTGACGTTCTATTTTAGCATTTGTCAATTTTGGCTTGAAAAATTGGTTTGGCCTGGAAAGCTCAACACTAACTCAGGAAGCAGAGGAGAATCTTTCAGCGGTGTTTGAAGCAAATTGCTTAAATTCCTTTTGAGTTGTGAGTCAATACAATATTATCCTGCTCTGAGATTCTCACTTTCAGCTAGCAAAACTTGTTCACTCTTCAAACTTCTTGCATGATCCAATTTTAAGAACTCACACACTGGCTGGACTTGAAGTAAACAGATTCCCCCAGCCCAGCCCAGGGTGTGAAAATTCAGCCCAATGTGTTTGTGCTTATTGCATAAATTATGCGAGACTCATTCTGCCCTTAGTAGTCCTTTGTTCTATGTGTTTGGGCTTTGTCAGCTGCATACCAAGCTGTCCCTCCCTGCTGCCCCTCCAAGGTCCCAGCAGTAAGCGTGGGGTGGACAGCTTTCCCCATGCGCTGGTTTGGTAGGGAAGCTGTGTTGGTCGAGAACACATGCTGGGTCTCCTGAGCAGAGCAACAGAAATTGAGCTCATTCAACAAACACCTTGTGATAATCTGAATTCTGTCCCCACGTTGGGAGAGAAGGGCTTGGCTTTGTCTGAAGACCTTGGGGAAGAGAGGTGTTTCCCATTGTCTTTTGTGCCCCAAGATCATACCACCTTTTTAGTGCTCTCCAGACCACCTTTATTCAGGCCCCCTTTTCTGCAGACAGCCACTCTCTGTCAGGACATTAACAAACCTGGTAACAGTTTGGGGATCCCCTCTGCACAGTTCAGGCTGCAAGGCTTCTGATCAGAGCCAGCAGCAGCTCATATGTGGAGCATTTACACCTGGCAAGGTGTCATTCCCATGTTAGAGGGAATCAAGGGTCAGAGGTAAGATATCATGAACTGATGGCAAATGTTCACAGTTAAAAGCCAGGTGTCCCGGCTCAGGGCTAGATCCCTCTCTGCTGGTCCTTAGCAGCTTTCATGGCAAAGGGTGTAAATCATGTCCTTCCACGGCAAGCCTGCCGTGAGTGGTATTCATGGAACCTTCTCTCTCTCTCACTCTCTTCTGTAATTTAACTGACTCCACTGCTCTGTTTTCGTTCTGTTGGATTGTATGTTCTCGGTATATTTTTTTTTACTATATAAGGGAAAGCATACTAGAGATCCATCCATTCCTCTGCCTCCTACCAGACAGGAACAGCACCTCTCCAGTGCACAAACTGAGTGTAATAACTCATTCGAGTGCTGACATACTGAGCAGTCAGGGGAGAGTCAGGAGAACAACAGAGCTAGTCATGGTAAGGAGAATTTGCAGTCTGATCTGGTTCCTATAGATGTGCTCATTAGTCTAGGGAATAATATTAGGATATTCCCGGTGGAACTGTAGGCACGTTTTACCACCACCAGTGGTTCAGTTCCTTCCCCTCACTTACGCCATTAGTTGTTCTCTGTGGTGAGGGACTGGCCATATAAATCACATCTGCTCTCTGCCAAGATGACAGATTTCTTAAGCAGGTGATAGTAACATGCTTCCCAGTATAAGCTGTTGCATGGCGACTGGAGATCTGCGCAGTGCCAGTAACAGACCCACACCGTGTAGCCACAGTGTGTGGGACCCACCAGATGCGTTTCTTCCATCTGGGGTCATGCAGCGAGCCAGCTGAGACAGTCACGGTGCCCTCCAAGGCTTCTGAGACTGAATCCATGAAACCCCTATGCTTCATAAACACACATGATGGCAATGGGTGGTTATATATAGAATGTAGACAGATTGTTTGCATTTCAACTGGCAGGTAAAATAAACCAAGTGTAATATAGCCCCAAGAATGAAAGCAGAGTGCACTTGCCAGCTGCATTTCATCACAAAAATGTGCGTAAATCACAGCCATGGGCGGCCAGCTTCAGATGTTATGCTGACAATGGCTCTAATGTGCTCCAAGGCAGGGAGGCTTGACACAGCTGGACAGTGGGGTGTTCACTTTCTGCAAAGGGAAACTGCGATGAGAGAGGGCCTGTAATGAAGAAGGTGGCTTTCACAAACAGAGTGTGGCATTGCATTGAGCCTGTGTCTTCCTGCTGGCTGTCAGCTGAATGCTTTTCATCTGGGAGTGGGTTTGGTGAAAGGGAGGTTGGCTTTGATCAGGTAAGCGGGCCTCAGGGTGAGCACACTCCGTGATCCAAAACAGGCATACCTGGTAGTCCCTTGCCTGAGCGATCACAAGATACAAGTTCGAGGAAGAGCTCGAGTGTCTGGTTCGTGGCAGCTGTGATCAGCAGCTCCAGAGAGATCACGGTGCCTGCAGGCAAAGCGCAGAGCCCCAGTCAGGTCCCTTTGAGCAGCCCGTGTGGCTTTGGTACTGCACATGGCAGCAGCTTGCCATTCTTCCAGCTGCCTCCGTGAAAGGCAGTTGGGCTGCAGGGACAAGAGCAGGGTTAGCAGAGAACAGCAGAGGAGGAAATGCAAGAGGCTGAGACAGCCAAACCAGCCGATGGGGGCAGGAAAACATGCTTAGGCATCGTTGCCAAGGCTTGGAGAGGAACATGCCCTGGAGTAGCGGGAAGCAAGGAGTGGCTTGGATTGTCTCAGGAGCTCTGGGGAGGATGCAACTGCTGGTCTACCAGGAACACCACCTCCCATGTTAGCTGAGGCTGCCTCTTTGTTTCCTTACATTTCCCCAGTCTGTCTGCATCCATCTTTTGTCGTCTTGGATTTTTTGTTCCACAAGGCAAGGATTGCATTTTATTCTGTGTACATCACCCCGCCATGTGGGGCTCCCGGGCAGGGCCTGCTAGATGTTATTACAAGTAATAATAACAGTGGGAATGGGAACAGAGCTCTGCACCTCTCCCGGCACCAGTTTTTATGGCTGGAGGTTGCAGGTAGACTCTGGGAAACTGAGATTACAGCTCAAATGCAACAGGAGTGTAACACAAGGGGATATGCAGATAAGAGGATGGGGAGGGCGGTACATCATGGTGCTGTGCCATGGACTAATGGTGCCTATAGATTGGTGGTTCCCAACTGTTAGGAGACAAAGGAAATAGTCATGTTTAATTTAATACTTTTGTGCATTTCCATCCACCCCCTATGGATGATTGCTTTCTCTATAGACCTGGAAAATACAGAAAGGCTTAAAAATAGATTTATCTGAGAAAATGTTAGGAAGGTGGACAGTCATGCCAAACCTGAGAACAAAGCGGGGTTAGTATTTGGCAGTACGTACAAAATGATGGCAACTTAGTCTGAAAGCTCTGTGTGGAGATTCAGTGGTATTGCGAAGGTGTCCTTTACACCACCCTTCTCTGGATACCTCGGAGCTGAGAGGCAGAGCCGGCTGTCCCCATCAGCAGGCAGAGGATTAAAGATGCTCAGGATAGCAATCCAGCTCCTTACACCAGAGGAGAAGAACCACTGCAAGGAAATAAACAGGTAAGTTTACTGCTGCTGTCAACCTGAGTCATGAATTTTCCTCAGGTTTTAACCAGGCTTCTCCTGCTGGGACAGTGAGATTTTCCAGAAT
This sequence comes from Pygoscelis adeliae, assembly GCF_000699105.1. NCBI lineage: Eukaryota > Metazoa > Chordata > Aves > Sphenisciformes > Spheniscidae > Pygoscelis > Pygoscelis adeliae. The sequence goes on from NW_008825253.1 coordinate 1,532,940, forward strand.
TATGAATGAAGCTTTAAATGTCTCCTTGAAACCTCCTTCTGGATCTTTTGTTACAAGATCAGGATGCTTTTTTATAAATGATTTTGAGAGGTGGGGGGAGAAAGTTGCATCTGAAAGGAGTGAGACTCTTACTCAAAAATGAGGGAGATTTGGCATGCCTGCATGCATTCTTTTAAAGCTCTATTTTTGTTTGCTCTGTCTGGTTTACAGCCTTAAAGACAGCCTGACTCCCAATTTGGGAAAAACACTCTGTGCGCAGGCCTCGTAGCATCAGTGGTAAAGCTTGCTAGAGCAGGGAGTCTGCCACCAAGGAGGACGGGGCAGGAAGACCTCTTGGCTTCTTTCTCCCAGTGAATGCATTTCTCAGGAGTTTTCTCTCCTGCCTGATGCCTGTACACATTAATACCTCCTCTCTCCCTGTCCTGTCCTTGTCCCGTGCACAGACAAATCCAAAACTTTTTACCATAGTGTCCGTGGAGGAAGCAGCAGAAAGAGGGTCTTTTATTTATTTTATATACTCCAAAGGGAATTGACTTTGCTGCAGAGAGACGGATCCTGTAGTTCTCTGGCTCTTGGCATGACTATACATGGACTTGTCTGTGCTTTAAGGTTAGTTTGGATTGAGGTGGTTTATGAAGCCAGGGTGTGCTGGCTGCTAGGAGCTCTACCTGGAGCTTGGTGATGGGACCAGGGGAGCAAAGCCCTGGCTCTGTGTTTCCCAGGTATGCCTTGCTCTCAGAGCTATCCAGAGTCTAGGCAGAAACTTCACAGCTCCAACCTGCCCCAAATCCAATCAATAAGAGGAAATAAATCAAACCAGAGGGAGCTACTCAATATGGGACAGAATCAGAGTTTTCCTTTTGTTCATGAAGGGTTCAGAGGCAAAACGTCAACCATGTCAGCATTGTTCGTCTCCGGTCACTGCTGCCTGGGAGTGCAAACAGTTTAAAGTCATTTGTGTAAATTAGTTTTAGCCAGAGAGTCTGAAAGCAGGGTGTGTTGCCGAGCAATTATCTCCTTGCAAATGGCCTGTGTTATGGGGCCATATAGCAGAAGATGTCTCACTTGTGCTAAGGTCTCTTGAAGCTGCCAAAACAAGAGATCGGCATCCTGAATGTCTTTAAAGCAGAACTACTAATATGTTATGTTGGGGTGCTGGCACGTATCAGCTGACATGTGTGCCAAAGTACAAGGGACTGAACTGCAGAGCGTGGAAGTGCAGGGGGATTAAATGCCAGAAATCTCAGTTTATGCTGAGGACCATTAGGAGCTGCAAATGCCTCTGAAAGCCCCTAGAGCCAGAGGTGAGTGGGGGGACAGCTCCCCACTTCCTCTGAGGACAACATAACCCACCAAAACACTTTTTCAAAGCTTTCCAAGAGAGCATTCCCCTTCCTCTTCTTGTTCCCCACTC
>NW_008825253.1:1534375-1557671 GCF_000699105.1 Pygoscelis adeliae
GTGCCACTGGGATGTTCTAAGGTTCAGGCTGGAATTATGTTATTCACATCCCTTCCTTCCCGCTGCCAGAGTACCAGCATATACAAATACCCCCCAAAGTAGCGGGAATCACTCCCTTGCTGTAGTGTGGGGAGTTTGATGACTGAGGTTGTGCCTCTGCTCCTTCCTTTCTCATGCGCAGATTCTCCCGGTTCCTGAGATTAAGTTTAACCTGTGAGTGAGTGATAGACAGGCAGGCTGAGACCAACAGACAGATACTGACCCTGCAGCTAACAGTGGAGCGGATGTTTCCCACCTGAGCTTGCAGAAGTCCTTTTGTATTTCAGAAATGATTTAATGCTATGGCTTTCCTCCCACTCCTTTTTTTCCCCCCTTGCTAGTCGGTGTGTAATAGCAGAGGGTTTCATACCTATTTGATTTTTTAACTATAGCATGAAATCTGAATGTTGTATTTATGGCTGCAGCTGTCACTCCTCTGAAAACATGCAGGGAAATGAAGGTTAACAAGTTTGGGCTCTCAGGAAAGCATGTAAAACAGCACTGCAGAAGGCTTTGTGTCATCACACCAGAGTGAAGAACAGATATTTTCTGAGGTTCTCCAGTCCAGGGTTATTTATCATCATCTGAAGCAAATACTTTTCTAATTGTATATCCTGTTTGAAATTCTCGAAACCCCAAATCAAATTCTTTTCCCTTGTACAATATACACAGAAAGTACAGGATACAGAGCCTGAGGGGATGGTTTAATAGTTTAAGAATCAGGTTGGCACTAGCCAGACTCCATGCAGCCATGTGTTCAAGTCCCGGGGGTGACCACTCACCAGGAGGTAGGCAATGCTCCATACCGTTTATTGTGTGTTCACTTAAAAACAGATGTCCCGATTACCGTGGCTGAAGGAAGAGATACTCTGCCTCTCTTCCAAAGAGCAAGGGCACGCCGTGCTGTTCAGTCTTCCCCCTGCCACACTTGCACTGTTTCTGTGTGCTTCCTTACTCCTGTGTGTGCACGGTCTGAAGTTTGAAGCACTGGATGGTTGATTTTAATGGAGATTTGCTTAAATCAGAGTAAATAGCTTTTGGCCTTTGTTTAAACAGAACTTTGGTCTGAAAAGTATCAAATATACTTGAGAATAGCGTACGTGGTATAGAAGGTCTTTTTAGAGCCTTAGGGCTCGTGGCTGTGTCTCTCTAGGGTCACTGCACTCAGGTTTGGGCTCTGTGTGGCTCAAGGTAGTTGTGGCAACAGAAGACGTGACGTTTCAGCCATGCCTACAGGCCTTTCTGTGCCTGACTCGCTACCTGGGAAAAGCAGAGCCGAGCCAAACTGGGACCTAGCATGGGTGTTGAGGGAGGTGGGCACCGGTGCAGACCGGAGCTCTGATCCAGCAGGACCATACGGATGGGATGGGATGCGAAAGTTCTGTCTTTAACGATGCAAGTGGTGAAGCCATCAAGATTGATGGGGCTGGGGTGTGGGAGAGTTCAGACATATTTCTAGTAATCGCATCCTTCCTGTTGTGTGTTGTTTTTGTTTCTAAGACTCTAAAATAGACTGTGTAGGAAGTTGCAAGATTTGGACTCCTCTGCCCAGTTTTGCAGATTAAGGAGATAGAGCTGCTCTGAGAGGCAGCCAAACGCAGCTTCAGTGCTCTTCTGAGAAACCTCTTAATGCGTGAGGATCGCTTCTGCCTTGCAAATGCTCACGTCCCTCCCTCTCCCTGTCACGTTCACACCATAAGGAAATCGGGCAGGCTGTCCTCTCCTGCATTAATGCCCCATTGCCTGCAGTTAATTAAACTCTGTATGATACTCAATGCAGCGTGTCAGTTTGGTTAACGCCTGTCAGCCAAAGCGGTAACTTACCCCCATTATCTCCGGCTCTGAGTAAGCAGTCATATTCTGGGTCTCTAATTCACTCCTCACACTCCTCTCGCCCAGCGTTTGCTGCTCACCCAGGTTTTTGCCATGCCGAATTTGGCACCCAGAAGGTGCTGTTCCATTTTTTTAGCATCTCCATAGAAACCAGTTTGGAGTTGCAGAGTGCAGGGTTTGTGCAAATTTAGAAAGAAACGAATGTAATGGTTCCATTCAATCAGGTTTCGAACTGCCAGTCACTTGGAAGGAGCGTGGGTTTCAACGACAAAGTTGGGAAGAAAAGCAGCAGAAGTTCTCAAAGGCAGAGCTGCAACAATTTTCTGCTATATGAGCCCAGGATAAAGCCTTTATGGTAGCGTAAAGTTTATCTGAAGATTGTTTAGAAGGAGACACACACACTTTTTTTTTTTTACTCTTCCACAGAAATCTAGATAAATTTCTTGCCTAGGATGGTACCTGTTTATGTGCAAAGCTGCTTTTTTATGTGCAAGCTCACTTCTTCACCTTGTTAACACAACTGCCTCTCAGTTTGACCTCTCTTAAAAGGTTTCAATGCATATAGATTAATGTACTTTTGATGTTTGGGCTAATGAAGTCCTGTGCCGCCTCTGCTTAATTTTCTAGTTTATAGATAGAGACTCAGCACTGCTCAGGAGGAGCCAGGATTGGACCTCGGGTTGGTTTGCACCTGACTGATAGAAAAGTTAATTCTGGGTTGGGTAGCAGAGCGGCAGGCGTGAACAGAGGATGCTTCTCTGTAGTAATTAGTGCTTCTCTGTCTCTAGCACAACCACCTAAGGCAACTTTTAGATGGGGATGAACTCAGAAATAAAAAAAACTATCATTAGACAGCAAAGGAGGAAACTCCGTGCTGTGCTCAGATGTCCAAAGGTCACAGTGGTTTAGCAGCACCAGTCCAGGTCCACGGTCACCAAGGCAATAGCTTATTGCCATGGAAACACTCACCTTCTCCTCAAGCAAGAGCATTTGAGCAAGTCCTGATGTTTAGCAAGTAATTGCTTGAGATCCACTGTGTATCCCACCCCTTGACACATTTGGGGACTAAGAAATAAAGTAATTTGACAGCTTTTACCGTGATCTATCTGTTTTGAAAACCCATGAGGAGGATTTCCATCAGGGCAGAAACATTTGCGAGCTCAGTTGCTTTCTCAAGGGCTCACTGTTTGCACATGGTTGTTTTAGCTTTACTAGTTTATTAAAGCCACTACGCTGGAGATTGCATCTAAATTCTCTTTCACTCCGACTCTCTACAAACAAAACCTCGTGTTGCCTGTTTCATATGAGAACTGACATAGCTGTTCGGAGTATATGGATCAGTTTGGCTTATTCTTGGGGTTGCCTCTTCAGCAGGGGGTGGTTGGCCCTGCTCCCAGGGCAGGGCACTGGATCAAAGCCCCGGTGCGGCTGGCATAGCTGTGAGGTCTAGTTAGAGCAGAGGGTTGGAGCCGCCCTCCCTGCTCACCTGTTCCTCGTGGCTCTTGCTGCGGGAGAAGCATCGCTTCTGCTAGTCAGAGCCGCGGCAGGGATGTGAAAAGCTGCCAAGAGGAAAGCTTGCATGGGGCACGGAGGAAGGTTGCAAATGAAATCCTTTTTTGTTTGTTTCTTTGTTTGTCTGAGCTGTCACTGACGGATTTTCCCCCGGTGAATGCGTGATGTGGGCAGCAGGTTGGCAGAGCCATGCAATTCAGTAGGGCTGCGGAGCGGTCGGGCGCTGCCCCAATGCTGTCATGGGGGAGCAGGCGGTGCAGCGAGCCCGAGCTCACCTCCTCTGCCTGGAGGGTTTCCCCTGACGTGGTTCCTGCACGTGGGGTCAGGGCAGCGCAGAGGATAGCATGGCCTGCGCAGAGCACGAGGGCCAGGCGCAGCCTGGTGTCAGGTAGGAGGAGGAAGGGAAAGGGCTGCCTGGCCCTTCACCCGAACCAGGCGTCTTCTGTAGAGAAATTGCTGCAAGACGATAAATCAGGAGGAGTGTGCTGCCTCTTTTACCTTTGCTTTTCTCTGCCTCACAGCTCCCCTTGAAATGACAGCAGCCCATAATTACATCGCTTTGGCGCTCACGGCACCAGTGCTGATGATTTGAGAGGTGTTATTATTGTTGCCATTAGCAGTGTAATTAGTGTTAGTATAAGTCCCCTTTGCCCAACGCACCAAGGCTGAACTAACAACCTCCGAAACCAAGTACATCCACTCCACCAGCTTGGGGGAGACAGTCTCTGCTCTCAGGTGTTCAGCAGTCCTGCATCTTCCGCAGCTTGGCACTGCAGCCTCGTACTAGTAGTGAATTACAAAAATTTTAATTAGTGCTGCTGTTATTAGGACTAATATAATTGACTTCCATTATTTTAGCAGGGATTTTATTTCATTATATGAAATCAGAATGACTGATGAACTTCTTTTTTTCTGAATCATTTTGTTCCCATAACAATAGAAACATACTGCAAATCCAGGGCATGTTTGGGGGTGAGGCATATTTCATGCAAAAGGAATGAGAAAAATGCAATGGAAAGTCACCTCCTCATTTTTAAGTCCTGTTTTCCAGATTTTTGTGTTCTTCCCCCAATATTAGAAATAAATATTATAAGAGAAACACATTGCAAAGCCAGCACAGTTATTTTCTGTGAGTTTTGTTCCTTGGTCATCTCTGAATATTGGTGGTGGTTTAATATAATTTCATTTCATTGGGGTTTTTTTGTCAAGAAGGTAAAAATGTGGCAGCACTGGGCCATCTCCAAACTCAGTGGTGGTTCCACTGAAATCGAGGAATTCTGCAAGCTGAAAATCCAATAGCTGTCTGTAAGATACAAACAGCTGATGTGAGGAGGAACAAGAGTTGCTGAGCTCTCCTGCTGGTTTGTGCTCACATTCAGTAATTTCAGGCTTTCGCTTCGTGCAATGTCCAAGTGATGCGACTACGCCGAAGGTCTTGCAGTTCCTTCCTGACCTCTTTTGGCCTTTCTTGCCTTAGCAAAACAAATTGCTGTTGTCTCAGGGAGCGAGAGGGATGACGGTAATTGTAATTTCTGAGTTTGAATGCCTGTATTGCGCACGCTCAGAAGCTAAAATGGGGCAGCGAGCTCCCAGAAGCGGCTCATTTCCTTGTCTCCAGCAGAAATGCTGGTGGTGTGTTGCTCACCGCTGTCCGCCTGCTCTGATGCAGGCTGTTACCGAAGAACACACCTGAAGGATCGGGACCGAGAAGCCTTCCTTGCCAGTTGTTATAGCACATGCTGCAGGCTGCTGGCAAATACAGGCTCTGGTTTTGTACCTTTTCATCTTTGCTTTTTCTTTTTGATCATTGTGGATGGTTTTAGTTGCCACTTTAGTCTGATGCTCATGGCTAAGAAGAATGTATCAATAATTCACTTGCAAGAACAACATGGCAGCTCTAAAGTTCCCAACTGCTAGCTTTGGCTGCAGGCTAGAGCACCCTGGGCTGTTCGCAGCATTGTGTTCTCAGGGACAAAAATAAGCTTGTAACAATCGCTTGGGTTGCTTTAGGTTTGCTAGAGGGGAGGAAAGGTGGATTTCCCCTGAATTTGTTCTCCTGGCTCCTAGCCTATCTTTGATGCAGAGTAGAGAGGAGTTGCTGCCTGTATTACAGATGTGGATTTGCAGATAATCATTTCCATGCTGATGAAGCGTTTGAATCTTAAGCTCTTCATGAGTGTTTCTGGAAGCTGCAGAGAAACTATCAAGACTGAGTCTGTACCAAGTGCAATCCTATCTTGGAGGACAAAAGGGTTGGAGGTTCCCCCAGCCGTGCTGTCCCCACAGGATGTCCCTGAGCTTCATCAGCTTATGAAAAAAGTGTTTAGATGTAGCTACCCACCCTAGCAGTGGCTTGGATCCCAAGAACCCAAGGTATCTTTTTGGTCCAGTGTCACAAAAATCACAGTAGATAGAGCTCAACGCACCTAGTCCCTCCTCTTGCTTTAAGGCAGGATCAACTCTTCCTGTATCAGGGTCATAAGTGGTTTCATATCTTTTAAGACCACCCCAGAAGGTGAGCGCTCTTTGTTAATGAAAGTCTCTGCACATCCCAAAGGGAAGCCTATAAAGAACTGCCTGTGCCCAAATGTCTGATACATGTTTAGGACCACACGAGAGCCTAGGCATTAGTCTAGGAGTTAGGAAAAGAGCTTGGGAGTCCTGACATTTGGCATCTCATTGTAGACACTGAACCTTCCCTTGGTGACCCAAGAATGAAGGCTCAAGTAGGCAACACCCCGCTGTTCTGTAAGATACACCGCCAAATTTTCTCCTGATGTCCACCCAACATTTTTGTTTTCTTCTTCTACCCCAAGATACTTGAACCTCAGAAAAGTTCTCCTAATCTTCTTCCATCTTTCCTTCTTCCACTTAGCACTCAGAGGTCAATTACAGCAGATTGCTCAAATTTTTCTGAAGAATTACCCTCTCCTTGAACTTATTTCCCCATCAGGCCACTTCAGCTTCCTCTCCTTGGGCTTAAAAGATGACTAAGTCAAGGTCTTTGTCAGATATAGACTAAATATATTCCCCATCTTGTTCTTCCCATCAGCAGTCCTCTGTCGTGTTTTCTTGACGTGCCTCTTCTCCTAATACCAGTACACAGCCCGCAAATCACGAATGCGCATTTTTCAAAGGGACTCTCCATAAAGGTCTATTAGCAAGGGATGAGTAATGGTTTGACAAAATAGATTTAAGTGGCCCCTTCTGAATCATTGGCAGTAATAGAAAGAGTGGGTCCATTTTTTGATTAAATATTTCCAGTGCCATTAGCTTGGGTGAAGTAAACAGCTTCTATTGAGTTTGCCTGCTAATGACAACCCAAAGGCCTTTGATCTCTCTGTTATCAGAAAGCCTGTTGCTTGGATGTGGATAAAGATCATATAATCATTGCTAAAGGTGCTTCTTGCAGTACAATCAAAGAGTTTGGAAACGGTTCTTTATTCTCTCGATGTTCATGCTCCTGCCACCTTTAGTGGACGTTGTCAGAGCCGCCTGCGATGGGCATCCTGTAACCTCTGTGCACAGTCAGAAATACGCAACTGTAGTTTGGCTGCAAGATTTTAGCAAAGAAAATCAACAATTAACCTTGATTTCTTGTGCAGACTCCTTGAGGCAGGGCCTCTGTGTTCATTTTTGTCTGAAAGGGCTGGAGCATATTTCTATGTTCTCTGTGTCCATCCTTTTATAGCATGTCTCACAGTATTGTGTGCTTTTTCTTAAATTCTCCAGCTCTTGAAATCTTGTGACTCAGTTTACATCTAAAAGGAAAAGATAGACCCTAGCTCTTCTTTCTAGGTAATGGTATGGAATACAAGATATTTTCAGCCTAAATATCAAAAAAGAAAAAAAAGAGAAAAAGAAAATAAATCAGTATGAATGATGCTTTTTTAAAAAAAAAAAGCATGCTTTGTGATTAGCCAGCAAAGCTGATTTCAGGCATTAGGCTGATGATTTTTGACCATTTGTTGTTGACTTCAGCACAGATTGTGGTCAAGAAAAAAAAGGTTTGCAATGGGCAAGAATTGTGTGAATATAATTCCTTGTGTGAGTGTAAATTTTTTTATGGCAAGGGATAAGCCGAATATATTGGATGAGTCAACACAGGCCTTGCTAAGAGATGTCACGCCTCACAAATCTGCTGGGTCTTTGAAGGACTCCACCAGCATATGGATGGGAATGATTCAGTCTGTATAATTTCCTTGGATTTTCACCAGAGGCTCTTAAAGGAAGTAAGCCGATGTGGGGTGGGATGGCAGTCTGCTTGTAGAGAGAAGCCTGCTCATATTTAACAGCTGCTTAAGAGAAGAGGGAAGGGGTACAAGTAACAGGTCCATTTCTGAAACATTGGGAAGTTGCCAGAGGCATCTCCTGATGCGCTGCGGGACACGTGCTGTCCTGCATACTCCTGACCGATGTTCTAGGCATGGCACTGCTGAGAGTGAAGGGATGATCATGGCTCCCCTTGGCACCAAGCGCAGTCTGAAGAGGCGCTTCCTCGCTTGCACCTAGCATTGGAGGAATTGGTCATTTGCTGTCCTCAGTTCAGGCATATTTCCGTTTTTCTTCTTTTTCAAGGAAAACTAGTCAGTGTATTAGTGCTGACAGAGATGACCAGTTTGCAGAGTCCACACTCGAGCATCTCTCCCCAGGTGAGCTATTACAGTGCTCTTTGTGTATTGCTGGAGGCATTCATCCTTGGCTGTTATCTGGAGAGTTGACTTCTTCCTCCTGTGACTTCTTGTTTAATAACTAAACCTGAGCACTTCTGGCCTTGTTTGGGGGTGGGGAGGGAATGTATTTTATAGGGTTTGGGGGTGTTTTTTTCATTTTAAGGCTTATTTTTTCAGCCATCTCTCAGACCAAGTGGTCCTCCATCAAGATACAATCCAGCTGATTGGCCTACTTTTCAAGAATAGTAGCTTTAGTTTTGTATGCTACTGCTGATAGCATTTCAGATTGCCCAGGTCCTTTCCTCCTGAGGGTGGAGAAGACAGCAATTGATCTAATCCAGCCTGGCATTTATGCCACTTGAAATGAAATTGCGTTTTGCTGAATGAAACTGAGAAATGGGAAAGTAATACTGCAAATATGTTGTGCCATGTGGGACCTTCTGCCTGGGAAGCTTCCTAAGGAAGCTACAGCAGAGTTGATTATCCCAGAGAACAAACTCTGTGATCTGTAGCTCTTGTTGCAAGAGGCAGAAGTGTGGCAGCCAAAGTTTCTTCTGTAGAAAACACTCCCAGCCAGGAGTTGATACCAAGTGAACTTGAAGGATTCACACAAAAATCCCAGAGAGTATATGACTTTGGTATATAGTCATTGCTGCATAACATTAACTCTAATGGCATTTTTTTTTTGATGCTGGAGTACATCACGCTTGTATGCAGCTTGCTCCATTCCTCCACTGATGCCCTATTTGCAGCTTCAGAAAGGAGCAGCACGTTTTGCATTTGCCTGGCCATTTGCAGTTGGGTAAGTAATTATTAGCAGTGACTTTCATGCCACAGAGCAGAGAGGTAAAAGCAATTCCATAGAGCATTAGGAGATCAAGTAGGTCAATTGAAAGGAGGAAAAATTACCATCGGCTATCTTCAATTAAACTGTTGTCGCTCCACATGAAGGGATCCCATTTAGAGGAAGGCATAAAACCTGAGAGTAGAGGTGGCTGAGAGAATAAATTCTCCATTTTTAATTCCAAAGCCAGAGGGTGAACATTCATCAGTAGGCATGAGGAGGAGATGTCTCTTTCCTTCTGTTTCCAGCCTACTGTTAAGTAGAGCCCATTTGGAAATCTCTCAGCGAAACATTTTTTTTCCATCAGAAAGCACAAACTCATTGAAGTCACAGCTTTTAATAGAAACATTAATGACAGCTAAACCCTTCCTGAGAAGGACTTCTGGTTCTGAGAGGTTGTGGTATCTGGCTGTCAAACACAGGGCAGAAGGCACCTCAGAATAGCAAACATCTTGGTGACCAGGGCAGTCTTCTAGGAGCTGGGGCATCCTGGTTCAAGTCCCTTGTCCCTTTCCAAGGTCAGAGAGCATGAATAACTTTCAGCTGTGCTCATGTGCATGGGAAAGCACCATCCAAACCATTTTTTCTAGTAAGAGAAGTTATATCATATGAAGGCAAGGCAATTTCCGTGGTTTGAACCATAGTCTAGATTGACTAAACTGGTTTGAAGTTGATTTTAAGACAGTAAGAGCCCTATGTTGTAGTAAATAAACTATATCAAAACGGTTTACAAAGGAAATATTTTCAAATGCAGAAATTGAAAGGCCCACTTGCATTATTCTTCATATTTTTTTTAAGGGCAGGGAATGCAGAGAAGGAAAGAAGCCAGGTCTTAAATTGCTTGGGGTTTTTTTGGTTGTTTGTTTACTTACCTGAGAAATATCAGAATTATTCTGTTTGGTCTTTGACAAGCAAGAAAAGGGGAGAAAAATAAAGGTCAAAATGTAGCCTTCACATTTGCTAGCAGTGTTCTGAGATGCCACTTACATTCCCTGATGGCTCTATGCTTCAGCTGCGAGCTTCTGGCTCTTCAAACTCCCTCAAAGAGGACCTTTTCCCAACCTGCTTCAGAGGCATTAGAGCGAAATAGCTGTAAAGAAAAACAAGCATACAGCTCGCAGAGTGTAGGGCAACCTTGCCTCTTCTGCATATAATTGCTGCAGTATTGAGTCCCTGCTTGTGAGATGTCGCAGCTTCCCTCCTTCACCCGTTTCTGGGCCTGAGGACGTTCATGTTTATTATTACAGTTAACCCACACTACGCGCTTACGCTTCGTTACTGGTGTGTGAAACATGTTCCGCGTCCCAGCCCAGCCAGGGCTGCCTTTTGACAGAACCTGCAGACACTCCCGAAGCACATGGGCCTAAACACCCTTGCTCTTATTCAGGGGTGACATTTGCTGTCTGCCTGTAGTGCCTTGAGCTGCTTATTTGCTGGGGTTTCAGGGACGCGCCGTTATTTTCAGTAAGGCGGTCACCAGTGCTCAGCCTCCGCGCAGGCTGGGCACAAGCTTGGGGAGAGACACACAGGCACCTCTAACTGCATCGTTTCTGCATCCCAGTGTAAGTCTGCGGTGATATCCGGGCTGTTCTTGTCCCAGAAGTGTAGAGCGGGGGGTGTTTGGGGGAGGCAGGACAGAGTTCCTCTGCCTGGGTGATAAATACCTGCTGTGACTTAGGGAAGAGACCAGCTCCCAGATGCCAGCACATAGAGCATCCGCTCTCATGCTGAATGGCTGATTACATTGTTTTGGACAGGATAAATAATTAATAGCCTCAGGGGAGCTCGAGGTGACAGATTCTCCTGTATGCTCCATTAAGCATTTAGAAACTTCAGCTTGGGCCTGTCCCATGCCATGTCTGGTTGCTGGGCTGACTTCAGGGGGGTCTGAGCGTGTGCCAGGAGGGCAAGTGCTGCCGATGTCTTCGTGTCCTTTGGCCAAAATTTGCTCTGTAGCAAAATGCCGGTGATGTGACTGTTAGTTATAGCTCCTGACCCATGAGCAGAGCCTACCTGAGGAGACTAAGGCTCCTCTTTAGTTGAATTTGCCGTGGGAAAAGGATATGGGCAAGAAATTAGCGTTTGATGTCAGTTCTCAAAGGAGTGAGTGTGCAAGAAACACAGCTAAGGGTTTCAAATACAAAGCTTGAGCTTGTAAGAGTGCAAGGCTTTGGGGATCACTCTGGATGCGGGTGAGCTGTGGTGCATGGGGAGGAGGGGACCGCTGGGTGCCCTGAGGACTGGGATGAGTCAGCCACCTCCAAGGAGAGGAAAGAAAGGAGACAGGCTGTGGGTAGAGATCTCTGCACTTTCTCGATGGGTTAAACCCAGCCTCCAACAGTCCCATGCAATGTTTTATGCAACCCTTCATCCTATATTCAGAAGGCACACAGGTCCAGGGTTGCAGACTGATGCTCACTGCCTAGCGCAGTGGGAGGCTACCTGTAATATTAGTATTATACACACATTCCGTACATGTTCTAGTTTTTTAGAAAAAGAGGAATATTTTGTAATTTTGAGCTCTCTTTAGCAATTTCATTAATTTTCTCCCCTCCTGTGGTGCCAGTGCTTCAAACTCATTTAAGCTATTTTCCACAATTTTGAACAGTATTTCTTATTAAAAAAAGTCTAATCCCTCCCAAACCATCGCTTTAATCTGTCCCAGAAAACTGGCTTTCATCTCGCAATTGCTTTCACAGTGGCACATAAACCCTACAAATGTAATATGGAGCCCAGTAATCCATCAGTTAAACAGATTAGTTATGTAGGAGGCTCTATGGCTCAGTGAGTAAAGCAAGCAGGCTTTACTCTCCCTCCGTAGAGGAAAAGCCAGCTCAAGTATACATCCGTGCTCTGCAGTCGATGTGCGCTGGAGACGCAAAAGGCTTCCTTCCGCCTTGCAGATCTCGTGGTGGGGATGGACCCTGGAGGGTGGCTGGTTGCAGTGTCTTGGTTCTCCTCTCGGATGAGTGAGCACAGACGTCCATCTTGAGATGAAAAGGTGAAGCGCAAGGCTGAGCTGCCAAGAGGCACCGTCTCCCCCCTCCACTATGAGAGGAGGAGAATTGCACTGTGGTTGGTATCCCTTTGCGTGGTTTTTTGGGACTGTCGCCTTTTTGCAGCTGGTGACATCGTGACCGAGGCTGCAGGTGTCCTGGTATCACCTGTGTATCTGTGCAGCATGCAGACACCACTTGGAAGAGCCTTCAGTGGAAAAGTAGAAATTCTTGAGTTGCCATCCTGACCCTGCCTATGGCTCACTGTGTGAAGTGGACCTTAAAATCCCCATAATTAGGTTTCCTTTCAATGGGGTGGAGCAAAGCCTTTGCACCCCATTACTGTAGATCAGGCAGAGCCACAGCTGACACCGCTGCCTGGTCTCTGGAAGGCAGGAGCTTGTATTTGAAAGAAGGAGCAGGCTGTGCACAAGTGCTGGAGAGAGAATAAGTCCTCGAAGCTAGACCTGTTCCTTCTGGGTGGTGTTCTGTGCTTGGCTGTTACTGCATCTCTGCTAGGAAGTGTCAGGAGCAGTCCCTCCTTTAGTCCTTAGGCACAGCTCGCAAATGCCTTTACAACCTATGAACACACTAAAAAGTAAAGTTGCTTAGTGCTGGGTGGGTTATCCAGTATTGCACTAATTGCATTGGTTTGGGTTTATTAATCTAAGAAGTTCGGTGTTTTGGATTTTCCCTCCCTCTTCCACCTCATTTTAATTAGCCTGAATGCTTTCTCCCCTGCTCCCTGCCTCTCTCATGCATTCCCTTTGGTTTTTAATTCTGTGAAATGGGGTTGATGCCAGAGACTGCAGACAGGTGAAATCTGTTGCAATGGAATAACTGATAATTGGAAAATGACAATCTCTCAAAAATGGGGTGAAGAAAGAAAATACGGAGTGTCTGGAAGCAAAGCACAAATTGACAGTTCATTATGTCTCCTCTTCCTGGTCAGAGTGTCTGCAGACCAAACTTAAAAATATAAAGCAGAAAAGCCAACATAAACAAGTGCTCAAAATCCCATTGACAGCTTTAGGCCCGGGACTAGAGAAAAAACAACATAAGTGCAAAGGATGTTTATGAGACTAAATGTCCTGGATTTGTTTACCACTCTTCTGCATCTCTGCCAGCCTCAGCTCTCCCTGTTCAGGAGGAGTTGAACGGCTGCTTTGGGCTTGGGGGGGATTTCTGAAGCAAAGCACATCTTTTACTCTGGAAACTTCCTTCCCTGTTCGTTCAGTAGGAGGGACCAGGTGTCTAACAGCCTGTTTCTCCAGTGTGATGCAGGTATGATTATTTCTACTCGGCATCAGAGCAAAAAGGTGCCCCAGCCAAGGCATGGTGCCGTCCTGCTGGTGATTGAACCTAAGCCATGTGAAATAGGTGGTTGTGGATGCAGCAATCAAAGGAGACAAGGTAAAAGACAGGCAAGAGGAAAAAGAGAGGCACAAAGAGATAGTGACTTCCCTGAAGAACTGCAGTAATTCAGTTGCACAAAGAGAATCTAAGGCTGCAAAGTCCTACTCCTGTTCTTCATCCTCTGCTTGTAGGAGCCATCAATAATTTGACCATTATGGGTTTCTCTTTTATTGAATTTCTCCCAATTCCAGGAAGGCTCTGGGGTTGTGCTGCGTCTTGCTAAAACCAGAAATATCAGATTCTCAGAAGAGACTAGTCTTCCGAGGTTTTCAGACCCAAACGATTTAGAAAGGATTTTTTGTCTGTTTATCTGAACTCAGAATGAACTGCTGAAACGTTTGAGGTTTGTCCCTAATAAAAACATGGTTTTGAATCACTGAAATATTTCACAGCATAAATATGGCCTTCAAAGTGAGCAGAGGTGGTTGTGTTTTCCTGGGACGTGTTTTGCCTGGAGTCAAGGCTAACTGTTACTTTAAACTCATGTTCAAGGATGCTGAAATCTTACAAATTGATCCCATACAGTTTCTGCCCTTCTCTTGAATGGTGGAAAACTTACTCCTGCAGCCAAAGTATGAGGATCCATTTGAATCTGAAATCTATAAAATTTGTACTCAGATCTGAACCTTTTTCGAACGTTGCCTGGGACCTGCCAGTGGGACTTGTGGGTTAAACCACTCTCTGTGCTAGGTTTTGCTGACTGTCTCCAGCATGGCAGTTCCCATTCCAGCCTCCACATCTGGCACTGTGGACCCTCATACCAGCGTGACAGCATTGCCCACCATCTCCCACACTGCATCCGTTGTGGGGATTCCTGAGCGTTTTGTAGCCTCGTGCAATGCCACCTGGTTGCCATTTGGCCATGCTCCATTTGGCCTGTCCTGTCTCTAAAAACCTGGACCAATGTAAAGGTCAATCATCGCAGCAGCAAAAAATGTGGAGATATCCAAAGCTGATGAGGGGTCATGCTCTCTCACTGTCGTTTGAAAAAGGAAGTTTTCACTGATGCAGTTTGGAGCCCTATGGTGGGCAAGTAGTTTCACCTGTCAGAGTTGTTAAGGTTTACAAAGTATTTGGCAAAAAGCAAAAAATACCACTTCAGAACTACTCTCTTGGAATTGCATCATTTTGATGCCAACCTTTGTTATCCTAGAAGGGAAGTTGCATTTTGTGACACATCCATGTCTCAAGCAAAAAGCCTGAAATTTCCTTTTCTGAGAAGGTCAAAACAAGACATTGCAGCAATTTTAAAGCTTTGTTGCAACTTCATTTTCTTCCAGCCAGGAAGTTTGACAAAAATAATCCTTGCCATGAAAAGTTTTGTTTTCAGCAAATCAACATTTTGTTTTTCCCAGAGAAAAAGGCTCCTGGAAAAATTCCTGCTCTGGGGTTGGCTTAAATTTGAACAAAACAACAGTGTCTCCTAGTGGCTGACTCCAGGGGAATGGCCAAATCCATCTCGACTTTCAAGTATCTCTTCCTTGACCCTCCTCCTAGATCTTTGCTCATCAGGGTGTGAGAGAAGCGGGAAATGAATTGTGCTCTAAGCAACAAACCATTTCATAAGCCATAAAAATATCTATGGCAGGCTGTTTTCTAGGCTCCAGTTGGTGTTGAAAGAAGGTAATTACACTTGAAGGCTGTATCACGGGATACTTGGCTCATCTGCTGTTCAGCTTCCACTCTAATAATACAAAAGCTCACATCAGCAGCTTAGCCAGCATGCAGGGCTGTCCATCCTTGTCTTTGCCCAGTGGGTCCTGCCTCCATGTCACTGCAGGATTGCGCTCCACATGTCTTGCATTACAGCAGTCCTTGTCGTTGAATTAGTTCCGCCTCACACCAAGTATGATCACTAAAGGATAATGAAGATCTCTTGTCTGAAGCACGATTGGTTTTGCAGTGTCAGCCTGCTGTCCATCAACCTTGCCCGGGCATCCCCCTGTCATCTTGATCTGCTGGATCAGCTCCTCATCACAGCTATTGATGATCTCATCTGGGCCACCTCCTTGTCCTCTCCTTTCCCTCTTCCTCGTGCCCTCTCTCCCCTCCCCTGAGAGATGGCTGCGGCTTTTCTCCTGCACTCTCTGAACTCGTATATGAAGGAAAAGTCACGGCGCTGGAGAGTGAGCAATAAGGACACCCAATTGTCGAAGGAAATTGGCAAATCAATTCAAGCAATGGTATTGGCAGATTAACTGGTTGCAATGCCATGTGTTCAACAGACCACAGAAAAATCATGGGGTTGGCTTAGAAAACATGGGATTTTAGAGAATAACAACTTACAAATTCTTTTTATTTGCCTGAGGGTGTTTTTAAGTTTGTTCAGCTTAGGCTTTTCAGGCTGGACGCTGACTTTTTTGGTAATGACTCCTGAGATTGTCTTGTCATATTCGCATAACTCCGGGATTAGGGATTTTGAAATGATCACCAGCTATCCCAATCTTCATGATAAAATTGTGACTCTTGGCAGCACATCTGGCAGCAGCACGGTGAACTTCGAGAACTCTGAATTAAGTTTTACTTTACTGCTGCTGTATTGCAGACTACAAGGTACTGTAGGTCGCAATGGGCAGGTTCTGTATGTTTCCCAGCAGAAAGTGCTACAGAACAACTCTGTCCTTTCAACGCTGCTCAAGCTGCAGCTTCTTTGCTGATGATTGTGTCATTCATTTCCCAGCCTCAACACGCTAATGAGCCATCCGCGGCCTGCCGTGAACACCCTGTCCCAAGGAGCCCTCAGTCTGCTGCCTGGAGGGACGCAAGAATTTAGCAAGTTATTTTGCTTCTTGTCGAGAATGCCCTTGTATAACCCCAGCTGAGGGGAGACCGAACGCGCCAGCCGCGCAAATAGCTGACACATAGCTCGAGGACACTGCGAGCATGGTGTCCCGTCGCTGCTGTGGCTTACAGCGGGACAGGCGCCTGGGAGCCCGTGGGGCTATTTCAGGCTCAGTCTCTGTGGGGGAGCTGGTTAGATGCCATCCTAGAGCAGCCCTTTTCTTCAGCTATGTTTTCATTGCAAAGGGAAGACCTCTGCCCAGGTTGCTTTGGCATCGTCAGGGAAGGGTGTAGCAGGGATGAGCGCTGACTGATTTTAGGGAAGGGAATCACCGTCCCTGCAGCAAGGAAGGTGTGAGCAGGGCAGCCTGGTGATCGTGCTGTTCAGGTGCACTGTGCAGCCACCTGGGCCACCCCTTGCTAGGGACTAAAGAACTGATAATTGCACAGTCCTTCCCCTGGTGTCCCTTAGTAATTAGTGTATATGGATTACAATCATGAGGACTGAGGCTTTTAGTGCTCTTTCTCCTGGATAAATGGTTGAGCAAAAGACAGTCTATTGCATAAAGTAATTTAACTTATGAATGATGGTTCATTAGCAGCCCACAGACTGTCGCTGCCTATAGTAGTGTGGGCTCTTCCTACATTCAAGTTAACTCTTTCACCCTCTCTTTCAATCGCCAAGGATTCAGTTTGCAGAGTGTGGAGTTAAATGTGGCTGTGCCACAGTATTACAATGGTCTTCTCCCTTCGGAGCTTCAAATAATGCAACAACATCCCCAAGAAACTGCCAACTTTTAACATAGTGTCTAATGATGGATGGGGAATAAAGGAAGCTATTATCAGTCAGGAGATGAGTCAGATATGAAAATAACACCTTTTTCTAGACAATATTATTATACTGAGGAAATTAAAGAGACTCATTTTCTTTTGCAAAGGAACAGGCCTTGAGCATTAGAAATGCGCATTGCAGAGCCTGGTGCTGTTTGAGGGAGTAGCTCCGGTAAGTGAGCAAACCCCATCCCACTTTTTGCATCTGTCCTTGCTGCGCCGCGTTTCGGAGCCTGGGTGCTGGGCAGACATTGCTGTGCTTCCCAGGAAAGGAACATCTAAGGCTCTGTCTGAAAAGCAAGATTGTAGCCCAAGGTAATTTGGCACTGGTGATAGAGGAGGGGAACGAAGAAATCAGTTCTCAGATTTAAGCTGCATGCAGTCTTGTACACTCAGAGAAACCCACACTGATCCTGGAGGGAATCTTGACACTTAGGGCCATACTGCTGTCATTTTAAGTCAGCTGTACATTACTAACCAGGACTTCAGAAGGAAAAATCATCTGGGGGTTTTTTGGGGACAATATCCAAAGGGAGATAAATACCTCAAGAGAGAGAAAACTGTTGATCCTACTGACTTTCACTGGTATTTGTTTTCCTAAT
Source organism: Pygoscelis adeliae (assembly GCF_000699105.1). Classification (NCBI taxonomy): domain Eukaryota; kingdom Metazoa; phylum Chordata; class Aves; order Sphenisciformes; family Spheniscidae; genus Pygoscelis; species Pygoscelis adeliae. The sequence continues at coordinate 1,551,903 of NW_008825253.1, forward strand.
TCTCTTAAGAGATGTCTGCAAGAAAAGTGCTTTGTTCGTATATGAATAGAGCTATGCTGTATTGACAGTGTTCCTGCTTTGGATATAGCAGTACCCATAAAGCTCTGCTGGGGATAGTGCAATAAAAAGAGCCTGACCAATGCAAGTCCAAATAGAAGCCTTACAAGTCATACGAGCCATTCACCTGAATTGTATCTTCCAACGGTGAACAAGCCCTCTCCTTTGCATAGCTTTAGTTTTCTGGGCCCATGTATTGGGCACAGTTGTTCTGCAGCTGCTCCAGAAATGGGCTGGGATTCTGTGTTTCCAGTAAGACTCACAGGGAGTGAGTGTCCGTGAGGCTTGTCTGCTCTTCCCCTCAGACACTTATCTGCCTCCATGGCTCTGCAGAAGGAACATGGGAAGATGTAGCATTTGTGCATCATTAGCACAAATCCTAGAGCACGAGGAACATACCAGCCTTTAGCCATTTCCTCTGTGCATCTGTTTGACCATATTGCTTTTTTGCCCCATAGCCGGACGAGTTGACCAACGCCTTGGAGATCAGCAACATCGTCTTCACAAGCATGTTTGCCCTGGAGATGCTTCTGAAACTCCTTGCCTTTGGCCTCTTTGGGTACATCAAGAACCCGTACAACATCTTTGACGGGATCATAGTTGTCATCAGGTCACTGCCAGTTCTTTCTCCACTGTGGCTTTTCTACCGAGGGCTCAGACCAGCTGGGGAGTGGGATGGGGAACAGGAATGATGTGGCGTGTGTTAGACCAGGGCTCGCTGGCTATGATGTGCTATAATTACACTGGCCTTTTAGATTCCTGTCATTAGAAGGGCTGTCCAAAGTAAATGGACATGGCAGATGGAGAACAAAGTCTATTTACGCCACACATCTGGCACTGTGGTCAATTTTCCACTCAAGTGCAGAATGGCTGGTCCTGGGAAAGGAGTAGTGTGAGTGTCCATATCCCAGCAGCATTCCCTCCCTCTCCCAAATTAACACGTAACTCAGACTAGAACAGGGCAAGCAGGAGGGTAAGAGAGGGCACCATTCCGCTGTCCTCTCCCAGGGGAACACTATCCCAGCCTAAACTGGGGATGTCACGGCATGTGGGTGAGAAGCTCGTGCAGCACCTCTCTGTGCTGGGATTCTTTTTAGCAGCGCTGTTCACCCCTCGATCAGTAATTTGGGACAGAGAAGCCAAGGGAGACACAGAAGGTGTAAACCAGGATAGTGCTCTTGGCTTCAGTTGGCCCATCCATTTGATTCAGAGAAGTGAGGAGCAATAGAGGCCCAGAACAAAGGCCAGTCTGTGGCCTGATCAGACCAAACCACCCCAATGAATGTAAATCCCTCTGGATATTAGCTTGGTACAAAATTGTGATCCACATTTTGTGGCTAGGCTTGTGACTGATTGTAGTGATGCAGGCTAGCAGGAGACATGCTGTGTTGCGAAGGGCCACAGAAAGCAAGGGAATTAAAGAATCAAGAAACCAGCTATAAAGTATATAGGTTGTGCATGAGCATGTGTGACTGCACAACTGGGAAGTGAAGGTGTCTTTCAGAAGCGAGAAAGTAGCAGGCAAATAAACTACCCCTTTAGGTCTTAAATGGTGTGATACCCTGTAAGAAGCCAGCCTGCTCAGGGCTTTCACGGTACAGTACTGCTGTTTATAGTTCTTCTCCTTCTGGTGTTCCTGCAGCGTCTGGGAGATCATCGGCCAGTCGGACGGAGGCCTCTCTGTGCTACGAACTTTTCGGCTGCTCCGGGTGCTGAAACTGGTGCGTTTCATGCCCGCCCTCCGTCGCCAGCTGGTGGTCCTGATGAAGACAATGGACAATGTAGCCACCTTCTGCATGTTGCTCATGCTCTTCATCTTTATCTTCAGGTACCAGAGGCTGCAGCTCTTCTTCGATTAATTGTTCAGCTTGCTTAAGTAATATGTGGATTAGAATAATGATACACTGCATTTGCTAGGCTGCCTACATGATGGAAGTGCTCATAATAGACTGACAAGCAGACACTGAACAGATTACCTCTTTTCAGTCTCAGTTTTTCATGCAGTACTGCAATTCTGTAGATGAATGAAGTACACAAACAGGCAACAATTGCTCTGGAGTTCTTGGGAGGCTCGTTGAGCTGTGTCTCAGGAAGCTGTCAGTAGCTGGACTCTACTAGTGTTATATCTGAGATGGAGGTTATACAGACTTCCAAGACTTCTGTCTGTCTGACCCTATAATGCTCCTTAGGATTCTGTTCTTGGAAACCGGTTGGATTAGGGAGCTGGGAATATGGTTTGTCATTTTCTAGACAAAGGAGATCCCTGATTTGACTTCAGTGTAGACAATTGTAATGAAATGTGACACAGAAGAACCAAATGGCAGAGTTTGATCAGTGAACATGTCAGTGGTGGAGCAGAGCCCTTCTTCCTGGGAGATACCATTGGCACACAAAACACTGCAGGGGGGGAAGTGTCTGAAAAATCACTGCAATCCTCCCTGCAACCATATTTCACACAACAATGTGTTTCTTCCATCTCCCCTTTTTCCCACTCCAGCATTCTCGGCATGCATCTTTTTGGATGCAAGTTCAGCCTGAAAACTGACACGGGAGACACAGTACCAGATAGAAAGAATTTTGATTCCTTACTTTGGGCCATTGTGACCGTATTTCAGGTAAGCTCTGGATCCTCTGGGAAGTTGTAATGTAGACCACCTGGACAAGTTATTTCACTTTAAAAAAAAAAAAGAAACAAACTATTCCAGTAGGTGTCAAATTTGGACTGAAACAGCCCTGTAGAGTTATTAGGGCAAAGTGATTGTGTTTCTGAGTTAGCTGGTCTCTGTAAGCCCTGATAGAGAAGCAATCTACTCAAAATCATCACTGTGCATATCTGTTGTCAGTAAAAGTAAAGTCTAAGAAGGCCTGGAAATCCACCCTTATTTTCCTTTCATATCGTCGGTAAGATCATGACCCACAGTCTACTGTTCATTCTGCTCCTATTCTGTAGATCTCTGTCTCCTTACTTGCCTTCACTGCCCCAAAAATGCACTTTGCAAACAATTTCATTTAACTGGGAGTGACAAATACTGTCACGAGTCAGAGCTGGAGTTGCTCGCTCTATATGCTGGGAAAGTCTTTATATAAAAAGCTGTGTTTCCTCTGCAGACAAGATCTGTTATGTGCTTGAAATTACTGGCATATTCTACAATGGAGCAATAAGCTGCTATTTCCAGGACATTCTAAATATAAAGATCAGTCTTTTCTCTTTAAAAGCTCAGTCTTTAAAGCCCAAGTGGAGCACAATGTGAACAATGTTAAGCTAAGTTTCTAAATGCGGAGTAGGTGTTCACCACAGTATCATTCAAGGTAGAAACTAGTCCAGAGTCTTCACTGTGAAGAATATAACTTCTTGCAAGGTTTTCTTTCTTACAAAGGAGCAAGGACAAATCAGCATTAGTCTCAGAGGTTCACATTTTTCTTTTACCAACATAAATACAGACTTCTGCATTTATTCTAACAGTCCCTTGGGAAATAGAGTTGGCACGGAGCACAAGGGCTCAGTCCTATATCCCACGAAGGTTCATGAGTGGCATGACTCGGTGCAGCTGACTGCATTCCTATCCCCAAAGCTACCTTGTTTTTAGGAGGGTTAGAGGCCATTTTAATTGTAAGCATGAATTAATGTGGAGCATGTATCTGTCATCCATTTTTCTTAGGCCCCAGGATTGTTGAGCTCCGGGAAAGCTAGGAGAGTGGGAATCCCTGAGGAAGGTCCCTTGGAGCAAGGCTTTGCAAAGATGTGTATTTTTTTGCCCAGCTTGTCAGTGCTTTTACCTAATGGAAACCACTTTGCTTCCCTGAGTTTCTTGAGCCACCCAATGTCATTTATCTCGTCAAATATCATGTCCCCTACCCTTTCCTTCAGCTCCAGATGCCTTATAAAGAGCAGCCCAAAAGGAGACAACAGCTCTGGCCTCAGGTCTGTTATCTTCTGATGGTTATCAAAGGACACAGTACCGCCACCAAATAATGGGACTCGTACCAGCGCATCCTTCATGTTACCGTATCTAGGATCTGAACTAGTCATCTCTGTGGGCAGCGGTGTGCTAGATCTTCCTGCAGAGAGGGGAGGTTTGGCCAGGAGAGAGCTCTCACATGCAAAGATCTAAATAAAGGAATGTTTTGCTGTCTCATCTCATGAGACCTGCTAATGATTATGCTCAGAAAAGGTCAAAAGGAGAGGAAGAAATGGATGAGTCAGTATTTGAATGCAGCTGCTGTGCATGAGAGGAGTGGAGTAATTAGAGAGTCTTCCCCTTCACCTCTCTGCAGATCCTCACTCAAGAGGACTGGAACGTGGTCCTGTACAATGGGATGGCATCTACGTCCTCATGGGCAGCACTCTACTTTGTGGCCCTGATGACCTTCGGCAATTATGTGCTCTTCAACCTTCTTGTTGCCATTCTGGTAGAAGGCTTCCAGGCAGAGGTAAGAGATCTGAGCAGAGGGAGGGAGAAAACTGAGAAGCATGTGTAGGCAAGAGTGTAGGGATGAATCCATGTCAGTGCAAACATCTAACCATGCAGGCAGCCCTAAATTTAAACTTAAGGGGTGTAGATGAGCTGGGTTGGGCATGTGAAGCTCTTGCGAATCTATCTTTGCAAATAAGGCCCATTGGACTTGGCATGGGACTTGGGAGACCCAACACTTTGATTGATCTGCTAGAGGGTCCGTTGTGTGACCTAGAGGAAATAATTTAGGATGAATTTAACTCACCAAATCTCCCATATGTCCTGTGTTTTGTGTTTCTTTATGGTGGGCCTCAGACCTTCAATGTATCTAGCCAGTGCTAGTCATGGGGACCAGGTAGGATGTGAACCGGTTCTCAATCCAGGCCTTTCCTTGTGACTCTGTCCCTTATGTGTTATTTGAGGCTAGTAGCACAGCTGTCCAAAAGCTGTGTTGCAAGGTTACAAACATTAAATTTTGAGATATTTAGGATGATGTAGGACATATAAATGCTAAAGAGATTTTTACCTACACCTGAAAATACTGTCTGTATCAGGTCAATGAGCAGGGAATTTATGATAAACTGGAGGCATTTCATCTCATCTCATCTCACATGGAAAGGATTAGAGAAATGATTTTATTTCTCGGTCAAAAGTGATATGCCATGTCGTGATCTGAACTAGGCAGGAACCTTAGCAGCTGTGCAGGCAATCCTGTGCCACGTGATCCAGAGCAGCAGGCCACACTGATGTGAGTGGTGTAGGTGGTGTAGTGGTATAGTACTGGTGTGAGTGCGGGGCCCCTGCAGCCTCTTAAGTTTTCCTCCCCGTTGGCAAGTCCACTCCAGATCTGCTTTCAGCATCCTGAGAGAGTGAAACCAGCCATCCCCTGCCCTATCCTGCTCTTCTCCATCTTCCTTTCAGATCACAGCAAGTCCATTTCGGGGAAGTTTTAAGAGAGGCTGTTCTGTTTTGGTTGTAAATGTAACGATGTATGTGCACATATATATTATCCAGAAAAAAGTTACTTTTTTTCAAAGTCCTAGTGCAAATGGAAATGATTTTGAGACTTACCAAAAATCATCCAGTCCCAGTTAAAGCTAAGAATAGTGGCATCGAAAGGACTTACGTCGCGCTTTGGGATTTTTTAATTATTACTTTTTTATTTCTGCAACCATCAAGAAGGGAAAGTTTGCTTAGTGCTGGATTGGCTTCAGAGACACACAGACTCAGAAAGAAAATGAGAAAATAGCTTCAGTTT
>NW_008825253.1:1557686-1607155 GCF_000699105.1 Pygoscelis adeliae
GAGGAGAAAGTAATTATTTTTATAGGGTTTTTTTTCACTTTTCATTTTTTCCCCAGAAATGGTATTGTGCTCTCATATGCCGTGTTTAGATCACACTTAGACAAACCTTCGCTGACCATGGAATATAACTGCAATATTCATGGACCAAAAATTCCCTTCTCTCAAGCCAACACAGCCACATTTATGTCTTTCAAGGATATCCGCATAGATTCATTATTAAAACATCCCTCCTAGCTTCCTCGCAGCACTAGCAGAGGAAAATTAATTGAAACAACAGGAGCCAAGCCCCAGTTTGGAAAAAACCAACCCTGATCTACATCGCTCAGGGCTGTTTCATGGATGCTGAGGGTGGTGAGTGCCACCTGCGCACACAGAGAAGACACAAGTAGTCCAGCTCATCGCTTTCAGAATGAACAGCTCTGCACTGCGTTAGTGGGCATTTAAATGTCTTACACAATGCGGTCCATGCCCTGAAGATCCAGCACAGCTGACCAAGAAGAGCAAGAAGGTCTTTTTCCAAGAACAAGCCTATACTCCATGTGTCAGTGACTAGAGCTCATGCTAACACTGTTTATTTCCAAATTCCTGTAGTTTTCTCAGTGTCACCAATCTCAGCATCTCCTGGCTTTGCTCTGGATACTATAACACCTTTGCCATATTCCTGTTCTAGTGCAACCTGTTGCAGATGGAGGTGGACATTTTAGCCACTAACCTAATAAGACCAAAGCAAAGGAATTGCCGGTATTTCTACAGGCTCTGCAGTAGCTGCTGTCTTCCCAACCCAGAAGGGTTTTTCCTCTAGGAGAGTTGTAGCTGTATTCAGAGCGGATCTGAATACTGCTACAATGGCATACCAGGTCCAGAGGTGCTGGACCTCAATTCTGCTAGAAAACAACATAGGCCATAGCAGGCTAAAGTCTGTGCTAAAGTAATAGATTTTCCTGAACTGAATGCAGAAGCAACCAATACAGTTGGCCATATGGTAGCTCAGAGTATTCAGTGGCCAGACGTGTCAGATATCCTCAGATTCCACCAACCAGCAAATCTGGGTGGAAAAAGAGGACATGCCAGGGAAACCCAAACAGACGATAACTAGCATGTGTGACCCAACTGACTGGAAACTGCTCCTGCTCAAGCAATCTTGCATTTAGGCACAGAGAGCCCTTGTACAGCAGTTTGCATCCTTTGTTCCTGATTACTTTAAGGCAGAAGAAAGTTTTCTCCGCTCGGCAACCTGGTAGCTTGCAGGTATCTTTGTGCAGTACAGATCCCGTTCCTTACCTGCCCTCTTGGAAGTTGAATCGCCTGCTAATGTGAAGCCAGAAATAGGCAGCCTCATGCAAAACTCTCTGAGTGCATGATTACAGACCTAGCCGAATGGCTGTTGTTTTCTTGCTCAGGCTTAATGGCTCCTCTTGGGGCTGTTACGGACCATGATTTAAATGTATGTAAGCAGTTTTCAAAGCTTGTATTATTCACTCGGTGCTGCCTCAGAAAAGGCCAGCAACCACAGACATGACATTTGCAGGGCACGTTTTGCTCTCCACTTCCATTTATTATAAATCCTGACATTAAGTCTATGGGCTTGTCAGTTGTCTCATAGTGTGGTATTAGCTGTGTTACAGAAAACCCTTCTCAGGGCTGTATTGCAGCTACCAGGGCTCAGTTCAAGTCTTGCACTTATAAATGCACAGCTTAGCTCTGGTTGTAAACCAAAGATGTTTACAGTCTCCTTGGACAACTCCCAGGAAGAAGCATCAGTGGAGCTGGGTTTTCTTTTGTCATCCCTGGTTCTGTTGGTATGTTGGGAATATGGCAGAAATTCTTCTTTTGACCTCTAGCAGTTATAGAAGACGCTGAGGTGCACTTCTCCTCCCTTTGCTCAGGTGTTTGTTTTACTTAGATGGAGAGTGACTCCTGGGAGACTTGTGCAGCTAAGAGGGCGCACATTAGAGCTGCTCTAAGCTCTGAACCATCAGCAGCATTTCAGCAAGGACACCAAAAATTGTACTGTGAATCACAGTACACAGTCTCAGCTTGATCTCAGGTTCTCATCTGCCTGTGGAGCAAGTTTGGCAGGAGTATCCCTAGAAGAGAATAGGCTTAAATGGCCACAAAACCATTTTTAGTACATTTGTGCTTAGGACAACAAGCAGCCAGACTTCAAAAAGGACCATAATTGCGTATTTGTGCTTACATTGTTCCCATGTCATTTTGAAATCTACTCCAGAGCTGCTCTGGAAAAGCAGACGAACATTCCAAAATTATGCAAATCTTTCATCTACTCTGCACTAGTGCTTCTGCTCCAAAACAGAGAAGATGAATAAGGGAGCTTAAGTCTTTCAGTCATCCTGTCTGTTTGGCTGCACCATTTAGCAGTACATCACAGATGAAATTAAGTTCACTGCCACTTCAGCATCATGTCCCTAGAAACCATGATGATTTGTTCAGGCACCAGTTAAGGAACTGTGCTCCTTTTCTGGGATCAGCTGCTTTAATCCGACCGTTTGCTATCAATTTGCACAGCTTTTCTGCCGTCTTGATGGATCAAGCCAGAGTCATGCCGACAGCCTGCTGGAATCTCTCCTCTCTGCAAATGTCCCCCAGTAGAGGAGAACCTGACAGTAGCTCTTCTGTCCCAGGCTTGTACATTATTTAGGCTGATCATTTTTGGTAGCAGAGGCAGATATGTATGAAAGGGAAAAATAACTGGACTTCCCAGGAGGAAAGCCAGACTGAGGGTGGTTGGCTGTTCTCTGTCCTGAGATGATGCTGTGCTGCCAGGCAAGCTGGCCTCATTCCCTTCTGCCTCAGCTTCAACAATGCCAAGAGATTTCCCAATACGATCTCGATTACCAGCCACCATGAAGAAAGCAAATCGGGGCTGGGTTTTCAGATCTAAGTCAAATTTACAGTGCTGTCAAATAAAGAAGAAAAACCCTCTGACATCCTTTGACATTAAACCTAAGTGCTTTCAGCTGGGATCATGGAGAGTGCAAATATGAAACCCCACAATGCCAATTTTTCTTAGTCACTCCTCTGATTACAGCTGCACTTTCGTGTTCTCCCTGGGATACACTGTTCAGTGAGGCTGGGCACAGTGTAGGAAACACAACAACATTGCAGGAACAGTAGTCACAATCACATCATCGTTGCTTCTGTCCAAGTACAAAAATTAATTAAAACAAGGAAAAGGGACTTACCTGGCGTCATTCCCCAGGGCAGTGTCAGAGGGAATTTGGCATTCTGCCCTCCTAGTTCTTGGGGCCACGCTTAAACTAACCATGGGGAGCTGAGGTATCTCTGAGCTGCTAAGTAATCCAAATGGCCTTTGTGCTAAAGTTTAAATGAATCAGGTCTGTTAATTATCCTTCTCCTCTGCAGGGTGATGCCAATAGGTCAGACACAGATGAGGACAAGACATCTGCCAACTTCGATGATGATTTTGAGAAGCTGAAAGACCTCCGAGCAACAGGTAGGATTTTGTCCCCACATTTTCCTGGGAATCTGAGAGCTACGACTCTGCTTCCACAGTCATCTTTTCATTGAAACTTATGGGGGAAAGTGGAAGAATCCATTTTATTTGGCAATTAATCCGATAGCTATGTTAACAGAGCAGCTATGCAAAAAGTGTTGGGAAAGCTAAATGAGCATTGATATTTCCTTTAAACAGATGTTTTCCTAATTTAAACTATACTAGAATATTTAGATATGTCTCATCGTTTCTTCTGTATCATTACCACAGAGTGGTTTGCTGACAGCAGTATTCTCACACTGCATCTCAGCAGCTTTTCAAATCAATCATGTTCTCATCTGTTCTTTTTGGTTTCTCACACAAATGCGTTTAGGTGCGGTTTGATTGATGGAAATGTTGCTGTTCATTTGTGTTACAGGAGGGCCTGGCAATTGAGGCAAGGCCACATTGTACTAATGTACTATAAACATGGAATAGTAGGTGACAGCCTTCACTCCATAGAGTTTGCAACCAGAGAGGGGACAGGAAAAGATCACGTATTTTAACAGAGTGAACAGTATGATGGTAAACAGGAGCCAGTTTAGTTCCTCTGTACTTTGATTCTCAGCTTGGGCTCTTGTTAGGATTACTTTAAATGCTCCTAAACCGGAGTTCGTTTCAGCTAAGGAAATGATATTGATTGTGGTGAGCAGATGGAATTCAGCTGAGGAAGGGGCAGAAGTAATTTGTTGGGGAAGCTGAGACAGAGCTGGATCACAACAAGGTGATGGAGCTGCTCAGTCTGCAGATGAAGCAACAAATTCGAAACACCAAGTGATCAAATGAATGTCCATTGCAAATAGCTGGCAAGGAACCCACAGCACTGACTATGCGCCAGCTTTGCACCAACTATTTGCTGAGCAGCTTCAAATAATAAGAGAGTTCTAGGAGAAAGAAATACTGTCACCTCTTCTCAGGTAATACAGGAATAGAAAACAGGGCTGAACTTGCCATCAGTCAAAGTCCATGAGTAATTGTGTGTCTCCATAAGCCTCATAGGTGCCAACCAGTGACTAAACAGCATAAGGACATTAACAATTCTATTAGAATGCCGTTGGTCTGTAAACAGATACACTGGCAAGAGGAAGGTGTATTGCAGATTAGCAAATTTTGAACTGGATCTTCCACCCCTCAAAGTGAATGGCAGTGTTCCCATGGACTTCTGTGGTGCAGGTCAGGTCTTTTTGCACAAGCCAGCAACTAAGTAGATGATACAACAGAAGCACGCTGCATTACAAAAGCAGCCAGTGGAAGAAAAATAGCAGGGGCAATGCACTCACTTGGATTTCTCACTGCAGACTTGTACTTCTTTCCTGCTGGTCACAGATGCTTCCCTCCCTTAAGACTGATTCTGCAGTTATTAAACCAGAATCCACTAAGCCCAGTAAAACAGGAGCTAGTTCAACTTTAGTTTTGTGTTTGAAATTAGTCTTTTGGTTTTGAGTATTACAGCACTCCATAGGGCTGGAGGTGTTATGTCTGGTTTGTCTTCAGTGTGAATATGGTTTTCGCAGTCTGTACTTGCCGTACAGCTAAAATAGATGCTTTCTGCAGTTACCACAGAGATGTGCCATTAGATTTCTCTGTTACAGGAGGTTTACTCTTCTAGACGGGTAGATGTGTAAAAGCCACTTCCATTTCCTGTCCCCTGAACAGATGACTAAAGACAATGACTAATGTTTGCTTAGTGCCTTCCCCATGAAGGGACTTAGAGCACATCAGAACTGCATAAAAATCTCTGTGCAAGACTGTATGACAAGGAGAAGAGATTAACTTCCTAGGGTGAATTTAGCCAGTCCTCAATGTCCTTTCCCTGGAAACTCTCTCCCAGTCCCCCAAAACTGTAACTCCACTCTAAATCCCAAGAAACAGTGAGCAAAAGAAGCTTCCTTTGGAAGGCAATGAGTTCCAAGTCCAGGCAGGGCTGAGGGCCTCTTAAAAAGTTGTGACATTTGCCTTATGCCTTCCAACGTGGTGGGGGTGATCTTATTGCCCACAACATTTCATCTCCATTTGGCAGAGTTCCTAGAAGACCAAGGAGCAATGTCCATTTTGAAGAGTGATTTCTGTAGCTGAGCATTCACCTTGTGTCCTCTCTCCCCTTCTCTCCAGAGATGAAGATGTACTCACTTGCCGTCACCCCAAATGGACACCTGGAGGGCAGGGGAAGCATGCCACCTCCTATAATCATGCGCACCGCCGCCACACCAATGCCCACACCGAAGTGTTCCCCACACATGGATTCAGTGCACACTTTTGTGGACTCGAGGAGAGGGAGTAACGCTTCGCTAGACCCCTTGAGCTACGATCAGAAGTCCTTGGTAGGTTCCTATTGCTAACAGCTGTCCCTCAAGTGCCTGCAAGCAGCAAAGATGATATATATGTGTGTGCGTACACACGTTGCTGCAAGATAAAAAGGAGGGTGATAGAGGTGAGAAGTATGTGGAAAGGCAGGAGGAGAACAGAGTCAAGAGGGAGAAATGAATGGGTGTGCTATGTTGGGGCAGGACAGTGACAACATAACAGTCAAGGACAGTGAGTATATGAAGAGTGGAGACAGGGATGTAGTGGGATTCAGGGTTTTCCTGCCTAATATCTGATTGGCAGTCCGTGCCAAGCCACCTCACTAGAGAGATGCAACCCGAGACAAGTCGTAAGTTCATGCTGTTATTCCAGCAAACCCCTCTGAGGAGGAGCAGGCATCTTTTGCCAACCACACTGGCCATTTTGTGTGGTTTCTTGTAGAAGCTGTCAAGTGTTGCTGTGAGGATGAGGCCTGTTTCCCCCCACAGTGTTTTAGGGTTGTATCTTGAATCCACCTTGTGTCAAGGGAAGTGAAGCCTTTGTCCTTACCAACACAGCAGCTGAGCTCCAGTTGCAGTACAGCAGTCCCATTAGAGGGGAAACAGAGGAAACAAGGTATGAGCTGACCGATTGCCACCAGGCACAGCTCATGGAGCAGAGATCTGGCTGAGCTTACTGCTTTGGCAACTGATTGCATTTTGCCCGCAACAGGGGAGCGGGAGGGCAGCTCTATGAAAACAGAGGGAGCAGAGTTAATAGACAAAGTGGATTTCTGCTGCTGCTTATCTATCCCATTCCTCTGCTCTGTAACTGCAATATCATGTTCAAATCAAGGCAGCGGACCGTGAAGGCACTTCACGCAGAGACACTATCCCCTTTGGTAAGCTGCTTAGTCAAGGTAATGCTTTCGAAAAGAAAATAGAGATGACTGTTGTTTGCCTTGGGGTTTCATGGGATTGTGAGTTGCTGGAGAGGGTTGTTCATCATTTGAATCCTTTCTCTGAGAGCACATCAGTGCCACCAGCCAAAGGAAGATGAAGCAGTCAGAGGAGAGCTGGCCAACGCTGAGGAGGGGGAGGAGGGCAGTTTGCCTCGTTTTGTGCTGGGAGGAAGCCATGGAGGGAAAAGGAGTTTTCCTTCTAGCTTTTCTGCTCTGACCTTAAGTGCTCTCATCCTGGCAACTACCCACCAGCCAAAGTGCACTGACACACTGATCAGTGCCAGAAATTTGCTGTAAGAGAAACATTCATTCCAGCTCCTTATGCAGCAAATTGAAGAGAAAGTAATGCAAATAGGGGCACAATTTCCAACAGACACTTGAGTGACTCAGGTGCCAGAGCCCCTTTGGAAGCCAGGGAAGTTGTGTGCTGAAACCACTTGAACATGAGGAAAGAAAATGCCACTTCAGCAATAGTGTCTTTGGGTTTAGTTTTTATGCACAGTTAATGCTGCCAGGACAGTAGGAAGTCATGCAGCACAGAGGAGCTGGTGCTACAGAGGTGCTACAGGTGTAGTTCAAGGAGTACCTTCAGTATGGGCTTAGCTGGGTGCTTGACTCCCATCTCAAGGCATTGGTATGATGAAATCGGAGCAGCGAGGAAAGCTGGAAGGGGAAGACATGACTTGCAACAAGAAGGGTCTTCCAGTCTGGGCAAAATGCCATATCCTTTGGCTTCTTCCTGCAAACAAACCCTCAAATGTCTTTCTCCTCTCTCAGTCCAGCCTCCGCAGTTCCCCTTGCGCCAACTGGGGCACCAGCAGCAACTGGGGAAGCCGACGCTCAAGCTGGAATAGCCTGGGCAGAGCCCCGAGCCTCAAGAAGAAGAACCAGTCAGGAGAAAGAGAGTCCTTGCTCTCTGGGGAGGGGAAAGGCAGCACAGACGATGACTCCGATGATGCCAAGTCCAGCACAGTCAGCAGGCCCTCGTTGCACCGCCGGGCAGAGTCCCTGGACTACCGCAGCTCCCTGGACCTTCCTGAGCTGCTCCAGTTGCCCACGATGCGCCACTCGCTCAGTATCAGCCCCATGGCCGTTCTGCCTGCTGAGTACCAAGACTGCAACGGCAAGATGGTTCACGTCCCCAGCGAGTTCTTCCTGCGTGTCGACAGCCACAAGGATGATGCCATGGACTATGAGGATGACATGGAGGATGTGAGTTGAGGGGGAAATTGGGCGCTCATGCATTAAGTGGCTTTTCCACTCCAAGAAGGCTGATTAAAAATCAGGCTTTGAAGTTTGTTACTGCTTAATGGCTGGTGTAGACAAAATGGGATGGGCATCCACTTCCCCAAAAGGTTTTTTTTAGCTAATGGGTTGGGTTGTTACCTTGCAGTGGTCTCTTAACGAGGTAAAACTGCAAGGGATTGTGCATGCATTTGCCTAGTATTTCGACTGGTTGAGATTGTCCCTCTAGCCCAGGAAGCCTCCAAAAATGATCTGTAGACACAACAGCTAGCTAATGTCTTTGCTCACAAGAGCTGTTTGGCATCTCGAAGGCTCAAAAGCCTAGAAAGAGTATTCTCTATTTAACTTTTTGGCTGTTTGAGGCCTTTTTGCTTTTGACACAACTTTGGATCTCAAAACGATACCTGCCTAGAATGTCTTGCTTTGTTATGTTTATATCTCACTGTACAGCAGCCCCTTTCTCCCACCCCTTTCCTCCCTGTTTTGTTGGGTAAATGTGACAATGCCTGCCACATGTCTGTCCCAAAAGCCGTGACTCCCTACAGGTGCTATGAAATGCCAGGTACTGCCCCCTTTCACAAAAGGACTGTGAAAGTTAAAGAGGCAGGAAAATAAAAGAGGAAGAAAAGGTGTTTCTTCTTTTCTATCCAGAGTTACTGCTACCGAATTCGTAAAGTCCTGGAGCCCTACAAACCACAGTGGTGCAAGAGTCATGAAGACTGGTCCCTCTACTTGTTTTCCCCACAGAATCGGTAAGAAGTCCCAGTGAAATGCCAGCCCACCAGGTTTTTGTGCTAATGGAATACTACATTCCTAGCTAGCCTTCCCTTGAGAAAAATCCCTCTCTGATGCAGAAGCACCGTGAGAGTTTTAGGAATCCAATTCCTGATTTTTAGGTAACTTTTTCTGTTACATGTGGGCAGAATTGTTGCATGGTTCGCTCCATGCCTGTCTAGGAAGAAGGGTGGCTTAACCAGCATTAATAATAGGTGTTATTACATCTTGTTCACTGCATTGATAATAATGGCTGAAGCTTGTGGAGAGACTAGCTCACCACCTGGGCTGATGCTGGTGGCACAGCTGCTGAAGACTTTTGAGGACGTGCCATTCAGGTGGGAGTCTCTCGCTGACCCAAACATCTGAAGGATATTTTTCTCCCCACTATTTCTTCAGGTTCCGAGTGATGTGCCAGAAGGTCATTGCCCACAAAATGTTTGATCACGTGGTGCTGGTCTTCATATTTCTCAACTGCATCACTATAGCACTGGAGCGACCAGACATAGACCCACACAGCACGGTGAGTACCTGAGTCATTTTCTTCCTTGATGCAGCATCCAGATCTTAGTCTTGTTAGGGCAAGACCCTGCAAGATGAAAGATGTTTGTTTTCTAATGTATTTAAATAACTTGCCTCTTTTTGTTCTATGTTTTACAGGAAAGGATATTCCTAAGTGTTTCTAATTACATCTTCACTGCAATCTTTGTGGCTGAAATGATGGTTAAGGTAATTACATCTTCATTCCATGGTCCATAGTGAGGCCTGGCAAAGACCAGAACATGACGTAGTTATGATCTGGGTGAAGATTTAAATGTCTCTCTTCTCCTGGCTGTAGGTGGTAGCTCTTGGCTTTTTCTCCGGGGAGAACACCTATCTGCAGAGCAGCTGGAACGTCCTGGATGGAGTCCTGGTCTTTGTATCTATCATTGACATTATTGTCTCCATGGCATCGGCAGGCGGAGCTAAGATCCTGGGTGTCCTTCGTGTTTTGAGACTTCTGCGGACCTTGAGACCTCTCCGGTACGTTCACCGATAGGGTGGCTGAGTTTGCTTTGTGATGATAGATCAAGGAGTTTGAGAGGTCTTGCTTAATAACACAAAAAGCTGAAATACAGTATGGGTAGAATCATTTTTGGGGAGCTCTTATCTAGTGAAACTGTTTGAAAACAGTGAAATTAGTTATAACATAATTCATCTTCACCAGCATGGAAAAGAGCGGATGGAGTTTGGAGTGAGATGTGTTACCGTACTCAGGCAGTTAGTGCAGTGAATGCCTCCTCCACGCTGCATTTTTATCACCGTTTTACAAATCAGTCTGGCTCCTTGTTAAACTGCACAACCTCACAGTCATTCCCAAGCAGAGGTCGTGTTGGCTGGGAGAAAATTTGCAATTGAACAGGTGCTGACAATAATTTGATAAGCTCCGGCATCTATACCTGCTCTCCCGTGCCTGCATATCCAACATTACTGCAAAACAATTTAGCTCTCAGCTAGGAAGAGGAAGGGGAGACGCTTTCAGTATTTGAGAAAAGGAATAAAGAGAATTTGTATTTTTTTTTACAATTATGCAATAACAAAGAGTGTTAATGCTTGGGGGATTTTTATCAGCTCACGGCTCCTGTTCTATTTCTGTCCTGCTTGGCAAGAAACACAAGCCTTTTTTCATGAAATTTCAGGGGAAATAAGATAGGGACCTCCTGAGACGTGTAGGCTTTCTGATGAAAAGCTGCTTGCTTGTGAGAGTAATAGGAAGAGGCAATCTTGTTTAGGCCCATGACCACAAGAACAACAGCTATTTGTCTTCTGCTCTCTATTTCCTTAGTGACAAGTAACTTTGTGAGTGTTTCTGTCTCCTCTCTTGCTCCGATGCTCCGTTCTCCTGGTGGCATTGGGGTCCCCTTGCAGTGCTGGCTCACCAGGAGCCACTCTGGGTCACCCTGGACAAGCCTTGGCCTGGCAGCACCTTGGGGCACCTGTCTAACATATGTAACTAGGAACAGAAATCAGGGCATAGGCAATTTGTAAGTAAACGTAAGGGGGGAAAAAGGGAATTGGTCTTGGAGAATAACTAGGCCAGATCCTATTAATAGAGAGGAATTCGTCACCTCTCACGATGGCTTCACTTATCACAGCCTCTTCTAGGATTACTCCAGGGACCATTCTTAACACTTTGTAGGTGCAGTTCAGACTGCCACATTATTTGCTGCCAAACAAGACCCTATTGGAATGCTTTGTCCCTGCAGCATACAACTCTCCTCTTTTCTCTGTGTTCGGCAGGCATGAAAGCATCATTAGCCGTGCAAGCTCAAGCTACCTGCAAGGACTCCTACCCTCTCCACTCTGCAGGCCCCTCCTAAAAAGAAGCTTTGATGTTCTTCAGTCAAAACACCCATCTTCCCAGAACAGCTTGCTTGGGCTAGTTACACTTATGTGTGCAAACATATTTTTCACACGCCCATGGGAGAGCCATTCTCCAGGCACTCATACAGGAAAGGAAAACACTTGTTCTCCATAATACCCAAAAGCTGCTGCTTCAGGCTGTACTCAGAGCATGCCTGGCCTCTCACAGCCTCACAGCAAGCAAGCTGCTCTTTAATAGGATGACCCTTTGGCTGTGGAGCTGTTGATCACAAGTTCCTGTTAGCTAAGAGTCAGTTCAGGAACTAATTAGGAAACAAATTGAAATTACTTTGTTTGAAAAGTCGTCATGGGGCCCAGGCCAGTAGGGCAGGTGAGCACTTATGCCTGTAGAAAGAGGACAAGACACGCTCTCTAGTACCACTGTGAAGCTGTTTACACATGTTAGGTTAGGAAGCAGGCTCCTGCCTGGTGTGTGCCCCTCTGCTTGGATCAGAGAGACCTCAGAGGAGATCAGCTCTCTGGACTGAGGCACAAATAGCCCTGTAGTGGGAACCTCTGTGATATTCCTCCCATAGAGAGTATTCCCTCCTCACTGTTACTAGTAAGCAGTTGCCCAACACCCTGCTGACAGGGTGTCTTACACTTTTTTAATTCCATCTAATGTGACTGTGAATGTTCTGCTTGTCTAAATAAGTCACTAATCGCCTCTGTTGCCTGCAGGTAGAGGAGGGTTGTGTTAGCTTTACTGCAGCCCAAGGAGAGGAGGCAAAGCAACCATATAATAACAGGGCATGCATAAAAATTAAAAGCTTTATTGTTTTGCCATTTTTTCCAGAGTCATCAGCAGAGCCCCAGGTCTGAAGCTGGTGGTAGAAACCTTGATCTCCTCCTTGAGGCCTATTGGGAATATTGTTCTCATCTGCTGTGCTTTCTTCATTATCTTCGGGATTTTAGGCGTCCAGGTAGAGTATTTCCCTCACCACGGCCATATGTAAGTGACTGCTGCAAAAGAGAAGCTGTTTTTCTCACCACCTGGGGTTAAAGTGGAAGTAATGAGCTTAAGTCTCTCCAAAGGAAGATTTCAGTTAGGTGTTAGGAAAGAAGAGCCAGGCCCTAGAAGAAATGCTCCGGGGTGGGGTTAGCATCTGCTCCTTGGAAGGTTCTCGGGATTAGAAGAGCAGACCTCCCTGATGAACAACACAGCATCAGCTAAGCCTGCCTGAGGGTAGGGGAAGGAAAAGACAAATTCCCAAGATCCCTCCTGGCTCTGTGTGCTAGGATGTATATAATATCTCTTCCTCAGAAGGGAGATTGTCATCTTCTCAACAAGACAGGGCAGGCCTGCAGGATCACCTTCCTTCTGTGTCTGAGGCAATACACAACAATGTCTCAGGGCCTGAAGTTTCACCAGAGGTGTTTTCCTGCCATGTGTGTTAAGACAGGTATCTGAGCTGGACAAAAAGGAAAGGAATTTGAACTTGACAAACAACTCTACTAGGGGAAAGAAAGATAAATCAGGGAACAGAATTTTCAAAGCTGCTGCTTTTTTGTTTTTTCTTTTTTTGTTGCTTCTCAAATACAGCTTTTTAAAGGCAAATTCTACTACTGTGATGGTCCTGATGTAAAAAACATCACTACAAAGACTGACTGCACTAACGCACGCTACAAGTGGGTTCGGCGGAAGTACAATTTTGACAATTTGGGACAGGTAAAGTCCTCATTGCAGGGATTTTCTGTGCCAGTTTTTAATGGATGAGCACTTAAAATGTATTCGTTGAGGAAGGTGTGGAACCTCCATCAGAGGAAGTTTCCAAGAATGACGTAGGCATTCATCTATCAGAAGCAACCCTAACTGGGTAAAAATGGATCAGGTCACCTCTTGATCTCTTGCAGCCAGACTTCCTAGGGTTATACAATTCCTTGTTTATAGGAGAGTGTTGTCTTAAAGCCACTGCTTTTGCATGCAGTCCCTCATGTATGGACCTCAACTTTCACTTCTAGTCTCTTGACTTCTAGCTGTTATGTTTGCAAATGAAAAAAATAAGGTGCTGGCTGAAAAGCAATACAGCCCATAGTAGGAGCTGGGATATATTATTGCTTTTTAAAACCCCATGACATTGGGCCAGCCACTTGTGCTTTGGTGACCAGAAAGCCTAATGTGTCTGAGCAGAAGTCAGCCTATATGTGAGGGAAAAGGAGTGTTAACAACCATAGTTTGCTCACTTTTAAGCCAGATGTGGAAATAGGTAAAAGCAAGCCACAATGTTGCATTTCTCCACCAACTCCAGGCCAGATGATGTGCTGTGAGCTGTGGATTGGTTTTGCTGAGCATTGTCTGTTGATAGTTTCTTCTCTGGGGACTAAAATGCAAGACCAATCTTTTCTGTTTGTTTGTTTGTTTTCTTGTAGGCCCTCATGTCCTTGTTTGTCCTCTCCTCCAAAGATGGCTGGGTGAACATCATGTACGATGGTTTGGATGCCGTGGGTATCGACCAACAGGTAAATGTACTGCAGAGTCCAGATGTGTTGCTCTCAGAAGTGTCATGCCTGGGTGACTGGTGGTTTTGAAGTCCCAGGAAGGAGCAGAGCTATAGGACCTTCTTGAGGTTCTGACTGCCCATGAGGCTGCCAAGGTTTTCCGTTCTCCACTGATTAGCTTTTACAGTGGCTGCGCCCCATGTACTACACAAACAAGCACTGATGGGGTTTCTAATTAGAATGATGGTACTTGCGGAGGACCACACGTGCCATTGCACTGCGGCTTCACGGAAGGCATGATGAATAAGAGCAAACTGGTACGAGATGGGAAACAAACAGGAATGTTGTGAAAGAGACATTGTTAAGTTTGTGTGTTATGTAGCATTTGCAAAGGTAAGTCAAGTCTTAGATGGGTAGTACCCCATTGTAGCTACAGTAACACTTTGTACTTAATTTTCCCCTGCTTCTGAAGATCTCATAACAACTGAGAAACATTAACCATGAGCCCACATCTCAAAAAAAAAAAAAAAAGCTGGAGCCTATCTTTAACCAAAATGATCTCACAGGTGGGGTGATGCACATCCACTGGGTTTTATCTTAAGCTGTATGAAATAAATGCCAAAATAATTAAATCCTGTAAGCCAATTTACGGAGGCTAGGATGGGTTTTACAACAAAAGTAAAATTTTAGTTGATGAGAAAATGAATGAGAGGAAACTGTTTTGGGAAAAACCTCCTAACTCCTGCCAGCCCTCTCCTCCTCCCCACAAGTATACTGTGCTGTCTTGTTGCTACAGAGTGCCCAGTATCCTGACTTATACACATCTTGTCTATGCCGTTTCTCTTCTCTCTTGTTTTTTAATTCCCCACCTCACAAGCCCATCCAGAACCATAACCCTTGGATGCTTCTCTACTTCATCTCCTTCCTGCTCATCGTCAGCTTCTTCGTGCTCAACATGTTTGTGGGGGTGGTGGTGGAGAACTTTCACAAGTGCCGACAGCACCAGGAGGCAGAGGAGGCCCGGCGTCGGGAGGAGAAGCGGCTGAGACGCTTGGAGAAAAAGCGCAGGAGTAAGGAGATATACCTGTCTGGTCGGTAGACTGCGTTACAAACCAAAATCTTTCTGAGCCCTGCCTGCTCCCAAAGCAAGACTTTCATTTTCCTTTGGTTTTGTTTCCATGGGATTCAGGAGGCTGTTTTGCTTCATTACCTCTTTGGCGGTACCTTAAGTCTTGGGTTGCCAACACCCTGGAATTGTTCTCTACGAGCCTGATGTAAAGCATTACCTGTTTACTTGGCTGGGGAGAAAATCCTCCTCCAAGCAGAGTCCCCTGTCATGCTCTGCAAAGGTGTCCCAAGCACCGAGCGGGAGCTCGTGGTGTGACTGAGGGATGCAGTGAGTAAACAGCTGCAATGCTTACTGTGTGCGTGAAGGCCAGTCCCGAGGGTAGCCCTGTGGCTTAATGTGCCGCTTGCATCTGATGATGGTGGTGGTGGTTTGATTTATTAATTCTTTTCTCAGACAAAATAGTTGCGATGCTTTTTAGCGTCCTAGCGCATGGCCCCGCATGCCACAAACATGCTGCATGAGGGCATGAACAAACTGACAGCCCTGGGGAGAAGAATGGAGCCCCAAGATGGGGCTGTCCAGAAGATTCTTCTCTGGAAGATGTCCATTACAAGAGATGCTTGCCCCATCACAGGCTGGGGGAGCCCTTCACTGCTGAGCAATGTGCTGGGACTCAATTTGTCCTTGCAAACAGTCAACATGGAAATACTGGCCAGATGCAGGGCCATTAGGGTGCAACAGAAGGCCTTTAGCTGAAATCTGCTGCTTAGTGGATCTAGTAGGGACGATCAAACCAGACCAGAAAAACACCTGAGCTTGTGCTCCTTTCCTGACCCAAACCTTCCCAGGGGTTCTCATGTATTAATTCTCACCTCCACTGCTCCTTGGCAGGCTCCACCAGGGACAAGCTGCCTATAGCATCTGGTGGGTATTCCCAGGGAAACTGAGAGGAAACCAGCCACACCAACTTCCCAGCCAGTTTTAGTGAACAGGGATAGCCTGCATTAGATGCTGGCAAGCATTTTTTAGAAGCAAGTGAGGGAACGTGGCTTGGCCACTGTGATCAAAGATAAGCTTGGTCAGGGATAAGGCTTGAGTGCTTCTGGCCCCGTTTGCAGCAGCAGCCCTGTGGCTCTTTGCCTAGCGCTGTGCTGCCCTGTGTAATCTCCTGTAAGGACCTAATATCTCATTGTGACAAACGGCTAGTTGCCTCCCAAACATCAAGCCATAGGTATCTGTTTTCAGCTGGGAAAACTGCAGTTAGATCGAATAGTCTTTTGTCTGGCTCTAAGGACATAGCAGTCAGGGGCTTTGCTAGTAGAAGCCCCAGCTAATTTCCTCCATCCATGCTTGAGTCAGAAGCCAGGCAGCTGTATCTCTCGCAGCTCCCTTCCTGCTCTTGTGGTCCTCTTTATTAGAGCCATGGGAGACCTCAGCACTAACTGTCTGCACCGTGGTCTCCACAGGGCCTTAATGACAGACTGACCTGACACCACAGTGAAGGCCAAGCCCATTTCATTTTAGCCAGTTGTGAGTTAAGTAGCTGGGTTAAAATGAAATCTAGATCGAATTATTCAGCCACAAACAGACGTTGAATCTCTTCAGAGATTTAGAAGAGTTCAAATGCAATTTCATTTCCCTTTTCCCATTTTTGTTTCTGAGTTTGAGGTTCCAGCTAGGATTAGAAGTAGAAATCCTGAAGGCAGCATTTCCAGCACAATAAGAGAAATCAGTTTCAGGCTCTCAAGGGTCCTCCTGCTTGTGCAGTATTTCTACCCCAATGTGCTGACCCAAGAAGGCATTCAGATAAACTCAAAGTTTATATGCAAAAAAAAAAAAAAAAGCACCTTATTTACAAAGAACATTAAGCATCCTTAGAGAAAATAGGCTGGGGCACAGGTAAGGAGGGATAGCTTAACCACAGCCAGTTGTTGTTCCTGATTAGTATGTAAATCTTATTACAAGTCTGTCTGTGGCTCACTGCTTAGACTCCGAAAAGAGCCAGTCCCTGTCAAAGTGATGGACACTGTTACATTGCCCCTCTTTATCCAGCTATCTTGAAGGACAGAGACAAGGAGATATTTCAGACCGCAGGCTGAGGCATTGCACAGATGTGGGTTGTAACATTTCACTGAGAGCGCGCAGGGAGGAGGACAGCTTTCTGGAAGGCGATCAAGTCCAATAGAGCAACTGAGGGGCTAAACATTTGGCCATGTGCTGGGCTTCCAAGAGGTTACCTCAGATCGTCTGGCTCTGAGGTCTCCTACCTGCCTCTGTTCAGCATGGACAGCTTGGCATCCAAATTTGAGTTGTTAACAAGGTGAAATCAAATATCTGATACACATTTTGGAAGATTACTATTTACATTTTAATGGATTTTTTTCATTTAAATGGGAGGAGTTTTCACCTCCTGGGTAATTTAGAAGATGATGGATTTGGTCAAAAAATGTGGCAGACTCAGAAAGATGTGAGATGTGGTTGGTGCTGCGCGTGGCAGAGTTTCTGGGCGGGGTGTCTGTGTGCACGTGCAGGCATGGGATGCTGCACAGTGACGGCGGGCTGGCCAGCTTTCCGTGTGCCTCACCCATACGGAGGAGCGGGTGACAGGCCAGTCCCCACGGGGCAGGTTGGGCACAGGAGACCAGTGATTCTGTGGAGGAGCAAGGAGCCTACGTTGGGAACCCTAGCAGAGCGCCCTGCTTTTACTTCAGTTGCCATTTCTAGTTTTTGGCCTGAGGAGACCATAAGGGGAGGAAGAATTAGGGCTGTTAACAAGAGTAAAATCCAGCATAGCTAACAGATGTACTATCTGAGCAACACCCATCCATCTGGACTCGCCCTGTCTGCCTGGCATATCTTGTCTGTGTGTCCTGTCTCCTGTCTGTAATGTCCTCTGTGTGTAGCAACCCTGTGTGTGTTTCTGTGTATTGAGGTCTCTGGGCATCTGTAGGTACCTACACACACAGAAACGCACCACTGAGCCACAGTAGGCTTGGGCTCAGGCCTGGAAATGGGTTAAGCCTCAGCTTATCAGTGCCTGGATGGTCCCACCCGAGCAGGCCCTGAGTACGAATCCCAGGCTCTGCAGGCTGGGTTGAGGATTTGGACCCTGTGTGCAGAGCTATGAGCCTGGCAGAGGGATTGCTCCGTGGAGGACACAGCCCTGCAGCAGGACACAGCTTCTTCATCAGACCCCATGAAGGTGGGATGGGGAATCATCACGTGTCCGTTTTTGGGGTACTTTTCAGGCCTTTCAGGAGCCTGGCAGGAAAGTCCCTCTCAGCCCACATCTCTGCTATCAGACACCTCCTCAGACCTTTCCAGGAAGCTTCTTGTTTCCCACCTGAGGGCCACTTTCATGCAGGGATTGGGACAGGGTGTGACACCGCCTGCCCCTTGCCAGCGTGCCTTGATTCTCTCTCTGCTCCTGTGACAAGCATCACTCGAGGCACCGGCAACGGAGCTCATGGACCCAACGTGTCAGCAAGGCACTGCTGCCGTGACAGCAGCAGCGGCTGCAGGGCCCAGCCTTCACGAGCAGGCTGCAGTAAACTCAGCTGAGGCCAGGGCCAGCACTGAAAGAAGGCACTGGCTTTGCCAGTTAACTCTGCTCACATGAGAAAGGAGGGCAGGGGGTTGAATGCACCGTACAAATGCATGTGATGTGGTTTTAAAGGCAGAACTGCACAGCGTACTTTTTCACGTGAAGGTAAAAATTCAAGATAAACTAGAATATTTTTCTGACACAGTCACTACCTCCATCCACTATATCTACTGTGTAAATAAGTGTAGTGTAATTTAATAATCCTGCAGCTCCTAACCTTTTAATGAGGTTCTCAGAAGACACAGACTGAAACCAGCCTCCCCAGATTAAAGTTTTTGATTAAAACCACATGGATCAGCTTGATCTCCTCTGCCTTCAGGATACAGAGCCAGATCCAACCCACCTGTATCTGCTGTGAAGCCAGCAGCAGCTGGCCCGCTGAGCAGAGCACGATGTCAGGTCAAACGCAGGCAATACCCTGGGCTTCAAAGGCTGCAGGCGGGGTCTGGGTGACACTGTGTGCCGAAAGCAGCGCAGGCAACGCTGGAAAAGCTGGAAATGCCTGACACAGCCCAGGGGAGGCCCTAGCTGGGGGGCAGAGAGTGCCTTTCAGTAGTGACACCGAGTCACTGGTCCCTGAGAAGATCCCGAGAACTGAGAAAAGGCAAATGCTTTTTTCCTGATTTCCACTCGGTGTGCGAGGAGCCTGGCCACAGCTGTGTTTCTCTGAGGCATTTCCCAAGACAGAACTGAGCGTCTGGGCTTGGAGAAGGAAGAGGCCAGTTTTGTTTTAAGACCCAGCAGAGATGCCTTTCAGAGCGCTGACTGTAAGCCTTTCTTTATAGGGGTGAGCAATCGTGGGCAGCACACAGTGGTATTTAAATGAGTCCATCCTCTCAACGCCACAAACATCTCTGTATCCAGCAGAAACATTTGAACTGTAACTAAAATTTTGGGCACTGCGTATCTGAGTGTTTAGTATTTCCAACTAGGGAATTATCAAACCATCTTGCGTATTTTTCCAGGCAGCTGCAGGTACAGAGCTACTCTGTGCCAAGCATGCATATAAACCCATTAGGGCTTTCTAATGTTTCATGCAGGGGAGAATAATGGAGGAGCCGTAGCTAGCAATTGTAATGCCAACCTAAATGCTTTTAAGCTAGAAGACAGTACTTCATTAATTTTCATGTCAGCAGAATCACAAGCAAAGAAGTTTAAATACTCTTCAGAGAGGTGAGATTCAAGCATTAGCCAACATCTAGAAGTGGGGGCGAGAAAGGACTGTGGTCCTGTATTTCCACCAATTCAAACTGTCAGCTGCAGGGATACTTGTCTGTGTTTGATATAAGTCTGCTAGTTGGTTGATGGGAGTCTTATCCCAGAAACCGTTTCCCTGGAGAAACCAGGCACAGGTTGCATTTTGCCTGCCCTAATTAATGATGCATTAGGTCTTCCCCGTTTGCTGTGCCCACATCCCCATGGTCCGCTGTTCTCCTCATACAGGTTCTCCTGCAGGCCCCACATCTCTGGTTGAGGCAGGCTGTAGCAGTAGGTGTGTGCAGTGAACACTTACACCCAAACTGGGGAGAATAACAATAGTATATTCTCACTAAGAGCTAAAAAAGCGTGTCCGAACTGAAAGGAGACCAGAGCTACTTGTTGTGCTTTTGACTGAAGTAAAACTCCTGTTTTTAAAGGGACCGGAGATGAACAGTGACCCAGCAGAGCTGGAGACCTTGGAGCTCTGAAACGCAGCCTCCCTCCCGCTCGGAGGGGGTCAGAGCTGCAGCGAAGCTGTGTGGCTGATCTCTCACTGCTTTTACCCTGCTGCAACCCCTCTGCCTTCATGGGATTGTCCTGACACAACGCTAGCATCGCCGAGAGCAGAAGCTGGCCTGTCCTTCCTGCACACCCCTGCTCACTACCGTTAGCCTTGCATGAGCGGTATCTCCTCTAATGGACATTGCATGGGTTTCTGCACTGAGCATGACAGTGTTGTTGCATGTGTTTCGAAGCGTTGTCAACTTTATCCCAGACTGTCCTTGTATGTGTCGCCCCAGGAGAAGTTTCTTTTTCATCTGTTAACCTGGCTTCAGGGATGTAGTACATCCTAAACGAGTAAGGCATTTCCTAGAGCTCTCTCATCCCAGGTTAAGTTAAACCTATCCCAAGTTCTCTGAGCAACCAGTTGACCCGGTATAGCCAGTGCTGAGCAGGGGCAGAGTGTACAGACACAGACCCCTGAGACACTTTCAGGGGTGGGTGGTTCCTCCTTACTATTTGTATATCCAGCCGTGTAAAGAGAGAGCTGTATTGCTGGCAGGCAGCCTAGAAAGTTTTCTGTTCAGCAGCTTTACAGTGGAAGATGTCTTCTTGGGATTATGCTTTAGAATTCTATAAATAGTTTACAAAATGCAACAAACACCTGATCTTTTACTGGATAGTTAATCAATAGCTGCATTTGGGCAGGTTAGAGAGTAGTTGCAGTCACCTACACCCTGTTTTCCGTATGTGCTGGTAGCCAGTGTATTCACACACTGCCCGTCACTGCTAATGTTCTTCTGAGATACATTAATCAACCATTTGTCATTAATAGAGAGTCCCTCAATATAATATTCGACTGTTTGGGGTATTCTCAGACCTCCCAACGAGCTGATTTTTTGCATTCCCAAGAAGACAATTTCAAAAAAAAAGAGTAGAAAAAGTGTGTTGTAATCCTGAATACACATGAAAGTACATTGTACAGACTTAAATAAATAAATATTATACTGCAGTGTTTTTATTAGTATTTTTTAGATGCACCACAAGGTTAGCTGAGCTCAGTAGCAAAGACAGCCATACCAGTCCAAGAAGACTGGTAGGACTAATGCACATGAAAGCGACACAAAAATGTATTCAAAAACAATTGTGTTTGCTTTCGTCTTGTTTTTCCACACCCATTAGCAGAAAAAATAAGTCTAGGTGACCCCAGTCAGAAGGAAATGTTTTTTAAATGGCTCCACTCCACTTTTAACTACCAGAAAAAATAGTAGTTGAAAGAAAGCAGCAGATTCAGTTTCCCTTTATCCCATTTATTTTAGGGTTTTGGACTCTAACCTGGCATCAGTTGCACTACCAAAAAAAAACCCCCACATTTCAAGAGTCGCTCCATCTGAAAGATATTAGCAAGATGAGAGGAGTGGAAAATGTATTTCAGGGGGTCACTGAGTACTTTTGAACCTATTTCTCTCCTTATTTTTAAGGTGAAGCAACTCCTTTTTCCCAGCTCCTCATGCATTTAAAGCTGAATTTGCTGAAACATTTGCAAAAAAATCCCTCTCTATTAAGAACAATCCTGCTCTGACTTAGTATGAACTAACATGTCTCTCCCACTTGCAAAATCTACAGTAATGCTGACTTTGGCCTTAAGTACACTCTTTGAATATTTACATTTCTTAAGTTTGAAAAGAATTCGACTCCATCCGAGTGCCCACAGCCATCTTGTGGTCATAGTCTAATTTAAGAGAGACACGCGCAGTAAATACAACTCGGTCGCAGGGCAGTGTCCAAACACTCTCCTTGGAACAGCCCCGGGAACTTGGTCCTATGCAGAAATTTCCCCATTTCAAAAAGAAGAAAGGAGGAGTCATGACCAGAGGCAGATAAAAAAATTCACGTGGTCATAGCCTGAGCGGGTTTTTAGATACAACCATGTCCTTGTTCTTATATTTCCAGAGAAGCTTGTGCTGAAAGTCTTTGTCGAGACAAATGCTGAGCACCCCACTCCATTGCTGTTGATGCTCTCCTGTGTGCTACTAACCCTCACGCATGTGTCCTCCTTTGCCACAGGCATTGCTATGTATTCTTTAGACCTTAAAATACACCAAAAGCCTTCTGTCACAGAGCCTGAGCTCAGGTTACGTTCTTCTCTTACGTGAAACATGCCTGGCATCAGCGGGATTAGGAGAGATGCATATCAGAGTCCTGACCGATGAAACCTTCCCTCGGCCCTTCCTCTAAACTGGACTTGAAGCTTGGCTGGGCTTGAAGCTTTTCTCTTGGCTTTGGGTCTCATTTCCATCCTGCTCCTCACCCTTCCTACTGTGTGACAAGAGTCCCATTAAGTGAAGAGGTTGTCCTCTAGCCTGAGACAGAGCAGTAAGAACAGAGCGCACTTGGGAGAAAAACGGACCTGGTTGTCAAAGCTGTGGAGGACTCTTCTGCAGGCACAAGAGGTTTGGCTCAGCCTGATAACCCCACGAGGGTTCTTGAAGGCCTCTCTGCTAGGACGAAGCACTTGGCCATTTCACGTGGCTTGCTTGAATCAGTTCTCCCAAGGGCTTCGCCCTGCACCCGGGGGTGTGTAAGACATGACCTGCAGGCCACGTCGTGATGGCTGCCCACCACGCAGCAGGGCCTGCATTCATTGCATTGCCTTTCTTTCTCTTTTTCTGCAGAAGCCCAACGCAGGCCTTACTACGCTGACTATTCCCCAGCGCGGAAGTACATTCACACCCTCTGCACCAGCCACTATCTTGACCTCTTCATCACATTCATCATTGGGGTCAATGTCATCACTATGTCAATGGAGCACTACAACCAGCCAAAGGTAAGAGCCATCCATCAATGTGTTGGCTGTGAAACAGAGCAGCGTGGGGTAGCAGAGGACCTGAGGACCACACGCTGTTCCCTTGGGATACCATAGACCAGTGAGGTGTGCGGCCAGCCCTGCTTCCCTGGGAGCATACCCTGCTGGTTGAAAGCCTCAGCAGGCTCCAGGCTCGGCATTGCAATCCATCTAACTCCAAACCAGCTCTACCATTTGGGAGTCACTTGCCCCAGCCAAAAGCCTGATTTCCCTGCTCTTGCGTAAAAAAGCAGAGAATAAGGCTAATGGAAAGTGAGCTAAACTTTTATTACGAAAAGACCTGTCCAAATATTTCCTCTCCTGATCCCAGCCGTGACTGACCGTCAGACTGTAAAAGAGCCTAGAGTTTTAGAATATTCCATTAACAGATATAAACATGAAGTTAGTGCATGCACAGCAACTTTTCTTTTCCTTAATGATTTTAGAATAAACCAACTCTTAAGCACAACCCTTCTTTTCTTTATGTATCATAAAATCCTTCTTTCCCAAGAAAACCTTTGGCATAAATCATATAGCCTTTCCATTTGCTGCATATATTAATCTTCCATCACTTTATCATTCACGGAGCTCTAGGCTCAGTGTTTACTTTTCTAGTACTGCATGGTCTGCCAGGTAACCTGCAAATGCCTCCTGGAAGCTAAGCCACAGGGGCACCAAGCCACAGGGTAACGCGTGTGTGTTTTACACCAGCTGACTGTGTGCTGTTCTGCCCCCATAATTCCTTTGCATAACAGCCTTTGTTTTGCATGTAAATATTATTTATCCAGATTAGGTCTTATTTATACTTGTTTTATATTCATGGAAAATATAGTGGTGTAAATCTGAATGCAAACCATCAGAAATGATACGAGAATTCGGGCTCAGGCAGTGTGCTTCAGATGAAATAGTAAATTCTCCCACATTCTTTTAAGTTGCCTTTTTTTTTTTAGGCACTGGAACAAAAATAGGGATAGTAGTGCATTGAGGAATGCCAACATCTGAAAAACTTTCAGCTCTTGTTCCCAAAAAATCAGTGCATGGTTATCCCACATACCTGGAGTCAGCAAAGCGCAGTCATCACACAAATGTGACAAGGAGAGCTTTCCTGTGCCCTGAGGCTTCCTCTGTCAGCAAAGCAGACATTGCTTTGCAGACTCCTCTATTGCATTTTATCCCAGTTGTGTCTGTTTTGATGTTCCCTGTTATCATTTTTTTATTGTAAGAGACCTATACTACATTTAACTAAATTCCCCTTCCCTCTCTCTTCTCCCCAAATCCCTATCCAACCAAAGAGCTGTTTCACTCTGCAACTATCTATTTTAAGGTCCCAGCAAGATTCTTTTGCTATTGTTGGCCTACAGTTCCAATGAAATCCATTATAAACACTCATCATCTTAAAGTATAAACACTGCGGATTCCTGACTTCCGAGAGCAGCTCTATAGAGAGCGTGAACATTGCACCAAATATGGACATACTTTGCCCAGCTCTAGAGATGTAACATTTTTCAGAAGGCAAGATATAATCCATCTCCAACATTTTTTATTTTTCTGAGTGTTTTAAGCAAAGCCATTGTCCTAAGGATTGCCATGCTGGAATAAATAAATGATCCATCAAGTCTTTATTCTACCCAAGGCTAGGCAGATCTGAAGAAGTAAACTTTATTAGATGGAGAAGGAGTAAAATTTTCTCTCTGACCCAAACTGAACAATTTATGCACTGAAGTTGGAGGATTGATAGCTCTTGACATTTTTAGCAAAACTACTATTAGTGTTTATGAGGTTTTCGTTTGCATCAGTGTCTAATCCTTTATTTGAGTTTGGCTGTGTGATTTAGAGCAGTTTTGTAACTGAGCTCTGCAAGCTATTATGACTTTACTTCTTGCATCTCTGTGCCTATGCCACCCTTGTGCCTGCCAGTCCCTCTGCAGGGGCTCTAGGAAAGGGTAGCTCGGGCTGGTCTAACTGGTGTCTCTCTTTTCAGTCCCTGGACGAAGCCTTGAAGTACTGCAACTATGTGTTCACAATAGTTTTTGTGTTCGAGGCAGTTCTGAAGTTGGTGGCATTTGGTTTTCGAAGGTTCTTTAAGGACAGGTGAGAGTATTTTAAACTCCTGTGCATTTGGGGTAGAGCTGTATTGACCTGGTTTCAAAGCCAGATGCTGGGTAAATGTAGCATTACTATGATTGTACTACATGCTGTGTGCAAGGAAGAGGCTGACTCTCCATGGGTGCAAACTTTATAGCGTAGGAACTAAAAATTTTAAGAACCGCTGGTACTGCTTTGCAGAAGGAATTCAGGAAATCTTACAAAATTCTAGATACATTCTTTCCCCCAGCATCTGCCTCTCCAGCACGTCTGACCGGCTCAGCTTAGAGGTCGGAAACAACCTGTTGGCATCAATCCAGTCCTCAAAAGAGTAGTTTGGGCAACCTAAGGTCACAGAGTTCCTCAGAACAAGTCTCCTTTGCAGTCCAAGCCAGTCCTTTGGTAGACTGGTGGCTTTGTAAAGCCTTTGGCAAAGACAGAGGTAGTTGTGTTCAGCCCCACTGCTTTCAGATCCCAGCTGCAGAGACCTACAGGTCTCCTTCTGCCTCACATTTAGCCAGAAGTAAATGCGTATGAAAGCACATTGTGGTCTGGCGACTTGCTGGGGAGCAGGGTGAGATTGAACACTTTTCCACAAGATCAGCTTGTTTGCTTCATTTATCCTGACTGAGTGGTTGGAAGCTGCTATGAGCAATATTACTTAGGAGGGAAATTGCATAGGAAAGACGCTCAGTTTCTTCACATCTTACTGTCTTTCTAGTGCTGGTGTGGAAGGCCCTCTACAAGCGTTAGGCTATAAATCAATGAAGATATTCAAGTGGAGTAATTCAAGAGACAGGTGACATAACATGGGAGCTGCTGTATTGCATCACATCAAAGGTCCCTCTAGCCTAGTATCTCGTCCCTGAGAGTGGCTCCAAGGGGACAGCAGGGGGACGACAGGGACGGGGAAGCAGGCAGGGACACTTCCCAGTCACAGCCTACAGCAGCTTGTGGCTCAGAGGCTGTCTGTGCCCGCTGCAGTGAATTGATTTTGTACTACATAGAAGATCATGGGCCCAGATAAGAGAGAGGAGAGGCATTTGGGATTTGCTTGCGGTTATTAACAGATAATTCTCTACTCTTGGGTGTCTGTCCATGTATGATTTTTATTTTTTTTGTCCTTCCTCTCTTTGTTAGGTGGAATCAGCTGGATTTGGCCATCGTTCTTCTATCAATTGTGGGAATCACGCTGGAGGAAATTGAGATGAATGCTGCGTTGCCCATCAATCCCACAATAATACGCATCATGCGGGTGCTGAGGATAGCAAGAGGTACGGCCTGCTCCGTAGGTCTCCAGCCATCCCTCCAGACAAGTCAAGAAATGGTTCGGCCATTTGTTCTTCTAGTCCTGCTGTTTCAGTTCGACTTGAGAACAGCTAGGCGATGAGGCTGCAAAATGTCAATTCAGAGACAAGCTAGGTGGAGTTTCATGGGTGTTTCCAGTGGCATCTTAGATTGGTTTCTAATTCAAACCTGGGATCACAGACCTTTTATACTGATACCAGACGAGAGCAGGAAGTGGTGGAGAATGGAGGATCAGAGCTTGAGATGATGCTCTTCACTGATGAAGTGCCTCCTCATCACTCTCCCATTTTCCTGCTGGGGCACGCTGGAGTTCTTCTGGCTTTTGGTCTGTCTTACTGATGTCCTTAACATTAATTGGTGTGGGAAGTAGTCAGGATGTTCAAATGTTCTGTGGGCCCTGCCAGGATGCAGTGAGCTTGCCATCTGTATGAATAGATGCAAGAGAGATGTAAACCCTCCCTACAAGATCTGAAGCTAGATTTCCTTTATGGGTTTTGCTCGAAATATTTCCCAGCCCTGCTGACCAGGATTTGATTCTCATTGTAGTGTTGAAACTGCTTAAAATGGCCACCGGGATGCGAGCTCTCCTGGACACAGTGGTACAAGCGCTTCCCCAGGTAAGCCCCCAAACTTCATCCACGCCCAATTTGTCTCCCTTGGTGGACTATGATGCCTTTTGGGCCTGGGGACAGCTCTGTGCCACCATATTTGGTGGGCACTGGAAGCCACCTGGGGAGGATATCAGCTTTCTCTGCTGCCACCAGTGCCTTGGTAGCAGAGTTTTACATGGCACATCCTGCTCACATAGTGTATGTTAGATGGGAGAACCAGAATGGTGGAGAAAGAGTTAACAGAGAGCCAACTGCTGTAGGCAGAGCTCTTAAAAACACAGATTTCACTGACAAGTTCAGGAAACACAAGGATAGACAGAGAAAGCTGTTGGTGAAAGCATTGGAAGTAGACAGCTTCCAGCTCAGCAGTTTTCTTTGTGAGACAGGAGCAACCATGTTTACTGACACCTATTGACAGAGGAGCTGCAGACTTTAAAAGGCAAATAGGGGGGATGTTTCTGAGTGTTAAAAGCTTGAAGTGGGGTCTCAAATCACCATATTCTCAGGAGCTGCAAGAGGAACAATGATGCTGCCAGTCTCAATGATATTTGATAGGATCCTTCAAGTGTTCAGTTCCTGGGACCACTTTTTTATGGATCCATTTGTTTGAAAAACGAAGGAAAGAAACTTTTTGCTGACTTGCACTCCTGCCTCAGAAAGTTCTAAAGCACATCAGAAGAATTCTAAGAAGTTTAGGGTTCCTTTGTTTTTAAAATCTTGTGCTATTTAAGCTGTGTTCTACTAGTTTGTGGGTTTGATGGTCTGAGTCTTAATCTTTCAGTCTTTAGAGTCAGCTCAGCTGCCTACACATTCCAATTTCGTATATCACCAGGGTCCTGTATCCCATCAGACAGTATTGGAAACACTTACTGCCACGCTTTACCCAGAAATGAGCCGATATGAGGTGCCAGGCCATCAAGAATGAGGCAGAGGAACTCTGCAGCCTTGTTCTCTGAGCTGGCAATTCAGAAGCAGCACTTTTAGGATGCATAAGCATGGTCAGTCAAGTCCTTACTTTTCAACCCCTCCAAAACATCCCACAGCTAAGTCGCTGGAAGGAGCTTTATGAGTGGGCCCACTCCATTCTGTGTAAAAGGCAGTGTAGCGTGCCCTGGGATGGACTGGGAGAGTCAGGCCTCCCCTCTCCCAGCCCCGGCCCCATAGGCACAGGGAGATGGCAGCGCACCGTGGCGGGCAGTCACATCCTGATCAGCTTCAGCTGTCTGCAGAGGGATCATCTCAAAGGCAAGATGATAGCACTGTGGCTTGGCCAAAAGCAGACACCGTGTAGGCATCTTTTCCAGAGTGTGAGTGGCCATATGAGAATCGGTAGAACTAGTACACGTAAGTACCCAGATACACCCCTATGAGTTAGTTGCTAGGTACAAAGGAGCCCATGATCGATTCGAAATGAACTGGAAAACAAGGGGAATTTCTTTTTCTTGGAAAGATCCGTTTACTTTTCATCACTGCCATAAAGATGTTTCTAATCTGAGACATTTGCCCTTTGGTATTCAGATTTCCTTTTCAGTGAAGGATTTTGGATGAGACTAAAGCATGGAATTTACCAACCTGACCCCTGTTTTGGCATTTCAAGAAAGCATTTGATTTGTGTCTATTTTTTTTCTTTCAAAAGCATTGTGATTACAGAGCTTATTTTCTCTTTCTCCTTGTTTTCTCTCCCCCCAGACAATAGGGTGGCTGCAGGCCAGGCTTTTTGTTTCCTTGGGGTGTTTTTCCAGTTTACATTCAAACCAAAGTCTCTTTTAAAGGGAAATCCCCAGGGATATTCCAAGCAGATCTTGTGCAGATAAAAATGTCATTTTGTCCTCCAGTGAAATTCAGAAAATGAGAAGGGAAGTTTGGGAAGACCTCTCCGACAATAATCACTCTTCATAAAGCTACAGCTTTCATTTCAAAGGCAGGGGAAGAGTTCCTACCCCAATTAATTTCGCAGCCTAAAACCACAGCTGGAAAATCCTCATCCAATGTGTCTGCTAAGTGACAAGAAAAATTAATTTGATGTTTTTTCATTAAGGTTTTTGGGGAAAATTCTTTGTCTGGTGTATGTAGAATGTCCATTTATGGGCTTACCATGACAAGGTATTGTCATTGCAGTACACTTTTTTCCTTTCTCTTTTGGGTGATTTTCATCAGCTTCCAATTTGTTTTTTATTCAGCAGCTGATATAGCTTGAGTAACACTTAGAGAACCAACTATCCCCAGACTTGGGGGAATGTTAGCATTTTGATCCAAGATTGAAGCTGTCACGGTACAGGCTTAGTCTCCTCCTCTGGAACTTCAGACTGACCTTGAGCTGCTGTTTTCAATACAGGAAGACTTCCTACCCTACTGCATCCTCCTTGTCTGATAACCTCATGTCTACCAGTTCAGAGATCTTCTCCTCCACCATCTCTCTGAAAAAAATGAGATGGAGTAGAGCAGAACAAATGAGGAGAAGCAAGAGAGACAGAAAGAACGGTCAGGGAAACGTCTCAAAATGGCACCTTCTTTGCCCGCCACCTCCATGCCCTCTTAGTCCCAGCAAATGTTTGGGATAGTGTGAATCGATCATCACGTTCCTGCAATAGGCCGTCTGTGCTTGTGCAGCACTGGCTCTTTTACCCACTACTGTGCAGTCTTGAGGCAGTATCTCCTTTTCAAACAGGAATCCAAGTTTTCCAATTTCACAGCTGGTTGACCAAGAGGTTGAACTAGTAGTGGGGCCACGGTCACCTAGAAAGGCACTGCCAGCCTCAGCTCTGAAGGTGTACCTCATGGCATACCCTTTTGGAGAACAAACGAAATCTGTCATGGACTTCGAAGTATGAAGTGCTAAAATCAGCTACGTTGGTGTAAACTTGAAATAGATCCACTGCTTCAAGCTGAGCAGCTAAAAAGAGCTGGGCTAGCATGACCAGCACTGACTTCATCACTTACACGTTGCCAGTCCTAATTAAGCCAGTTCAGTGCTGCCGTTCACAGACCAAAAACTCCCCTGTGATCGCAGAGGCCTGCTCCTAGCATAACACAAGCCACACAGCACTGCCCTGAACTTCAGCATGTCTTTTAAAAGCCACCTGGTCTTGTTTTAAGGATGCAAAGTGTTAGGAAATCGGCCATCCCCTATTGATGAAATATGTTCTTCCAGTAGATGTTTACTCTTTCTGCTAAAAAAAAATAGTGTTTTCAGTCTGAATTAGGCAAGTTTGTTTTTTCATTGGATGTAATTTTGCTTTTTTTCTTCTAGAACTTCTCTTTTTTGAAGCAATAAGAGAGAAAATAATCTCTTGCAGTCTGGCAAACGGAAGAACATTGAACTCCTTTAATCTCTCAGTATGAAGCAGGTTTTCAAGACCTGTTTCAAGTGTTTTCCTTTTCTTTATGAACTCTGGCCCCATTAAGGCTATATAATGAATTATACCACTCTTATGCTTCAGCTGAATATTCCCTTGCTTATACATCTGGTGGCTGCATCGATTTTGTAAGCAATGTCTGCCTTGTAAGACTCCTATTTGATGGTAATCCTTTAGTCCTTTTCACATCCACTGCTTTCCAAAGTACAATTCACCCTTTCTGTAGCGTGGCCTGCACTTCGCTCTCAGATTTGTAACTTTGCGTTTGGCTGGGTTAAAATGCTCATTGTGTAAGTGAGTCCACCACACTGAGCAGCCCAGCTCCGTCTGCACAGCACTTCTAGTATTGATTGCCAATAAGAAAACCTGCAGTCAATGCTAAGCTGCCAGTGCTCTTCCTGATGGAGAGGACAAAGTGGAATCCAGTCCAATTGCCATCCTGGCTCTGCAGGGCCAACAACAGTAAAATGTGGAGCTTTCCTATCAAAAGATCTGGGTTCTTTTTCCTTCTTCTTTCTCACTTGATCTGTGGATGGCACATTAATTAAGTGCAGAACTGTACAGTATACCTCCTCTTTGTCTTCAAAGCTTGGAACTCCCCCCAGATGGACTCTATGCCAAGAAAAAAGTGAAGAACTCCTCGTTCTATCAGTGCCCTGAAGGACAGAGTCTGTAGTTTGCTCCTGTCCAGGAGTTTAACTCTTCGTAGTGCTATAATTCCTGTGCTTATCTCAACTTCAGCTCTTGAAGAGGTTTTCTGGCATTGTGTAACAGCAGTTTTGGGACATAAACACTAGCCTGCTTTTGCCAGACGCTGAAAACCCACAGCGATTATGAAGCTCAGAGAGCAAGAACAGAAATGTCTTACCAGGAAGCGTTGCAGATGAGACAGATTCTGGAAGATAGGTATATGTGCGCTATGCTACTTACTGGAAAGAAGTGCAGAGATGCCTGAGAGATTTGAGTGCCAAAGCAGAAGTCATTAGGTAAAGAAACCACCATTCTGCTGGCTGTTAGCGCTGGTCTCCGTGGGGCTGAGTTGGATACTCAGAAAGGGGAGCTCATTCAGTTCAGCTAGTGGCCTGGTGGTTGCACCAATGAGATGACTTTAACGTCCAAGGTTGTCTGTCTGGCCCTTTCCACTAGTCCTGGAATTCGCACAGATGGGCTCTGTTTTCCAAGCAGACAAATGTGTCCATTTTCTCTTGGGTCTAGTGCATAAATTAGCCTGTGTTTTCCTGCTGCCAGGCTTATTGCTTCGGCTGGAGAGTGCTGGAAGGAAGATGAGGACTCGTCCTTGGAAAGGATTGGCAGGGGCTTAGTTTTAGGAGAAATTGCTCTTGACAGGCATCCCAGGGAGCCATGTGCATTGCCTGCATGGACAACTGAAATGCCAAGGTGTGGGCCAGCGATGCAGAAATAATTGATGTCAGAGCAGGAAGAGGCACAAGAGGAACTGTAGTGTGCCTCAGACAGCCATTGCAGGAGTGGGGCAGCAGAAGACATGTATTTCATCAATGCCTCTCCCAGAGCAGGGAGAGTAGAGGCCAGCAGGATCTAGAGGGATTTGGGTAGGATCACACAGCTGACAGCGCAACAGAGAGGTGATAGTGCTCAAGCGGCCGGTGTCCTGTTGAACGTGATCAGTGCAACACATTTGCAGATCAAGCTAACACAACCTGGCATAGTTGCTTTGCATCCCAGTGCCTGCAGATACGGGCTTTTTACTTAGTGGCATAGGTCAGAGGTTGAACTCTGATGGGACGTGCAGTGGTGCTTAGCTACTGCAGTCTCACCTGGGGGGAGGCAAAAAACTAATAGCAGTGATGTCCACAAGAGCTAAAGCAGAGGCAGTCTCCCCGGGCCACGCAGGGGCAGTGGGAGAAGGGTTTTGCTGAGTGTGTGGAGAGAAGGGTCGCTTTCCTCGCCGCTGAGCAGGGTTATTCCAGGGCTTTTGCAATGGTAGATCACAGATCCATCTGGGATGCACCATGGTGAAGGGTGGTAGCTTCTCACACAGGGCCTCCCTCCTCCTCTGGGGGGGATGGAGGACTCTGCCTCTGTCCCCACAGCATCCCTCTGTCCCAGGCACACAGACACTTTTGCCAGCACTATATGACAGCCAGGATGCCAGAAAGTCAAGGTCCGGGAGGAATCACAGATACTCACCAGTGTCTCCCATCTTCTCTTGTGGCTCGTCCGAGGTACTTTAGGGCACCAAGAACATCTCTGAGATGTTCTTCACCTCTGCTTCACTCCCTACAGGCCACAGCCTCCCCTCAGCACTGGAGCCACAGCAAATGATGGATAGCCCCTGGCTGCCAGAGAGAGGGCTTATCTGTAGTTTTCTCTGCCCAGCCAAAGGCACCAGCCCAAGTCAGGGGGAGTCTTATGGATAAACAGAGCATGGGCTGACCTGTTCAGTGCTGCTAGAGCGGAACCACTTCTCAGAGCCTGTGTGGGTGACCGGCTGCCAAAGCTGAGGTTGCTGACCAGAGCTGGATCTCTGTCCCTGATGTAGAGTCCAGCACAGGCATCCCAGCCTTTGGCTGCTGGAGAAAAGTGCCTGGATGTGCTCCTGCCCCTTCCCGTTCCTCCCAGCAACATGATTCATGCACAATCTTTTTCTTGTTTGGTCTCAGTAGATCTCAAAGTGCTTTACAGACATTAATTACCTATCCACAAGGGCATTACAAATGGGTATGTTGAGTTGCAGGAGAGAAATGACTCACTCAAGGTCACAGACACACGTCCAGTCTGCCTTCTCTGCTACTCAGCAGCTGCTGGCTGACCTCGCTGCCTCCACCTCAGCCCATCTCTGAGAACGTGCCTTGCGTCCTTCTCTGTGCTCAGGCCTTGGTGAAGGCCATGGGCTGAAGAGGACCTTCATTTCCTTTCCTGAGGGACATGTGCCAGAGAGCCATGGGCTAGCACTGACAAAATATTAAATCTGGCACTGACTTGTACTGATTCGGTACAGCCAGAAGCTACACAAATAGACCAAGCAGTTTTGCTGAAGGATCTGAGCAAGAGGGGAACCATTTTGCTCAGCCACATTCTCTTGAGCATCAGGTCTTTGTGGGCTGCTGAGAAACTCATGCCCTCTCCAAGCTCACGAGCCACCAACTGCCTGCACATATCCATGTGGATGCTACATCTGCAGGGAGTGGTCAGGGCAGCAGGTTGTTCTTGTGCACATGGGGAGCAACCTGCTTCTTAGCTGACACTCCAGAGCAGCTCTGGATGTCTAGATACAGGTTGGGACGGCGTTTAACAGTAAAGGTCATGGCATCACCCATCAAGGATCTTTGACTTGCTGCTGTCTCCCACATCTCTCTTTCATGTAGCCACGTTTCCACATCAGTCAGACATTCAGTTACTTCCCAAGAGATCCTGTGCATCAGCTGAGCTTTGGAACTGCCCATGCGTCTGCTCTCAGCCAAGGGCAAATGCAACCTTAGACATCAGCAAACACCACATTAGCAAACATGCTTCTGTTAGCATCTTTAGAGTATGCCTATGGCTGGGATGCCTTGAGCCTATACAGCAAACCCGTGAGTGTAAACTGGTCTTTGAAGGACTAATTATGAGACACGTTGGTTCAGTAATGTAATTAGTCATGATCTTAAATACAGAATCTTTTACAAATGCACATTAGATAGGTAAATTGTTTATGAGCAAATGTCAGCTCATAACATACTTAGCATGTTGAGAGACAGATAATAGTTTTGACTGATAACCTGGTAATAACTTTGATGGTCCAAATTCCTTGGAATTTCATCAATGCCAGAATTTTGCAGGCTGATTTATTAGGCTTTAAAATAGCAGTAAAATATTCAGCTTATAAGCTGCTTTGAAAAAATTCCAAGACCCTCTTCTGCAGTGCTACAACATCAGGCTTTAATTTACACTCAACCTAGAAAACTTGTTTATCACTTTTATTTTCCTTCTCTTTAATTATTTGCTCATTTGCCTCCCCGGCAGCATGTGTGTGCATTTGCGTGCGTGCCTGTTTTCCTGTGTTTTCTAATTTGCAGTCATTTTGCAGACTGCCTTCTAATGTCTTACAAACCACCAGTGGTCCAGCAGACATGCGTTAGGAAACACTATTCCAGAAGACAGTACGTGCAGATGAAATAATCCAGACCAGCCATCCACATCACTGTATTATCTCTATTATTCCCTGGAGTATGGCAATAAAGTTAGTGGAATTGCAAAGCTCTATGCGTAGTAGCCAGTTTAGGCTTCATAGCAATTACAGTCTCCACTGGGTGATTTGACTATTCCCATTTCTTTAATACAAAAAACCCTACTTCATAAGTGATAGCTGTGTTAATTTTGTTGTAACAGGTACCATACTGATAACCCTTCTAAAAATACCCAGCAACACTGTGGCTGTGCTGCCTCAGAGAAGAAAGCTCTCAAACTGTAGAGTTCACGAGAAGATACCTTGGAGATCATGAATCCCTCGGCCTGACTACCTGAATCACCATGTAGTTAATTTTTATTTAGAGATAAAATGATGCTTGTGACACCATGTCTAATTGGAGAACTCGATCACTCTCTGTTACAAGCCGATAGACACAAGGCATTTTAGAAGTGGCAGGAAAGGTAAATGTGACCAGAGTTAGTGGCAGGTAAAATGCAGGTGGTTAGCTGGTCAGGTTACTCTGCCTTTCGTGTTTTCTGCCTGAATCACAAAAAATCTGCTCTTTGAGATGTTTTAAAGGCTTAGACCCCATGTAGTGGTTGACTCCGGTGCAGATAACTGTATTGCCATTGTTATTAAGAACTTTTGTGTTCCCTTTAAGCATCATTGCACTTCTATTGCCATCCCCTTCAGCCACCTTGCAGTGCATGTTAATACGTGATAGTAGCCCACCACGCAGTGTTTGAACTGCAAGGTGCCTGCATTTAAGTGATGGCACATGGAATAAGATACTGAAAGCTAAAATTCAGGTAGTTGTTGTTGAGAAATATCTGTCAAGTGGCAAGGCTAGGAGAGCTTTATATCTTACTGGGGCATATGTTCCTTTTCTGAAAGGCCTCCAGGCCAGCAAAACTTTTGAAAACCAGGCAATTCCTCTCGTGGCTTGAGACACGTCTTGTTAATGTCACTGTCTTGAAACCCTCGGCCTTCGTGCTCAGAGTCTCAAACCTGGCAAACGGAAGGGAAAGGCCCTTAAAACTCAAACCAGAGCTCCAGGTCACTTAAACTACCACTGCACTGAAGTGCAGGGCTAAGTGCTGCTGAGGCTGCAGCTACGGGTTGGCCAAATTACCGATGAAGGCAGCATCCCGGGTGAGTGGAAGGGCGATGGAGAGGCACCAGCCACAGAGACTGCTTTGCACGTGGGAGCATCTGCTCCTTCCCCAGGACAGGAGACTTCTCTGGGTCTGTTAAAGCAGAACCGTGAAAGGGGACCAGGGTGTTGGAAGCCAGGGGAGATGATGATTAGCCTCTGGCCACCAGTCCCTCTTTTGCTTGTGTTGAAAATATGATGGAGCAATTTAATTCATGACCTCAACTTGCCTGACCCTTGTTCTGCTTTCTCCTTGTGTAGGTAGGGAACCTTGGCCTACTTTTTATGCTCCTGTTTTTTATCTATGCTGCCCTGGGAGTGGAATTGTTTGGCAAGCTAGGTGAGTAATGTGCCTGACACAATTTATTTCATCCAGGTGATGTTTATTTGGTATCTAGCTGTTCCCTTTCTTCTCTCTCTCTCATTCTTGGGCCTTCCTTAGCTTCACAGCTCACAGTCTGAAGATTAAAGTTTTCTCTTGATCTGAGGGTCGCAGATGACACATGAGGATGTAATACAGAACCTGTCTAACATGCACACACACACATTCAGAGATTTGTCCAACACCACCCTTGGCTGTAGAGGAACTATTTAATGTTTAAATATAATTGTCCAGCATGGATATGTTCACAAAGATGGAAGTTTGCTACTTAAGACAGAACATGAGTCTGTAAAGCTGGATGGTAGTCAGATTCGTGCTGGAGAGATGCCACCATAAACATGTCCCTCCTTGGAGCTTCCACCACACTCCATTAGTTTTCTGCACTTGGCAGACTTTGCTCTTCCAGCTGCCCAAGTCTCGTCTGTCCGTTGTTCTTCACAGCATCACCTTCCCCTTTCTACATAAATCAGGAAGCATCCACTGGTTCCTGATTGTCCGGCATCATTTATTCCTCCAGCTTGAGGATACTATGGGCCTAATCATGAATGTGTCCACCACTAAAAAGAAAATCAGGTGGAGTCAGAGAGAAGACACTATATCCCTACCTTGCTCAGCTTAGCCAGGCTAAAGCAGTCACTGCCTTTAAACATGCCGTTCGAAGGAGATGTGTCTGCCTTCTCAATGTTTGCATCCCAATTAGGGCTTCAAGAGCATCAGAAGGGCCCTTCCTCCACAGTCATTTTATGGCTGTCATTAATCCCGTTTATGAGTCCAGCCCTCTGCTCAGATTACAAATGCCTGAAAGCAGAATATTTCTTTCAACCAAAGACAAATTATTTTTCAGTCGTCTCCAACAAATTCTGGAAAAAAATTAGTTCTGCGTCCACCCCAAATGAAAT
The DNA here is from genome assembly GCF_000699105.1 of Pygoscelis adeliae. Taxonomy (NCBI): domain Eukaryota; kingdom Metazoa; phylum Chordata; class Aves; order Sphenisciformes; family Spheniscidae; genus Pygoscelis; species Pygoscelis adeliae. The sequence goes on from NW_008825253.1 coordinate 1,594,469, forward strand.
ACTGCGATTTTTATATTACATATCTAGATAGATAGGTATGTATTTGTTCAGCCACCAAGGTGAAAAATGTCTTATTCATAGAGGCACCTTCTGCTGCTCTGAATCCTGTTTGTGTTTCCACGTACACACCTTGCCAATGCCAGCCCCCAGGTAACCACAGCATGTGGTCAGAGACTGGGAAAGCCCTGATCTTGTCTGGGGCAAGCTGCAGGCAGTGAGCACACCACTCCCCATCGTGATTTAACTGGGAAATACTTTCACTTCTTTTTCCTAGTCCATGTCAGCCACAAGAACCACCAGTGCTTGCTCCCCAAGACTGGCCATTTGGGGGGGGGGGGTGTTCTATTTGCTTTTCTGTTTTTCCTTCCCATGTGCCTCTGAAATAAATACCTAATAGTGAAACGCTCTTGCAAGAAGCATTGCTGCCTGTCCTAATGAATATTTAATGAGCCTGTGTTTTATGGAAAGAGGGACATTTTATATGTTCAATTTACCTTCATTAGTATATTCATTCTCAGAGGAAAACATGTCAAATTGCTCCACTTCGTCTCAGTGAAATACCCCTCATGGTAGGTGTGCCCTGTAAAAAATAATCAAGACAAGGACGTAATCAAGAGGATAACAGACAAAGGATACTGTAGAGCAGTATTTGTTGAGACACCCCAGCAAGTCTGCTCGTATCCACCTCCTTTTAGATCTCTCTCTGTTGGCTCTGCCTGTTGGGGTAAAGTCAAAAGAATCACAGAAATGTTGGTGGAAGAGGCCGCTGGAGGCCCCCACCCAGCCTCCCACTTGAAGTCCCATCAGTAGCTCAGAGTGGCTGTGCCTTTGTCCAGACGAATCTTGAAAACTTCCAACGACCGAGCTCCCCTACCTCTCTGGTGACCTGTCCCAGGGCTGTTGGGTCCTCCAGGTGAAAACAACTTTCCTAATGTCCAACCCGGACCTCCTAAGCCACAGCGCGTTGCTGTCCGTTATATCATCTGCCTCCACTGAGAAGAGTTTGGCTACATGATCTCTGCAGCTGCCCTTCAGTAGTTGCAGGCCACCATGAGATCTCCACTTAGCAGGCCTCCCTGATGCCGTGTATCAGTGTGACATATCTCGGGGTCTCACCGCCAGGTTTGGGGGGGCTGCTCTGAGTAAGCACTGGCAAACGTGGCTTCACTGATGTGCTTCTGCTTCTCTCTCCTGCAGACTGCAGTGAAGAAAATCCTTGTGAAGGTCTGAGTCGGCATGCAACTTTCACCAATTTTGGCATGGCCTTTCTCACCCTCTTCAGGGTGTCAACGGGGGACAACTGGAATGGTATCATGAAGGTGTGTGCAATCTCTATCTGGGTGCTTTCCTCTCTCTGTAGATACATAGATACAGATTTCAAACAAATTTAGGCAACTCTTGTGTGAAGACAAAAATGTTTCCTTTCCTTTTAAAACATCAAAATTAAACTTTCCCATTTAAAGGCCAAGTGTATTTTCAAGGGATAATTTGTCCTAAGTCTCACCCAACCTGAAATTTCATTCTTTTTAACATATATGTAATACTTCAGGAAAATAATGCCAGTTCTTGTGGCTGAGAGGAGTAACCATGTACTCTGTGCCCTGTGCCTTTGGGACGTAACACAATCCTCTTCTTTGTAGACGATGTAATTCATGGTGTCCGTATTTTCTTCTATCCATTTTAGTTGTACCTACAAGCTGTTGTGTCTGAGATATGTACTTAAATGCTTTTCAGTCCTCAGCAGGTTATCATCTTTGATGTTTCTGTATTCGGAGCCCAAGCAGAGCCCCAGCGTTTATTAATCTCTCACCTTTCCCTCTCCGTTGCAGGACACTCTCCGGGAATGCACTCGGGAAGACAAGCACTGCCTCAGTTACCTGCCTGTTATCTCTCCTGTCTACTTCGTCACCTTCGTCCTCATCGCACAGTTTGTCCTAGTCAACGTAGTGGTGGCAGTGCTGATGAAGCACTTGGAGGAGAGCAACAAGGAGGCCAAGGAGGATGCTGAGATGGATGCGGAGATTGAGTTGGAGATGTCCAGAGGAGCAACCACTTCAGCTGCCAGCGGGAGCAGGGGAGGTGCAATGGCCCCGGAGGGCAGGGCACCCTACAGAAGTCAGGAGACCATGAAGTCAGAGTCAGCGGTGCAGGTGAAGCCCCAAGCCCTGGTAATAGTTCACACAAAGCATCTGCTCTTCTTGTGCTCAGGGTAGGGAGGGGACGGTTCTCACCAGTCACTGCTGTCTGATCATCAGGCAGGCAGATCCCGAGTGACACAGAGCCAAAGAGGCAGGAGACAAGGCAGCGTGGGAGGAAGGCAGCTTTCCTGGGTCCCCCTACAGCAGAGATGTCGCTGCCACCTCCACATCTTGAGTCATCTCAGGAGGGCTCCGTGAGGTGGAAGGCTGCTTGAAACACGTTCTCCAGGGCTAACACTGTCCTGACCATTGTTCTGAGGGAGGATTGAAAGTCCATCTCTTGCCATTTCCAGGTCACTCAAAGGTTGTGGATTTTAAGTTCAGAAGCATAATAGCCACAGGTCCTGTCCTGCTCTCCCATCCAACGCCTTGGTCCTTGTCATTTTAGCATGGGCAGCAGCATCAGGGAGCAATCGCATAAAGCCCTGGGAATGCTGGCGCTGTCAACCCTGACACATGCAGCAAAGGATGGCATAAATTCACTTCACACAGACACAGAAATACTTCTCAGGTTCTTTTTAATCCCAGTTTGGGATTTCAGAGGAACCTCAAGCAAATCAAAGTGCGCAGCTCAGGAGGGCATGTCTGGCACTGGTGTAAGATGCAGCTTCCCACCGGCTCGTGCTCTGCTTAGGGCATGGCTGACTTGGACCCTGGGAATTGTCAGAGCCTCTCAGCAAGCTGGAGGTTCCTGGGCTGATTTTCCAGACACTGCCTGCCCTCTGATTTCTATTAGTCCTCTAGAAAAATAGAGCAATCAGAAGTCAGGGGGCAAGGAGGGTCATGAGATAATTGTCTCATCCCATGTCAGCAGCGTATGATTAAGAGTGAATACAAAATTGCTTTGTCACCATGATTGCAAAGAAATCTACTGCAAAATTAATGGGGGCTTTGAGATTAAATTACATTAAATTAGATTTTTGTAAAATCTATCAGACTCTATTAAGTCAAGTAAAAAGAAATGTCGTTACACAGCGATGGGGAATTCACTATTTGAATGTAGTTTCTAATAGACATTTCTGCAGGAAAATGCGCCGTTAACACCCAGCTTGCTTTTCTCATTGGGGGAAGAGAGGGCACATCCTTTCACATAGGCTGTGATTGCAAACTGAGTTCATTCTCCTTGGTTTTCCCCATCTTCCAATACCTCCCGAGCACATCAGGAGCCATGCAGAGCTTCCTCTTAGCCCTAGAAAACCCGTAGTGAGAGGTGATGCTCCCCAGAGGGAGAACAGCGTGAGCAGGGAGCTGGCCACAGATTACCCCCTGCGGATGAGATATTGTTCGAATGCAGGTGAGGATTTGCAAGCCAGGGCTTCCCCCTCCCCTGTGCGGTAGTGAGGCAGAGGCACCGCGGTGGGGCTGGGTTGTGGCGATGCCCTCGCTCACATCTCAGACGCCCAGGCTGTTCTGGGCAGGCGTGGATGGCCAGCAGCTCGCTGCTGCGCTCCCTGCTAGCTGCACTGAAGGGGTTAAATACACAGAGCTCTGTATGACTAATCCTGCCACTGATGGTGGCATGGGCACCCTGGAAGGTGTTGCAAGATGCTCTGTATTTTCGTGCCATTTGTGCCAGTTTTTGCAGCCCACATTTCCTTTTCTCTTCCTTCCTGCTCTGGAAATGCCTTTCAACTAGGAAATGCCACAGGGCAAACATGTTTGAGCGCTAAGACCCAGCCTTGCTCTGCTACTGATGCTTTTTATCTCCCCAATTTGAAGGAGGCGCTGCGCTGTGAGAACGTGTCTTTAGCCATCCCAGACTCAGACACGCTGGAGGGGGCAGAGGCTCCCATGATGGAAATCCCGTCCTTCTGCTCTGTTTCCCACCATGTCCTGACACCTTCCCACAAAACCCCAGGCCACGAGGCTGAGGTGAATGACGTCGCGCCGTTGCTTCTGCGTTGTGGCCTTGTGCTTTGGTGCTGTGCAGCTAGCGGTGGTGTCTGAATTGTCCTAAACCTGTCGCTTCACAGCCACAACAGTCGTTCCATCCTCTGTCCTTCGTACTGCCTTTGCGTGTGCAGGGGCTGGGCAAAGAACGTGTCCCAGCCGATTCTGCCAGCAGCCTTGTGTGGGACATGAATGAAATATTCTTTTTAGCTAAAAAAAAAAAAGGTCTCGCATTTGATGTGCAATGATGTGATGTGTGAGCAGTGTGTCTTCAAATGATATAACGAGAGCTGGAGGCAGGCAGAGTCCTTTGTGGAGAAAACACAGCCCAGTTTGGTTTTCTTACTGTTGCTGTAAGAATCTGTTTATGATACAGTATGGAGGAAACAAAGGCATAAGTAGCTCAACACGTTAGACTTTCAGCAAGCACCGGAGCTGTGGATTCAGGAGATGCCCTGGGGAGATCACCCAGCAGGCCAGAAGGGCTGTAGCCCCCTCTGCTCAGTCCCTCCCGTTTGCACCATGAACCGGTGCCCAGGTCACATCACGTCGAGATACTGCACGGTTTGCCCTGCTGCAGGACAGTGCCCTCCTCGGGGTGAACGAGCTCCAAATGTCCTCCGGTGGGCACGAGAGCATAACGAGCCACAGTCAGTGATGAAGATGCACATGCGGCAGTGGGGAATACACTTGCTGTCATCAGAGAACTCCCAGTGGCCACCCAGAATCAATCTGCTTTAGGCCTGGGCCATTTTCCCCTTCAAGTCAGGTAATAACCTGAATTCCCCTTCAGGTCTGGTAATAACTTGACCTCTATCATGACTAGCAAGGCACCTTCTAGCGGCAAGTATCTCGCAGCATCTCCAAGCAAATTCTGAGCTCAGATTAAGCTCTTGATGACCAAGTGGTTTCCCCTGTGCAAGAGGAGTGATATGAAGGTATAATCCTCAAAGCAGCTCCCCTTCATAGCTCTGCAGGGTGCCCGTTAGCTTGGCCACCTGGAAGCTGCAGAGGCTCAAAGGGAGATCGTGGGAAAGGCATCTTTCAGGGACAGGCAAAATTTGGGACTTTGTAAATGCAACTGCAAGGGGTCCTGGGTTTCTGCTGGCAGAGCTGAGAGTTCGTTACCTCCTCAGGGAACGACAGCAGAACCCCGGGTGCCACCGGAGTTGGCCTGTGCAGGGATGCCATCGTCGGCAGGCACAGGCAGGGAGCTACCTCCCGCCCTTGTTGTGCCTCTGCCTTCCGCACCACAGAGGCTGTGGGAAATGGCTAAGCTCGCTCGCAGTGCTGGAGACGCACGCCTTCGGAGAGGGATCAGGAGGAACCCTTCCTCTGGGAATTTTGCCCACGGCTTGTTTGCAGGCTCTTGGCTCCAGGCCTCTGAGAAGTTGCAGTGTTCCCTCTTCCAGAGTATCCTGCCAGTCACCTTTGCTTACAGAGTATCTTCTGGCCATTTAATCACCCAGGAAGGGTCATGTCCTGTGGAGGTATTTACAGGATTATTTCTTCTCAAGCTCCCTCTGCAGCAGAGCAAAATCGGAGCTCTAACAGGCTATTGATTCCCAGACACAAGAGGAAGGAGCTGTGCTCACTGCTTAAAGATGCTTAACTGAGCCTCTGAGCTGCATCACCGTGAGCCTCTACGGTCGATTTAATGCCTTTCTACTTGGCCTGAGAGGGGTCCCACGGCGAGTAGGCTCCCACCTTGCACATCTCTATCAGATGCCTGGGATCCTCCCAAGCTCTCAGGGTGCCCGCAGGCAGGGTTCACCATATGCAGTCTCAGCAGCACTGGTCCAGGCTGGGCTTTCATGGGTTTTGAAGGAGCCGCGTTGATTTCCAGGGCATGGGATCAGGCTCCCGAGTGCCTCAGGCGTTTCCCACCAAAGAGGAGGAGCAGCAGTGCCCGTGGTGGTGTGTCTCCAAACCTGTCGAGAGCAGCTCACCAGGTGTGAGCCAACAAGCTTCCTCTCCGTGTTTCATATTTCAGGTACTTATTACAGTGGCTTTGAAGCCATTTGAAATGTGCCCACGTCCCTAAGTCAACTGGGTCTCAATAGCTGAAACCTTAAAAATTGCAGTTGTTCATGGCAAGAGGGAATTTCTATTCATTTGTCCCAGCCAAAGAAGACGAATAGAAGATCCTGTAAAGACAAATTGAGATTTAATAGACAAATACTGTGATCCTTCTGTTAGACTACTGAGAAAGTGGAGCAAGACCTTTTGTTCTCTGTGTGGCACCGGGATGTTAACAATTGCCCGCCTGCGTTTAGCTCAGGTGTTGCGATGCTGATATAGCTTATTAGCTGTAATGGCCAGAGGCCAACTGGCACAGCCACACTGCTGATGCATTAATATGTCAGACGGAAGACCTGGGTTGCACCCGGAGGGCTGCTGGGCAAGGCAGTCAGAGCTGGATGCCAACTACCTGTAAATGCTGCTGATCCCCCCATCTTCTCAGCCAAGCTCCACGGAGTAAAAGCATCAAGTAATTTGTCTTGGGATGTGTCTCTTTAGGGATCTGAGGAAATAAATTTGTAAGCCAGAAATGTATGGAAAAACCAGATCCTTGGTGACCTCCAAACTATCCAGCGAGGCATTTCAGGCCCAGATTTTGCTAGTGGAGAGGGAAAACAGCCTGGCAGAGCAAAGCAAAATACATTTAATTTAAGACATGCAGCTGGGAAAATGTTTTCAATCAGTCACCAGGAGGCTGACGTTAAAGGAAAACCAGAGCGCTTAGTCGTACTTCAGATAACGTGGTAAATTGTGAGGGGAATGTGTCTAGGACCAAAACCTCGAGGCGGGGAGCCAGGTTGCAGGTCCTGTGCCAAGGGCTCCCGCTCCCCCAGCACTTGCCCAAGTTGTGGCACCACCTCTCACAGCTGCTCCATCAGCACCGCGGAGACATCGTTTGGGTCCCTAAAGCTTCCTAAGAGCGCAGGATAAATTTGCTATAAGGTGCCTGAAGTGACAAGGGCCTCAGAGAAGCAGCGAGGGGTCAAGTTTAAGGTTTGTGACGTGCTCTGTCTGGGCACTTCCAACCAGACCCTTTTCACAGCGAGAGCAAACACAGAGAAATCCCTTTTCTACCCCTGAACAGGCTCCACACCCACATACGTGCTGCCATGATGTCTTCTCCTTCCCTCTGCCTCCTGCCATGTGGCTGTCGTCTTCTGGGGTCAGTGGTGCCCAAAATGCTCCATGTTGTAGGAGAGAGGCCGCAGGGTTTGCAGTGGTGTTAACGTGAATGTTTAAATGTCTGCCTGTAGGTGTGTTTTGGGGAGACAATACATAAATTTACAGAAACACTTAGTGCCCTCGGTCAGCGTGGCCGAGGACTGGCCAATTTTGCCCGTCTGTCCCAGAGTAGCTTAGAGGAGAAGGGCATCACCACCCAGGCCGGGCTGAAAGCACCCCTGGGAGAATCAGAGCAGAACAGTGTGAGAATTGCTGCCTTTCTCGTGTGTATAGAGGGTGGGCCCCATTTTCCTGGACCTTACTTTTTCTCTGTGGTGTCCAAGAGTCAGCTTAGTGGTGGGTCATTGATGCCTCATTTTAAACCAGCCACAACTTGAGCTCTTTACTCAGCTAGCACGGCGTAGCTTTGGTATCCCATTGCAGTCACCAGGGCTGCAGACTCTCCGTAAGATGCCAAGAGGAACATCTGCACAAGGTTTTAAAACAAAAAGCAGATGAGAAGGAGATTGCTGAATGACCCCGTCTCCCTGTCTCCTTGATTTGCAGGGCGGCGCAGCCTCTCTGAGGCCACAGGACTCTCAAAACCTGCTGACGGTCCGCAAGATCTCGGTTTCCCGTATGCACTCCTTGCCCAACGACAGCTACATGTTCCGGCCGGTGATGCCAGCGAAAGCCCCTTTTCCCCTCCACGAGGTGGAAATGGAAACGTATCCCTGCAAATCCCAAAGAGGTACTGCTCGTGGAGTTTTCCCTTCCTCCTCCTAGCCGAAACCATGGGGCAGCAGGTACGCGTGGTGGTTAGATGGGGAGTAAGCAACCTGCGCCGAATGTGGGCTGAGCCAGGGCTTGCTTGCTTCGATTTGATACTGTCAGCAGGACTGCAGTTTCCCACACGCTGCACAATTTTGTGTTTTCACCCCGTCTGCATTTTCTCAGGAGAAAGCTGGCGTCTTGGCTGTTTGATCGGGGAGAAGTGGGGCTCCCAAGCCATGTGGGAGGCGTAGGGGACAGGCTGACAGCTGAGGAAAAGGGTACGAGCTGCACATTTCTTCTGAAGTGAGCAGCCCTGACATCATGACTGCGAATCAATAAAATCAACATGAATAAAAGCCGGAGTCGGTATTGCTTCCTGACAGAGCTCATTTACAGCTATTGTTTCAGGCAGTCTTCGGTCTCAGAGCAGTATCTTTTTAGCACGGTACATTGAGTTCAGAGATGCAGGAGTTTCTTTGGGAGCATAAAGATTAGAAACCACTCCCCAGTGCCTCCCTAGCCTGGCCTTGTAATGAATCTTGTGGAGACACCCTGCAGTCAGGGAATCACGAGCTACACAGAGCCTTTGAGTATACATTTACCCAACTGCATCCAAATACATTTCCCCTAAAATGCCTGTCTCTTTTGTTGTGCGGGTTGGTTTGACGGGGAAATCAATAAGAAAGAAAATATCTGCCTCTCTAAAAGCACATGTGCTTTTTGAGTGGCTCCCAAGAACTTACCAGCCTGGTTTCCTTTGATGCGTCGTTGTTTGAAATGCAAGAACTGCTTGGACAGATGGGTGGTGGGTTTGCAAACCCTGGTGGGGCTGGCAAGATCTGCTCTGATTTCCTTGGGTGAAGTAACTCCATATTTGTTCAAACTCTCTGGATACCAGTTAATGTTCGCTGCTCAGTATTTATTATTATTTCACCTGCAAATTCTTTGCTAAGCAAAGAAAACAGGGGTTGAGTTTCATGGCTGGACTACTGGGGATGGTTTTCATCTCTGTAGTGGGTGTAAATCAGGTTTTATACCAGTATAAAACTGCTGTGATGTTGGCAGGGGTGGGTAGAACAGACCAAGAATTTTCTCATGTTTCCCAAATTTCTCTCCAAGAGCACTTGAGCGACGGCTATGGCAGGGGCTTCCTTTTTACCTGCTCTGGTAGATGCATCCAGCCAACATTACCCAGAGCTGTGCTGCTTCTGAGCTGACCAAACGCTGATTTAAGTCACAGTCCCATAAGTTACGCGCAAGTAAAACTGGGCACATAGAGAGCCTCACATTAGGATTTGTGCTTTCGTGGACTTTTCAACGTCAGTTAAGGATGTCTGGTCTTCTCCCAATACTTTGGTGACTACACGGTGAAAATATTGTGAGATGACTAGGTCTTGTGTTATTTTGGTCTTAGATGCAGTTTCCTGATTTACTAGAAAAACAAGAGAAAAATATACAAATCCGGAGATATTCAGTGTTCCTGAGTATGCAGTTTAGAGGGGGTTTTGGTTTCCTATACGAGAGCTAGATGGAAAGTTTCCAACAGAAGGAAATTCCAGCTAAGGTCGGGGAGGAGAGCATAGGGTTTTGATTTTATGGCCATGTTTGTGACAGATTTTATGACAAAGTTCTTCTGCACCATAAAAAACATTTCCTAAAGCCTGGATTAGCACATGAACGGTACAGACTCGCACTGAAACATGGGCTGTAGGAGAGCCCAAAAAAGAACTAGGGGGAAGTGGGGCAGGTTGGGGGGTGGGAAGCTCGCTGCTCTGCTCTTTCTGTGATGTTCTGGAGAAAATCTCCAAAAGAAAAATGATGAAACACTACCTTTTCTTTCTTCCCAACAACAAATCTCTTCCTGAAATGCAACTGCAATCTGTCTGGATGGCTTTTGTCATAGGTTCAAGTTCCCTGACCTCTGGGCGAGATCTCTTGAAGTGATGGATAGCTGTGTTTTTTAACATGGAGCAGCAATGTAGAAACAGACGTTGGGTTTCAAGCTAATGAGGACAATAAATCCTGCAGCCAAAAAAAGCAAAAAAGCAAAAGATCTTTCAGACAATGCAGAACTGCAGTAAAGCAGCACCACGAAGGGGCTGGGGAGGAGGGATTGCCTTTAGACTCAGCCAGGGGACTGGAAGCCTTCAGGAAGAGGGTGATTCCTGCCTGATACATGAGCTCAGGGACTGTTAAAGCACTTGAAGCGGCCTCCATGCTGCTGATCGGACCATGTTCAGCCAAGGTCTGCCTCGCGGACAGATGGTGGTGGTAGTGTTTGGGCTGTAGTGAATGGGAAGACTGCCCCGTGCATGCCAGCGGTGTCTCCCCCCGGAGAAGTCGGTGGCAGGGTGCCCACTGGCTGTACGAGGCTGTGGGTTGGACCTGTAAGTCGAGCTCTGGGGGCTCCGAGGGACCTGAGCAGTGCTGCTCTTGCCTCCATGTGGCTGAGCAGCGTAAGGTTGCAAGCCTGTCCCTGGCAGCACTGCAAAGACAACCCAGGCGTCCTGACTCAGAGGAGCCGGCACAGCCACCAGACTTCCCCGATGCACCTTCTCCAAACAGGCAGCATCCTTTTACAAATCCACCCAAAGCAGCTCTACCAGGACAGCGGCAATGGCAGGGTTTCAAAAGCAACCCCACCTCCTGCCCTTCATTTGCTGCCATGTGGTCCCGGTGGCCGCCATCCACTCTGAGTGTCGCAGCAGCTGCAAGAGAAGATTCCTGTTACCTGAAACAGAAAATAGAGGCTATGAGTGTAAAGTTTGCGACAGGCGATATCCCGGAGCGGGCAGAGCCACATGCAACGCTGCTGAATTGCAGAGACTTCATCTGTAACCTCCCTGCCATCCCTGATGAGATATGGCCTAGCATTCAAAACAGGAGACAGGACAAGGGACACCTGGTTTTTAATCCTGGCACTGCCCAAGGCTTATGCTGAGGCCTGGGATTTCAGCCAGACTAGACAGGCTTTTCCTTTCCCCTCCTGCGTTTGCTCCCCTCCTGGAGTCTGTGGGCACCGGTTCTGCCTCAAGCCTTCCCAGCCCCCACGCCAGCGCTGGTGGTGACTGCTCTCTCTCTGTTTCCTAGGGTCCATCACCTCCATCCGCTCCCAGCCCGTGGGGACATGTTCCTCTCTGAGAGTCCCAACGGAGTCCCTCCAACTGGCAGTCCGTTCTCCCAACCACGAAGGCCGCCACCGCTGGAAGATCCTTCCCCCCCACGTCACACCTCGATCTCCTACTCTCAACAAGCTGCTGTGCAGACAGGTAAGAGGCCGAGAGCTTGCAGAGGTAAACTCCTTCGTAGTTACCTGGGTCCTTCCTTCTTTTCCAGTCCCCTCTTGGGTTTCTTTTCTTGGACCTGAGAGTAGAATTCCTCTTTTTAGAACAAACCATTTCTGGTTTGTTTGAACGTGTCCAGAGAAGGGCAACGAGGCTGGTGAGGGGTCTGGAGAACAAGTCTGATGAGGAGCGGCTGAGGGAGCTGGGGTTGTTCAGCCTGGAGAAAAGGAGGCTGAGGGGAGACCTCATCGCTCTCTACAACTACCTGACAGGAGGCTGTAGCGAGGGGGGGGTCGGTCTCTTCTCCCAAGTAACTGGCGATAGGACGAGAGGAAACGGCCTCAAGTTGCGCCAGGGGAGGTTTAGATTGGATGTGAGGAAAAACTTCTTTACTGAAAGAGTGGTTAAACATTGGAACAGGCTGCCCAGGGAAGTGGTTGAGTCACCATCCCTGGAAGTATTTAAAAGACAGGTAGATGAGGCGCTTAGGGACATGGTTTAGTGGGCATGGGGGTGTTGGGTTGACGGTTGGACTCGATGATCTTGGAGGTCTCTTCCAACCTTAATGATTCTATGATTCTGTGATTCTATGGTGACATAAATGTTAGTATGCTCCAGTCTGACTAAGTGACACACAGGGGAAGGTCCTTTTTACCTACTTTCATCTCTGTGGATGTACTATTCTATGAAAGAATAGCTAAAGCACAGAGAGAAGATGGCCAATTCAGTTTTACCAGGGCTGTGAGAAGCCTGCAGTCAGCCCTACACCATGTCACTTCAGACAGGTTGCACTGACTCAGGATTTGGTGCTAGAGCAAGACCAAGACCGTGCAGAAACACCCAGCAGATACAAGCCCTGTAACACGCAGGCTCTGGGTCTCCTTGCTAGCAAAACTGCGTCCTCTTGTACAGCGAGGGTCTGATGGGGCTGGCACGACGGGGCAGGGATGGGGTGGTGGCGGGGGTGCGTTAGACCCACCAACCATTCTGCTACATGCCATGGTTCATCACTGGAAGTGCCGCTGGCCCGGCAGGTCCCCAGGCTCTCGCCCCATCTCTCTCTCCTCACCTTCCAGGAGGCCATTCGAACGGACTCCGTGGACGGGCAGACTCCGGACCGCAAGGACAGCCTGCAAGCAGAACCTGGAGAGACACTACCGTCAGCAAAGCAGCCCCAGAGCACCTTCACCCCCAGCCCACTCCAGCCCACGGCTGCCTCCCTCCCGGGCACCCCCCCGTCCTCCCCGCATCGGCATCTCAGCACACTCACTCGGAAGCACACCTGCGGCCAGCACAGCGTCCCCAGCCGGCCGACCACGCCCGGCGGCAGCCCTCCCAACCCCCGGGGGCGCCCCGTG
>NW_008825253.1:1607178-1609460 GCF_000699105.1 Pygoscelis adeliae
GTTCGCCACATCAACAGCTCGGCCAAAGACTGGGGAGGGGAGCACTCGGACGCTGGGAGCCGCTCGACTTCGCCGTTCATCTCCCCGGCCCCGTCTCCAGTGCCCCTCAAGAACTGCAGCACAACCAGCCTCTCCGGGGGCAGCAGCAAGGAGAAGGACTTGAAGAAGTTTTACAGCATCGATACGAAGGGCTTCCTCAACAAGCCCAGCTGGGCAGATGACCAAAGGCGGCACTCCATCGAGATCTGCCCCTCCATCAGCGATGGGGACTGTAGCTTTGCGGACCCTGCTGAGGAAAAGCAGCGGTCCCCTGCCCACATCCAGACGGAGTCCGAGTACATCCACGGAGCCCGGAGGAAGAAGAAGATGAGCCCGCCCTGCATTTCTATAGATCCTCCCATGGAGGACGACGGCGGGGCGGCCTCGCGCACCAAACCCTCTGAGAACAGCATGCTGCGGCGAAGGACCCCATCCTGCGAGTTCCCGGCTTACAGAGAGTCCCTGGAGCTCGCGGACAGCCAGCCCGGGGAGGCGGCCTCCAAAGCGGAGCGCCGCGGCCAGCCCCCGTGCCGCGGGGAGCACCTGACCATCCCCAACTTCTCCTTCGAGCAGTCGGACGGCAGCTCCTTGAGCAGCCTCTCGGATCTCCTCCTGGACAGCGGTCAGTCCACGCCGGCCTCCGTGGACTCCCGGCCGGACCCCGCCGCCTCCGAACTGAAAAAGCCGGATCACTTAAAAACTCAGTGGAGCAGCGCCGAGAAAAGCAAAGAGCTCCTGGGCATTGCTACGAGCCCCCTCCGGAAGGAGGACTTGGTCCCGGTGACTGTTGCAACAGAAGAAGACATAGATGACCCAGTATAGCTTTCGGGAGGGGGGAGCGGGGGGGGTCTCAAGGGCTTGACACCAATGTGGGTTCCCAAACCGAAGGGACTGAGCGGCCACGGGTACGTGGGTAGCTGCTCTCTCGTGGGTTTTGGTTTTTTTTTTTTCCTTTCCCGCAGTCACTTGTTCTTAAGCGCTGTGGAGGTTTGCAAAAAAACCCACCAAAAAAAAAAAAAACAACCCAAAAAAAGGGAAAAAGAAAAAAAAACATTAAACAGAAAAAGAAACCAAACAAACGGCTGGACGAAACGGTGATGGGTTTTTCAGGGTGGGGGGAGCGGATTTGCAAAGCGGTTTGGGGGGTTTCTTTTCTAAAGGGAAGGTGGAGCCGATCCAGGGGGTTGCTTCGTTCCCCCCACCCCGCTCCGTGGCCTCAATCACATTGATTCGGGTTCGAGGTGGTGGCGGTGGGATTTGGGGGATTCTCTTTGGGTTTTGTCGGGTTTTGTTTTTTTTAAAGATGCTCAACTTTTAACAAGGCACCTTTTAGAGATGTCACATTACGGGGGAGTGCCCAGGAGATGGGAGCTGTACATTGTCTGTATATCAGCAGTTATATAAATAGAAATAATGTATTTGTGAGATACAAAACAAGGAAAAAAGACAAAAAAAAAAAATATACCCACAAAAACTCTCTCTTCATAATGCACATATTTTTATAGAGAAACAATACTGGGTTTTGCATTACATGTGACTCCGCAACTGGGTGGTGTTTCCTTGGGTTTTATGTGGAACTAATTATTGCGGCCATTCGTTTTCCAAATGTTTCTCTTCTTTCTTCGCTGTCATTTTTTTTCCCCCCCTTCCCGCCACCATCATCCCACCAGCTTCTTTTCACAGCTGACGCTTTAGACGTCTCTCTCATTTTTCTTTTGTACTTTAGAGGTTGTCCTAACTACAGAAAAAAAAACCAAATCACTACTGAATTGTAGCCAGTGCAATAATAAGTTATTCATTCTTCTCCGCACAACTGTCCTGTTGCTTTTTTTTTTTTTCCTTTTTTAACTGAAATTCAGGTTAAATGTCGCAATAATCTGAACTAACGTGCACGAACACAGTTTCTTGTGTTACAAAGAAAAAAAAAAAAGAAAAAAAAAAAAAAAAAGTTAAATTTACAGAGAGATAGAAAAAACAAAACAAATAAATAGTAAATTATTTAAGAAATGTATTTTGTTTACTGCAGTTCAAAGTAAATTATTGATACAGTATGTAAAGGTATAAAGAGCTGTCTTAGGTGATGTTCTTTGTGAGCATTTAAGCTAATGATTCGTCCTCCTCGTAGCAGAATGCCTTCGAAACCTCGGCGGTAGCCGTAACCGTCCCATTTGCACTCTTTCTGTCGGTCTTCCCTCCGCACCCCCTGCACCCCCACGTGGACGCGTCCGCCTCCCAAAGCCCCT
>NW_008825253.1:1609546-1610139 GCF_000699105.1 Pygoscelis adeliae
CGGTCCCTGCCCCTTCCCCACCCCTCATCCAGGCCCTCTCGCCGTGGGACAGCTTCGCCGCGGAAAGCTGACGTTAAATACGAGCAGCAACAAGTCCGTCGCGAGGACGCGCCGTCAGCCCGAGCGCCGGGCAGCGGCAGCGAAAAGACATACAGGGGGGAAAAAAAAATTAGAACAATTGTTTTTGTTTGGTTCGTTCCATGCCGCCTCATATTTATGCATTCACATATATCTTCTGTTATTTATGCATTCATTACTCAAAAGGAAATGTATCTTGTTTCACATGTATTAAACTGTATAAACTGGAAGCGTGGCCTGACTTTGTGCCGCGGGGCGGGGTGTAGCCGGGATGCCGAGCCCCGCTCCAGCGCATCGCATCCAGCCGACGGGTCCCCCGGCCCGCAGCCCGACCCGACGGTCTCCGTCCCACTCCTGGAGCTCGCCATCCCCCAAAACCTCTTTCCTAAATGTGGTCGAACCGTCCCCTTCCCCGCTGGCATTTGGAGCTGGTCCCACCTCCCTCTCGGCTCCAACGGTGCCGCTCGGCGAATCCCTCACCTCACACAAGAGCCTCCGTATGTCGAGCGGCTTTC
>NW_008825253.1:1610364-1612337 GCF_000699105.1 Pygoscelis adeliae
CGGGAGGCGCATGGCACGCCCCGGTAAGTGCCTCGGCGGAGGGGGAGGCTGCGCTGCGCAGCTGCTCCTGGTATTGCTTACTGCTGTAATTATTTAGCTTCGCTGGGAAAGGCAGCGTCCCCCGTGCCCAAATCCCCTTCCCCACGCCCCAGAGCTGGAGGAAAAGCCTTCGCCGTGGGGTGGTGCGGCTGGTGGCTGACGACGGTAACTCCCCGCACGGTGACGGAGAGGTGGCTTGCGGAACAAGTTGGAAGGGCTTGAGGCCGCGGCAGCGTGTCGGGGATGAGTTGGGAGAGTTGCTCCTGTGGCCCCTGGTCCTGGCTCTGCCCGGGCTCCCGCCCGGGCCCCAGGCCACGGGCCAGCACCACGTCTGCGTGAGATGGCTGAATATTGGGGACATCGAGATCCAGGTACCAAAGCCTTGATTGTGCAGCGGGAACCGCAGCTTGGAGTGCATTAAGTGAGGCTCCAGCAGGCTAAAAAGCAGCCGAGGGGCTACTTTATTTTACACTAGCAGAAGTGTAAAGGGAGGAAAAGAAGCGCTCCCTCTGCCTGTCACCCAGCCAGGATCAGGACCAGGATGGGACGGGGCGGGACAGGCGTCTCCTGCTCCGCTGCGGCAGGAGCCCAGCGCTGCTGCAGCTGGAGACACAGCAGAAACCCGTGGAGATCACCCAAAACACACAGCAAGTGCTGGGGGTGGTAAAGAGGTCATTTGTAAAAACCAACAGGTTTCGTGGAGTAGGAGCTTTGAGCAAACTGCCACCAGGGAAGGGGTTTTTATTACAACGTTGGGAATAAACCCTGGTGAAGCCCTGGCAAGAGGAGCCCTGGCCCGGCACAGCCCCGGGATGCCGCAGGCGATGGTAGGAAAGTCAGGCAGCTCTTCCAGGGGAGCTGCCCTGCTGCCAGGGGGAGCAGAGGAGGGAAAGTCTCCTATTGTTTTAATTTCAATTATAAAACTTTTTCTGTTTTTAAAAAGGAACAAATCTAGCCGGTATTTGTTCCTGCCTGCTCTGGAGTGGGGACAAAGGGAAACTTTTGCCATCGCCTTCCCAAAGCACCTTTCTAAATTGACGGGGGTCTGAGGCACTGCAGAGGGCTGTGAGCTGCATCCACGATCCATCTTCAGCAGATGGATCAGCCGTGGGAATGACAGTGCTGCCCCACAATGCCGGAGCAGACGTGTCTCTCCAAACCGAGTCTCTCTGCCACTTGTCACCTTCTCGACCAGGGGTTTCCAGAGCCAAGGAAAGAAATATCCAATTTGAGGCAGGAACCTCTGCTGTTAGAAGCTTTTTTGGCAAACTTGTGCTTTATTAGGCTAAAAATAAGCCTAAATCAGACCATTTCATGCCAAGCAGGAGCGTGAAGCACGGGAGGTTGCAAAAAAGGCTTTCCCTGTGCACGGTTACGGCTTGCGGGGGCTTCAGGAGGGGTTGGTGGGGTTGGGCTGCTCTGGGAATCGTCCCTTTCCCGGGACTCTTCCCCCTGCCCCGGCCAAGCACAGGGGATCCCACAGCCAAAAACCCAGGAGTGAAACGTGTCAGACCCACGAAGAGGCCGGCCCAGGCTGGCAGTTTGTTGGCGGCATGGAGAGGACACACCATGGGTCTTCACTGTCCCGACCCGCACCACGACGACAGCGCTTACAAAACGCCTTGGCTGAGGGGCGTCGGCAGAGCAACATAGCCTTTTCTTTCTTACCTCTGAGCTCAGTCGAAGTACAGGCAGCTTGCCGAGACTGGGATATGGTCCCCATCCCACAACATCCCTCCTGCAAGGCACGGGGCACCAAGACATCACCCATACCCCAGGCACGAGCTTCAGCTGCAGGTTCAGAGCTGCCTCAGCCAAGAGGAGAAGGGATGTAATGGGCTCTTGCTGCCTCTGAATAGCTGGCGGGGCTCGCTGCCCCCCGGGGACCCGGCCTCCCCGGCGCAGCCTCCCCGCCGCGGCGGCCTCCCACCGCA
>NW_008825253.1:1613422-1614406 GCF_000699105.1 Pygoscelis adeliae
TAAGGCTCCTGCTGAGTGAATCTCTGCAGTGTTAAGCAATTTCCACCAGGCTGTCCGCAAGGGTTGCGTTGCTTAAGATCGGAAATGAAAAGCACCGGGTAAATGCAAGTCATTATTATTTAATTGGATCAATTTCTATTTTGCATTTCTAATGGCAGTTCCGTCGCGTCCATTTGTCAGCCAGACTCTGTCCCACCGCTCTCTGTCTCAGCAAAACCACAGCCCGCAGGGACGGCAGCGCTGCGTCGGTCTGGGCTTGCCCCGAGCCGCTGCGGCAGCCTTTGAGGAGCGGGGATCAAACGGGGATTAAAAACCACCATGTTGAGGAAGGGGCAGAGGAAACCATCACAAAGTGACTTGAAGAGCCTTCAGATGCTCTCTGTTTCAAGGTTAAATCTCAGATGGCATCGATCTGAAATTCTCTTTGTCAGTCTGGGGAGAAAAAAAAGCATTAAAAAAAAAACCAACCCCAATCAAATCTGAATCCATCCCCAGTGCAATTAGACACAACCTTTAATCTGCCAGTGTTGCGAGATCATACAGGTTGCATGAATGCTAACAAGCATTTGATATTTGTACAAGCTTTCTTAGGATGAATAATTAAATTGACTTCATCCATTAAACCTTCCCTATTAAGCTTTAAAGACGTGGCTGTGTTTCAATGGCTGGGGCCATCTCGTCTTCCATACGAGAGGGCTTAATGAGGAATTTTAGTGCAGCCTGCCAGAGCCGCAGCACCAGCAGGGTGGGCTGAGGGGCTGAAATCTCCACGTGGTCTTTTTTTTTTTTGAGCATGTCTCTCCGCTGCAACCCTGCTGGGGCCCTGGAGGAACTCAAGCTCACGCCAGGTGGGTGCTCGATCCTCTTCCAGCAAAATGGTGTTAACGCAGGCAGCCCCGCTTCTCCCACGACGGGTTTGAGCCCTTTCAGCGGGGCCAGCCCCAGCGCGAGCTCTCAGCGGGAGGCTGGGAGGGGGCAGAGGGG
>NW_008825253.1:1614962-1615457 GCF_000699105.1 Pygoscelis adeliae
CCCTTGGGAGGCCCAACCTGCCGAGGGCCCGTGGCGATGTCGCCGGGGTTTGCCGCAGCAGACGCACGAGAGCGCGGCTCTCCCACCCGAGTCACCCCCCGAAAACGCAGCCACCGCCGGGGCAGGCGGCCGACGAGCGGGAGGGCTTCGCGTCCAGCGAAGGAAGGAGCCGGCTTCCCCTCCCCTCCTCTCCCCAGAGCCTGATCGTTGCTCTTACTCCTTATGCCCTTATCAAATCCGATGGCCCCACTGGGAATCGCCTTCTCCCGTCCTCCTCGCCCTCTCCCCCTTCCTGCCTGCGTGTTAATTTATTCTGACTGGCTCAGACCGAGGCGCTAATTAATTTTCCTCATTAACAAAACAAACAAAAAAATCTCACAAATGGTAACAAGTTCCAATACAAATTAATTCTTCATAGCAGACCGGGCATTTCACAGCTCGTTGGCAGCGACACGGCCCGTACCCAGCCGTGCTCTGCCTGGCGCAGGGCTGGTG
>NW_008825253.1:1615473-1618319 GCF_000699105.1 Pygoscelis adeliae
GTCGGAGCCGGACCCCAACCTGCTAAATCACCCGGCGGAACGAGGCGGGGGCAGAAAAGTGACTATTGAAATGCCTGCTTTGGCTTTTTGCCCTGCTTTTCTGCTCGGGGGTGGGAGGGGATATTGGTAAAACGTGCTTGGGCTGAGGATGGAGCGAGTCTCCTCGGGTTCCCACCTGGCCTGGGTTGCAAAGCGCAGCGTGTGTCCCCCGGCCCGGCAAAGCTCCTTCCCCACCGGGCCCAGCGTGACGGGGACCCTCCTGGTGCGGCCGCGACCCCCTGGGCCTCGTTTCCCGGCTGGCTCACGGCCTTCAGACACGTAGCGGAAAAATTCGCCTCACCTGCCTTCACCCAATTGCCTTCCCACCAAAATAAATCTCCGGGTAAATATATTCAGCACGAATTACAGCAAGAATAGCCTCCTCTGGTACGGCGGCGATGTTGTGAGAATATCCTCCTTCCAGGCGGTTTGATGTGAGCAGCAGGTGGGAAGAGCTCCGAGAACAGGAGGAAAAGGCTGTTCAGACAAAGGGCAGGGAAGCTCTCTGCAGGCTCCTCGCAGAGATAAAATGCAGGCAGGGATGAGTCAGGCTGGCAACGCTGTGCAAACAGCCTAAAAATAAAACCGGTTTATTGCAGATTAATGACACCATAAAATGTATTTCACTGGCCATTTAGCAGGTGTTGATCGTAAATATTTGGGATTAAAAGTAAACTTTTCTGCTGTGCCACTGTATTGTCATTCCTGCCTCACCCACCTTCCCCGAGCGCCTGCTGGAAGCAATGAATCAGCCCCGGGGCTGGTTTAATCATACTTGAGAACGTAATGGTGACAAAGTACCTGCTTTCTGGGTATCTCCCTGCAGCACAGGACTTTTAAGCGCTCTCCCTCTCGCAGGCAGCAGCGAGCAGCGGCGCCCGGACCTGCCGCTCACATCGAGGGCTCTATCACTGCTATTGCAATTACACCAAAGGAGCCCAGAGACGGGGTGATGGGCAAACAGGCGCGGTGCGAGGCACACACCACTGGCTGTACCGCCCTACGTCACGGGGCCAGTGCCTGACAGCGTCTCCCAGGAAAAGGATGGCCTTCACCTGCTCCCCCGCTCCCGAGGGCTATAGCTCGGCCCTCGCCCACGCAAGTGCGGAGTCAATCCCTATGGAAACAGAGGGCGACGGCACGCCGACGCCTCCGAGCGCACCACCGCGCTCCGGCCTCCCCAGGAGCCCATCGCCCCCGGGAGCGAGGCAGCCCGTTCGGCTCTGGGGGTCAGGTCAAGATACCTCGGCTTGATTCAGAAGCTCTTAGCGACAGAGCTCCAAGCAATTGGGATTTTTCCAACCCCCCCGGCTCTTTCTGGGAATGAAGAAAAGATAATTCCCTTAGCTGTTTAACGTGCCTCGCACGCGGAGGTCAGTGCTAAAGGGACACCGGTGCGCTCGCTAGACCAGGAGCCGCTCCTCTGGAGCCGGGACCCGACGTGGGCACAGCATCTGCAAGAGATGACAAGTCAGCGAGCAGCAGGCGAGTGCCCTTCCTCCCCGCGAGGATGGCTGCGGCCCCAAACGCCCCAGGGAGGCTTCCCCTTAGTCCCTTCACATATCACAGGATCAGGCCAAGTCCGAGGGAAGAGGTGAATGTTTTACGTGGCCAAGAGAAACAGCAACATCGTTAAATAACCCCCATGGAGTCGCCGCGATCCACGCGTTTTCATTCTGCTTGGAAATCAAACTCCCTGATGGATCATTAATTAAGTTTTCCAGCAGGGTAAAAATGCTTCCTTTGCTTGGGATTTCATTCTACTCACAGAGATTAAAAACGCAGCTAATTAGAACAAGACTGGTGTGCAAGGGGGGAAAGAAACAAAGGTCTCGTTATGGCTGGGAGGGGACAGAGTCCTTCCACAAGCAGGTACAGATGACTCATAGCTGCTGAATAACCCTGCTGCCTTCTCCCTGTCACAGGGAAGGCCTCCCAGCGCTGACATTAACTCCTCCAGCAGCTCTGTATCACTTGCCAGGCAAGAAAAAAAAAAAGTCCTTAAATTGGCTCTTAGCTAGCTCTGAGGTAGCTGGTAGCCAAGTAAAGTGTTAATTAAACAGCCTTGCTAGCTGCATCAGACAGCTGGTCGAGAACTGTTTTATTTCTCCCCCTGGTAATTTTCAGTTCAAATGAATTATTTTCTCTGAAGCATTTCTGAGGGGCAGGGGAGAAAGGATAGAATTTCAGCCATTCCCTCCCATCCCTCCTGCTTTTCTCCCAGCCTTCTCTTGGCCAAACTTGTTTGCTGAATGTAAAAAAAAAAAAAGCCCAAACTCAAAACCTGAAAAATTGAGTTGAAATAGATATTGACAGAGAATACATCTATTGGAACATGGAAGGTATTTTTCAGCATGAAGTGTTTACTTTCAGTCCAATATAATCCACACCACCCCTTTCAGCAGAAGAGGAGGTGTCTTGGGGTGTCCCTTTGCCGTAAGGAAAGACACCTGCAATGAATAGTCCACTGTGTGGCACTGCGGAGAGCCAAAGCAGCAAAGCCACCTCCACCAGGTCTGCCAAGAAGGGAGATGAACCGGAGTTAGCGGGTGAGGACAAGGGCTGAGGTGGTGTCCCAGCTGCGCTCGTACCCATCTCTGCTCAGCCCACGCGTGAAGGGTCTCCGACTCGTCGCAACCACAGCACGGGAAACCCAAACAGGCGCCGAGCCGGGGCCTCCTTCATTCCTCCCAAAGGGTCTGGCGGCAACCAAATGCCCCCCGGCTTGCTCTCAGTGAGGGGGAGCATCGTCTAGGATGCAGAAAGGGGGCGAAGGGAGGAACCGCAGCAGATGGGGGCCGAGACGC
>NW_008825253.1:1618363-1618727 GCF_000699105.1 Pygoscelis adeliae
GGAAACAGCAAGAGCTGGTCAGCAGATTTCAGCGGTTTCAGCTCTGCGGAGCCTCAGCACGCTCGTCTGCCGTCTTTACACACAAAATTCACCCCCTCCTCTTCATCAGAGCAGGCTGATTACGGCAGCACAAGCCCGTTTCCTCCCCTTCCCACAGGATGTGCGGCCACATCCACACGACGGCGTTACGGAGGCGTTACGGAGGCACGGCGTGCTCCCGAAAGGCCGGGGGAATAATCACCTTGCTGCGGGACCCTAACGACCCCGCCGGCCTCTCCCTCTCCTCACATCAGCGTGGCTCGGGAGGGCGACCCTCCGAAGACCACAAGATGCACCGTTTCCCCCCCATCCCAAATGCCTTCCC
>NW_008825253.1:1619610-1625282 GCF_000699105.1 Pygoscelis adeliae
TGCCCTCGGCCCGGTGGCTTGGGCTGGCCCTCGGCCCCGGTAATTCCCCACCAACGCAGCCTCTCTCTCTCCCACAGTTCCCCGGATTTGACGACCTCTACTGCAAGTTCTGCTTTGTCTACGGCCAAGACTGGGTTCCCACAGCGGTAAGGCCCCCCTGGAACCCAGCCTGCCCGCCAGGCCCACCGGCAGCATGCGTCTAACGGGGCTTAGTGCAGGCCCCTGGCTCACGCCACTTTTTCCCCACAGGGTCTGGAGGAGGGCATCTCCCAGATCACCTCCAAGAGCGACGTCGCGCCCACCACGCTCGTCTGGAACTTCCCCATCGACATTACCTTCAAGAGCACCAACCCGTCCGGCTGTGAGTGCGGGGGGGCGGTGGGACCCAGCTCGCAGACCAGGCACCCCTCTCACACATGCTTCAATTGCAGGGCCGCAGATTGTAGTGAGCGTCTACGGACCCGACTTTTTTGGAAATGATGTGGTCAGAGGTTATGGAGCTGTTCACGTTCCCTTCACACCCGGAAGGTGAGGTGACAACCCGTCTTTCAGGACTGAAACGGAGAGATTTTTTTTTCCAGTTACTATGTTGTTTCAGAAACAAAAATGTTCCCGTATCTCCTTATCGTGTCTCGTCCATTTGTACAAAGAGCGTGGATTTTCTAGCAGCAGCCCCTCGTTATCAAATAATTTTTGGTAATCCTGTAGACAACTGTAAAGTCAAAACTGGCATGTAGAAGGCCCAGGTGTGACGCGCAGTACGTTACCTCTCCCCCATCACTCTCAGCTCGTGCTAAGCTTTCATTCCCAGCACTGGACGTGAAAAAAAGGCAAACAAACCCTTTCCTTGTGGAAGGGAAAGTAGTACACTTTGAGATGTTCAGTGGTCTGACGTGCCTGAAATTCTGGTACCTTTATAAATACAAGAAGTCTTGCCAAGTTTGGTTCATTTCATAAGTTCTGTGTGTCCCCTGTTTGTTTTAGGCATACAAGAACCATCGCTATGTTTGTTCCAGAGTCCACGTCTAGGCTGCAGAAGTTTACAAGGTAACAATTAAAGACTTTTCTCTTTTTTAAGAGCAAGTCCTTCTTGCTCTTAGTCACAAAGGTAAATCCAGCTACTCACTGGTGCGTACACGTGAATGCTTTGTATCATAACCTGTTGTGAGGTTTGTAGGTAAAATCACGTTTTTAGGTGTCTAAGTCTTTTGAAGAGCTTTCTTCAAACGTGTTAACTGCCTGCTTGCAGTAATGCTAACTCGTCTTTTTGCCATCCTCACATTTGAGCACTCTTGGTTTGAAAAAGAACTCGTGAGCAGAGCAGGCTGATAACACGAGTTCTTGTACTGAGCGGCAGCTCCGCGTTCCACAGGTTGATTCATGTCAGTGATGCGACTTGCAGAGGCGCTACTTAGACTGATTTTACTGAGCATTTTAGTTGTCGCTGGACTCTGAGGAGGCGTGCTGCAGTCCACCCCTGAATCTTACTGTAGCTAGGGGCTTTTCTGGAAGGAGAGCCACATTAAGAGCAACCTGGAAAGCAAAGGCAGAGCATGGAAAAACAATTCCCAGTTCTACCTTTTCCTCCGTCTGGAATGCATTTGCTGTAACCTTTGTCTCGTTTACACACACACCTCCCTTCCGAAGCAGCAGTCTGTACACAGCAGCTGAGGGTAGTAAGGTTTTTTCCTTCCATTGTATTGTTTAAGTACAGTCTGAACCATCTGTGAGCCGATTGTTCGGTTGTGGATTGCCTGTACCGACGGAGCCCACCCTTGCGCAGAGCCAGCCTTGCGGTACTCGAGCGCTTTGGGTCAGAGTCAGCACGGGAATCTCTGTGCCCGACAGTCAAAATTCAACTGATTTACTTTTCTTCTTTTTATGGTACCCTTTTTGTAGAATCTACACTCTAATTTGTATACGTCTGTATACGTGCACCTCTGATGTATTCAGAGTACCTAAGCCTCTCTCTTACTCTGGGTAATCAAGAGTTGAATCAGTTTCAAAAACACCTTGCCATAGAGAGATTCTGTCTAGCCCAGAAATAACTTGGATTTGACATAACGTGTATGAAATCAGTTTCATTTTTTTCCTTAGAGAGACAAAACTTACCTTTGATCAAAGTAGATCAGCAACAAAGGGAATCAGTCTTCAAAACTCCCTACGCAAACAAAAGCTGGGAGTCTCATTAAACACCCCCCCTTTGTTTTTTTAACACGCGTATGATGAACTGTACCAAATCTAAACACTAGTGAATGTGTCCCATTAATTATTTTCTATTTTCTTCTCCAAGCTGGTTCACAGGGAGACGTCCAGAATTTACTGACCCCAGAGTGGTAGCACAGGGAGAAGGAAGAGAAGGTAAGTCCCTGGGAGCTCCGGACTGTAACCCTTGCATGAGAGCAGGCCACAGCTTGGCCATCCATCTTCTGTTGATAAAAAAGACCGGTTGTTCCTGCCGAGAACAGCCCTACCTGGACACGCGAGGAGTTCAGCAACTATTCAAAAACCTCCCTTAACCGGTTTTATTCACGTCTTCTTTCTTCTAGTAACGAGGGTGCGGTCTCAAGGCTTTGTGACCATCTCCTTCAACGTAGTGACCAAAGATATGAAGAAGTTGGGCTACGACGTGAGCCCGAGCGACATGCAGAACCCTTCTCTGGTGCCTGTTACGGAAGGGATTCATAAGTATTGAACTCGGGCGTGAGACGTTCAAAGGCTCACAGGCAAGTTAAGCGCTTTGGGGCTTTTTGTGGCAGAGGGAAGTGAGTATCTGACTAAACTGAGAAGATGTCACTTGAGACCGTTATTCATTCCAAAAGCAACACAAGCCCACGAGGCTTTGGAATAATTACCCGAGTATAATCCTTTCAGTAAGCATACAGGTTGAAGGATTCTGTAAATTAATGTCATCGGATAATATTTAGCATTTTTATGAGTAATACCAGACTATCTCAAAATATTTTTTATAACAGCCTTTTGCACACTCTTTATATACTTAAAGAATAGGAAAGTTTATAGTTGTAGCAGTTTTCCTGTGTTTAAAACATCATTGCAAACCCAGTTCTTTTTACTAACCTTGTTTTGTGGTAGAAATGGGAAATTGAAATTATTGCACCTTCCAAAAAAGGAGGGAATATGGAAACGTTCCCGTGAAACGCACACGCACTTCTCCGTGCCACGTGCTTCCCTCTGCAAAAGCAACAGCAGTTTTCTTTATAACCCCGCATAGCCCTTTAGAATTCGTGCAAGTGGTTAAAATAGCTCATGCACTGCGGAAACAAACCTTTCCGCATTTTTCAGTGAAGCGACACGGGCTTTTGCATTTAGAACAAGATGGCGACTCTTCCATTTCCAGATTTTCTTTCTGCATCATTTGCCTGGCGGAAAAGGACCTGGGGGTGTTGGTCGACAGCCGGCTGAACATGAGCCGGCAGTGTGCCCAGGCGGCCAAGAAGGCCAACGGCATCCTGGCCTGTATCAGCAATAGTGTGGCCAGCAGGAGCAGGGCAGTGATCGTGCCCCTGTACTCGGCACTGGTGAGGCCGCACCTCGAATACTGTGTTCAGTTTTGGGCCCCTCACTACAAGAAGGACGTCGAGGGGCTGGAGCGTGTCCAGAGAAGGGCAACGAGGCTGGTGAGGGGTCTGGAGAACAAGTCTGATGAGGAGCGGCTGATGGAGCTGGGGTTGTTTAGCCTGGAGAAAAGGCGGCTGAGGGGAGACCTCATCGCTCTCTACAACTACCTGAAAGGAGGCTGTAGCGAGGTGGGTGTCGGTCTCTTCTCCCAAGGAACAAGCGATAGGACGAGAGGAAACGGCCTAAAGTTGCGCCAGGGGAGGTTTAGATTGGATGTGAGGAAAAATGTCTTTACTGAAAGAGTGGTTAAACATTGGAACAGGCTGCCCAGGGAAGGGGTTGAGTCCCCATCCCTGGAGGTATTTAAAAGACGTGTAGATGAGGCGCTTAGGGACATGGTTTAGTGGGCATGGGGGTGTTGGGTCGACGGTTGGACTCGATGATCTTAGAGGTCTTTTCCAACCTTAATGATTCTATGATTCAGGAAGGAGGAAAAAAAAAAAAAGGACAGCAGTTTATTTTAGAGGAGTTAGAGAGACCATGGTGTTAAACATATCCTTGCTGCACGGTTTTAACTTCAGGTGGAACAAATTGCATTTTAAGTGCAGATATTGATTAAAAAATAAACTTTAGAGAAGGCTCTGCTAAGAAAGGAGTCTCAGTAAGCCAGCTACGTGTGCGGCCATAAGCAGCATTTAGCTCCAAATCAGGTCCCAGAAGCACTGTGCTGCACAGGAGAGCGGGGAGTCGCAGAAAGGACCTTCTCCTCCCTTCGCTGGGTCCCTCCAGCCAGTACATTGCACAGACAACGTACCATGGCTTTCCCCAGCTGGTTTTCTTACCGAAAAGAAAGGCAGTAAAAAAGCAACATAGTGACGTTCAAGTCTGCCACGCTCGGGTTTCCTTTCCCATCGCGTAACCCCAGGGAAGGACCGAAACGATGTCGGTTGTTATTGGCGGGTGACAGGAGCTCCAGAGCCGATGTGCTGCTCTCGGACGTCTGCAGCGTGAGGGCACAGAGCTGGCCTCGGTCGGAGGAGCTGCTCCTCCGATGTCTTACCGTGGCCCTTCAGCGAATCCCCCTCTAAGCTAATGTTACTGCTCTTCTTCTAGGCTGAATAAACCCAGTTGTCTAAATATATTTGTTTGTCTCTCTACTGCTAGGGTTTTTATTTGTTTGTGCCAGAATGGATGTTTCCAAGTCCTAAATCATCCGAGATCGACTATTCTTACAGGTGCGAAAGAGAAAGAAGTGTACGCCACAATGAACTGACTAATTGCTTAGTCATTTTCCTATTTAAATTTGGGTATGTAATCTCTTGTGTTTGACTGCAAATACCAAGAGATGACTGTGAGAACGACTTAACGTGATACCACCCTGTAAGTGAACTGCCAAGACCTTGAAACCGTGGAAATACAAGTAATAACAGAGCGCGTTGAGCTGCAGAGCCTCCAGGACGCGTCTCAAATGAAGCCTCCGGTTAGAGAGAGGAGTTATTTCATGCTGAGCAGTGTGATTGAATAAATATAATTTCTGCAAAGGTAATGTGATCACTGTAATTTTGCTGTGAGCATTAGCATCTTTTGTACTATTTATAAATACTTTTCCAAACATGGTTACAGATCATTTTTCATCTTCTACTTTTTTTCCTACCTTGTTTTTGTTGATTTTCCACTTCCAGTAAGCTCCCCCACCACTTGTTTTGGCAACTTGTAATCGCCAAACTGAGTCACGTTGGAATCCAAATCAATAAGTGTTTCCTGTTGGCTCAGAGGAGATGCAAGGAATTTTTGTTTCCTTTTGAAAAGTATTTGGGAAGCAGCTAGCTACAGCAGCAGGATAAATATCTGCGTTTGAAATACTACCGCTCAAATACCTTTTTTCCCTTGAGCACAGTTACCTGCCCCCATTCCAATTAGAGCAAAGCTGCGCGGCAGAGCTTCTCGTCATGAGAAGCCCGTTAAACCCAGATAAAGCCCCCGCTTCGCGCCCCCAGGGGCGCAGCCCATTTAGTCACGCGCAGCTTTGCAGCGCGGTACCACGGCCGATCTCCCCAGTTGCTCCCGTTTCGAACGGGTAGCTGGCTGCTCAA
>NW_008825253.1:1625314-1625601 GCF_000699105.1 Pygoscelis adeliae
CACCGCTTCGCCGTTCACAGCCAAGCCGCAGGGACCCTCAGGGGAAAGGTTAAAAGAAAACGGGGAAAAGCGAGGGTTTGAAAAAAATAAAATAACCACCCCAAACTCCGTAAAACAGTATTTAAGATCGGTGGCTTTATAAGCAGATCCCACGCTGCTGCCTGCATCATGAGGGCTTTTTGCCTGTTGTCTCTGGATTTGGTTGGGTGTTTTTTTTGGGGGGGTGGGGGGGGGGTTTTTGACCCCTCAGTGTCTCGAGCACGTTTTTTACGAACCTCACATACCTG
>NW_008825253.1:1625819-1626458 GCF_000699105.1 Pygoscelis adeliae
TGTATAGTTTTCTGGAAAAACCGTCTCTGGTTTGAGTCTTTGGTACTCAGGCGTGGCAGAGCGTTTGCAGCTGCTTCGCCCCGGAGAGAATCTCTGCTCTCATGACGGAGGAGTAAAGACAGACGCGACGCTGTGCTGCCGAGAGCGGGTGACGTTAATAAGGAAGGGATTTATGACCCGTAAGCGTTCGTTGCAGTTAGTGTTAAAGGTTGAAAGAACCCATGCTTTAAGAACAGCCAAAACCCAGAAAAACCCAGCTTTGCTATAGCGGAGGCCTGAAGTCATTCCCTTTCGCCCGCTCTCCAGGCAGCTGTAACCACCCTGCTCGTTTACTAGTTAATCATTCTCCCTTTTATTCAAAACCGGACTGAAGTTCCCAAGCCCTTGTAGCACAGAGGATGGCAGTGCGAGGCTGTCAGCTGGCACCGCAGCTCCTGTTCCGTTACGCTTAAGTCTCTCCTAGCCAGTGAAATTGGCCATTGACCTCCTGATTCAAGACGGGCAGGAAAAAAAAAACACACAAAAAAAAAAATCTATATTCATAGAATCATAGAATCATTAGGGTTGGAAGAGACCTCCAAGATCATCGAGTCCACCCATCAACCCAACACCCCCATGCCCACTAAACCATGTCCCTAA
>NW_008825253.1:1626520-1634950 GCF_000699105.1 Pygoscelis adeliae
GGGGCACGATCACTGCCCTAAAGTGATCAGAATTCAGAAACATGTGTCCCGTTAAACCCAGATAAAGCCCCCGCTTCGCGCCCCCAGGGGCGCAGCCCATTTAGTCACGCGCAGCTTTGCAGCGCGGTACCACGGCCGATCTCCCCAGTTGCTCCCGTTTCGAACGGGTAGCTGGCTGCTCACCGCACCCGGACCCACCAAAACCAAGACGCGCGCTCGCACCGCTTCGCCGTTCACAGCCAAGCCGCAGGGACCCTCAGGAGAAAGGTAATGCGTCCTGACATGCGTCCTGACACAGGATGAGGCTTCAAGGCCATCAAAAACAGAGCGCGGCCCTTGGAGGCGAATGAAGCCTGTGAGGTAGCTGAGGACTT
Source organism: Pygoscelis adeliae (assembly GCF_000699105.1). Taxonomy (NCBI): domain Eukaryota; kingdom Metazoa; phylum Chordata; class Aves; order Sphenisciformes; family Spheniscidae; genus Pygoscelis; species Pygoscelis adeliae. The sequence goes on from NW_008825253.1 coordinate 1,626,895, forward strand.
CGCAGAAGCCCCCTCCTCTGCTCATGCCCCTGGAGGGGCGTTGGAGGGAGCTGCCCAGCAGGACCCTGCTCACTTCATGGGAGGGTTTTCCTGCCGTCACCGTGGAAGCCAGCCTGGGAGGGAGACAGCCGAGGACACGGACTGAACAGCAGCTTGGGAATCAAACCCTCCAGAAAAAGGAAAATCATTTGGATAGCCTTTAGGAACGGGTATTTGCAGCCCTTTCTACCAAAACTAGAAACGGCAGCATCGGCTCCTGCCCTCTCGTGGCAGTTTTCAACCTTTAGGAAGATGTTGGAGGTTGCCAATAACAATTAGCTAACAAGACGGCATGAAGGACATCCGAGTTTTTCCTGTTCCGACGCGGAAAATTGCTCAATGCAATGGTGCCGGCTGCCCTGCCGCTGCCCCTTGCCCTGAAAGCACGGGGCAAACACCTCCCAGCGCCATGAGCCGCCCGAGCTGCCTCGCAGGGAGCGGGACCGAGCCAGAAATCCGTGCATCAGTGAGCACTTGAGAAACTGCCTTTGTCCCGAGGCTAGCAAGGCTCTTTTACAACAGCAGTATTGCAGCAGCTAGAAGTTATCTCCATCTGAAAATGAGAGTCGCACAGAGGGATTAAAGCTGACAGCAACTGCTCCCCAGCAGCGGCGTCGGTTTAGGACCAGGAGCCTCCTGTGAAATACTCCGAAGGAAAAAAAAACACAACACCAAACCAAAAAACAATAAAACACAAAACCACAGAAGCAAAGAAGAGCCAGATTTGAAGCAAATTGGAGCTGCAGCTCCAGCTCTACCCGGGCTCGTCACCGGCAGCATTTCAGCCCATCGCAAACCAGCCCCAGGATGTCCCGTTTGTGCCAAGGTCACCGGAGCATCGTGCCGGGGGAGACGGGAGGGCTGAACACCCTGGATCCACAGTCCCGGACATGGGTCCGCGGGGTGACAGGAGGACAGGACGGCCAGGGTGGGACATGGGGGTTACACAGAGTGAACAGCATCAGCGGTGACAGAGCTGGGCTTGCACCCGCAGCTGCAGTGTGGAGCCTGTGTCTGCGACTGGCCAGGCACCGCCAGCGTCCAAGAACCACCTTCCTCTGGGCCTTTTCCCTTTAGCCTGGCAGTGCCAGCGGACGGCACCGAGCAGCAGCTGGACGAGCGGGTGGCTGCAGCAGAGCCCACGCAGGACGTCTCCAGGGGTGCCCCTCGAACACGCTCAAGGAACTGAGCCCCCCCATGAGAGCACCATGAACCACCCCTCCTGCACCCACCACCCAGCCCAGCTGGAGGTCCAAGGTCCAGGCACGCAAACCGGTGCCAGCAGCACGTCCGGAGCAGCCACCACCAGCAATTTTGGAACGTCTTCCAGGCCATGCAAACCCCAAGCAGGAACACGGCAAAGACCTGAGCAAAGACCGCCCGGCCCGCACCCCCACAAGGGGTGCTCAGCACTTGTTCCCTTTCCTCCTCTCACCGTTCAACCACAGGGTGCACTCCGCAGAGGGGATCCTTGCTTTTCCCACCAGCTGGGGAGTCCCCTGGGAAGCAAACACGGGCAAGCTCAAACCCCGAGAGCTGAGGCGCTCACGGGCGTTTGCAAACCCAGAAACAACCTCCACATTTGGAGCACAGGAATAAAAAAAAACCAAGACAAGACAAGACTGCAGCTCCCGCCAGCCTGCAGAGAGCACCCAGCACCCTCCGCTGCCGCATACCAGAGGCTGCGGAGCACGACAGCGGGTTACGAGGGGTAGGCTTGAGACAACAGATTTCCAGTGCCTGGCCATCTTCAGGGCACAAATCCTGTTAGAAACCATCCTTTGGCCACCGAAACCAGGCCTGAGCCCCCAGGGGGGAGGCTGCAGAGACACGAGGGTGCAACGCAACCCGCTTTCACGGCAGGGCGCGAGTGATTCAGTCTCTCGTCCTTCAGAGGGAGATGCTTCTGCTGATCTTAACTGCTGTAGGCTTCTATTTTTATACCTCTTATTCAGGCCAAGATATTTAAGTACCCAAATTCACCTCAGAGAATATCGCTACGTTTAGTGCCAGACTTGCTAATGAAGACATTAAAAAAGCAAAAAAAGAAAACCCCACCGCCGTCACCCAACACAACCCCAGCCAGCCCACGGTCTCCTAGGCCGTAAGTGCTGTTACACCAAGGCAGGACTGGTTCCCTTCAGCTTGGTTAAACCCCCGACTTTCGTTCCCTGGCCAAAAAGCCCTTTGAACACGGACCCCATTGCCTGATTTTCCCAGGTTCCATGTTCCCACCCCGGTGGGGCACAAGGAAGGTGCCTGATTTTCCGTCTTAGAAATTACTGAAAGCGGCTCAGCCGCAGCGCTGTGGGGAATCCCGCGTGGGTTAGCGATAGCATGGCTGGTGGGACAAGTCCACGCTGAGTCAGCATCCCGCGGAGGCCGTTCAGGCCTCCCCTCCATCCGCTCCAGCAGCCAGGCACAAAGTTCTCCTCCAGCCCCTGCCTAATTCAGCTGTGCAGCGTGACCCCACAGGCCGTCACGGAGGCCGGGAGAGTAAGCGGTTTCACAAAGGGGTTATCGGGCAGCTGTATCGGCGACTACTAAACGCAACGTCTTTGCTCCAGGAAGGTCTCTGCTGCCAGCAACGGGACCCTGGGCTGGATCGAGCTCTGATCTGATCTACAGCAGCTCCCGCGTGCAGTGTTTAAACAGGGCTTACAACCACGATGCCGTACCTGCTTGTGAGGCTCTCCCAGAGCATATTTAAGCTTTCGAGCTGCAAAGCTGGCAGCACTGACGTCCCGGCGAGATTTCATGTCAGGCAGCAGCAGGCAGGGAGCTGAGAAGACAAACTCCACCTTTACTACTGCTTTATTCCGGCTATTTGAAACATCATCGATTTTCTTTCACCTGAGAATGGGAGCGCAGTTGCTCGACTAGCGGCACAAGTGTTGAGAACAGATCAGGTGAAGCGTTCAGGCTGCTTTTTTAAGTGTTTGCTGAACAGCCACAGATTTTTTTTTTTAGTACCTGCTCCCTCCACCCTCCGCATTTCATCCGCGCCTAGCAGCACACGTCGCCTTCGTCCCTCCGCACACGGCTGCGTTACGAGTACCTGTGCTCTGCACACAGCAGCTCAGGAAGATGTCCAGGTGCTTTAGAAGTATTTTGCACTTCAACAGCATTTTTGACCAGAGCTTCAATGCACGTCGCAGCTAACGGTTCTGCTGGTCACCAGTTTACTTACGAATGAAGTTTGCCCCACCCCACGTTAAAGAGCCACTGGGGAAAGGATAGATTTTCCCCTAATCTCTTCGGAGAGATATTTACCAAATATCCAAGGGTCCCACTACTCAGTCCAGGACTGGTGCAGCTCCGGGCTGCCCCCGGCGAAGCCAGAGGATTTGCTATCTCCTCCCACGGTATCTCCCTGCTCCCCCGTTCATAATCTACTATTTCAACCCCTGCAAACCTCTGGGCTGTGTTACGCTGGTAGGATGCCAATCCCAATCCCCTACTGATCACCAGACTGCTGCCAATTAACCACCCTAACGGGTAACTGGCAGGGACGTCCGAAGCACCAAAGGGAGCTTCCACTCATTGAAACCCCCAGTCTTCAGCAATTACAGGGTACAATCGATTGACAGCAAAACATGACGAGACGGGATTGCTACCACCGTGTACAACGCTGGCTCTTCACCGTTTATAACCCCGAGCTCCCAAACTTCTGTCCTTACGAAATCAGTGTTCATCTGGGTCCCAACTCACAATACAGGGAGGAGTCTACCTGGAAGGCAGACGGCAGCTAGCTTTAAAAAGGCGGAAGTTTTTAACGTGAGGGGCTGTATAAATCGTGTTGGTTCTCTGAAACGTAGATTGCAGGCAGTTGCGGAAGTCTTGCCGGCCAAAGCCATAGCGCGAGCTGGCCCAAACCATTTTCTCACAGTTCGATGAAAACGAGCGGAAGAGCAGAGCTGTTGCACCACTCGGCCCAGCACAAACAAGAGGTAACGGCAATGTACGTATTCAGCAAAAATACTTTGGCAACAGCGGTGCGGATGAGGGCATGCCTCTAGATAACACTTCATCCAGATAGCCCTTTTCCTCCGCAGAAGCAGGCAAATACCACGTCAACTTCACAGAAGAGGAAGAGGAAACCCGGGGACAGGGGGAGAGCGGCTTGCCCAAGGTCAGAGGAAGGCTCAGCCGCAGCCAGATCTCTCTCACAACAGGCTTTATCAGCTCAGGCTCCCTCCAGCACCCCCTCAGCTTGCAAGTCTGCAGTATTCTGCTCCTTTTAAGAGTGTTACAGAGTCATCACAAAAGTTTCCCCTTCGAGCCCTTCCTAAATCTTTCCTGTAGCGGGCACCTTTATTTTAAAACATGCCATTTCAAGAGCCCGGAGTAGAACAGTGAAGAAGTACTGATCACAGAAAAAGAGAGACCGGCCAGAGGAGCAATACGCACACGTGCACAGAAGAGCCCTCCTGCACGGGAGCAGAAAGCACCCTTCGGTAAAAATGAGAGGTACAAAGAGCAGCAGGTATCTGGGCTGCCACCCCTGGCAAAGGAGGGTTTTCTGTTTTCCTTAGCGGCCCAAACACAGAAGCAAAACGAATCGAAAGCCCCGACTGGAGGCAGCCTCGTTCTCCAGGGAAACGGGAGCCTTACCGTCGCAGTGGGTTTGCACGACACGCCCAGCCAGCTCTCTACCACAGATCTGAAACCGAAACAGATGCTTCCCCCCACCACCACCCCCGGCCGCCTTTCCGATAGTCGGGTCTCCAGCACCACCGCAGTTTCAGCATTAAGAAATTAAGTATTTGATTAGTGATCAGTCTGATTGGCAGCAAACCATAACTACAGGAAACCTGGATGGGCTCCGGGGAGGTAGCTCTGGAAATAGCCTGCTAATGAAGTACCCTTCGATTTAAACCATCCAGAATTAGAAGCTGAAATCACTTCCCAGCTGGAGGCAGGCTCGCTGCCACCCCATCCGCAAGGCCACTTGATCGATGGGGCAGAGCCAATGCTGCGGGAAGGGCGAGACTCAACTACCGCACAGACGGGAAGCGAGGACCCCCAAAGTCGGTTTTGTCACGGTTCCCCAACCCCTATTCCACGAGCGATGGCTTTAAAAGGCACGTCTCCCCCAGGCTTCTGCCGTGACATAAATACGGAAGCCTCCACCGAGGCAGTACTTGCTCGTCCCTCCGAAAGTGCTCTTTGAAGGGTAGTGTGGTTTAAAGAAGCAATTCAGTCACCTGCAACACAACAAGTCTTCATTTTTATTGAGTTAGTAAGGTCTCAACTGATTCCGATTTAAGTGATCTCTAAGAAACCCTCCTTTCTCATAGTAAGAGCAGGCCTGCCCCAGGAAAGCGATGAACGCATCGAAGAAATCACATTGACAATGTACAAGGAGCGTTACTCTCAATAACGGTTAGATTTCTCCTGGCACCGAGGAGTTTTAGCACAAACCTTAAATCACCTCAACCGATCCATCAACTTTCTCGAAAACTAAATCAAGCATGGCAGCGACAGGTTTTTTTTTGAACGGGATCATAAACGCTACGCAGAGTCTTGAAAAAGCAACACGGCTGGAATATAAGCAATACAGTTTTAATTCTGACCAGTCACCTACAAACCCCTTGTCTTTCCACTGTTCTGATGGCATTATTAAATATCACATTTGTGACATCGCTCGGGAAAAATGACACAAAGATACAGACATTATGATACAATAGTACAAATGATAAATTATTTATACAGTAAATAATGTCAATAGTCAGCACAAATTCATAAAAAGCAGCCGGCTCCCAGTATTATGAAAACAAGTTTGGTAAATATTTAAATTGTAACACTTGTAAAGGAAGTGAGTCTTGTGAGATTCTGCTGTGAAAAATAAACCATATATTTCTCCACAATTTGTGCAATATTAATACATACAGTACACATTAGAAACTGTAACAGCAAAAGGGAAGATGGATAACAATAGTTGTCTTAGCTACGGGACTTCAAAAAGACTGTAAACACCACAACCCACCATGGTTTTCCTTCCCTGTCCCCTCAATGTAGTTTAGTTTCTATATAGTATAAAACTGAATAAATAACTGAGCTTATTTTGGGTTTAAAATTACGCCAAGATTTTTTTTTTATTTTTTTTTTTACAAAATATTTAACACTTTATCTTTGGTCAATTTGACCAGTAAGGCTATTTTGGGATACTAACATTTTAAAAATCAAAAGCACTTTTAATATTTGCAAGTGAGAAAAGAAGGGGAAGCGGGAAATGCATTTGGAGAAATACGCCAGAGCAGATGTGATCGGATACGCACACGTCCTCCGTGCAAAAAGAAGCGGGAGGGCGGGGAGGGAGGAAGAATTATTCTGGAGAGCAGTTAAATTATCGCAAAAAGATTTACCATCCTGGACACAACTGAAGCTTCACCTGGCTAGGACAGGAACCACCGTTCAGCGTCACCAGCTACAGCACCCCGCGCCTGCGGGGCGCCTGAGACACGGGCACGGCTCCAGCCCAGGAACCCAGCGGATTTACCAAACCGGCTGCTTGCCCTCTTCAACCCGGCTCCCGCCGCAAGCCCCGGCTCAGGCTGGGAACCTCGGCACGGTTAGTCCTTAGCCTAATGCTTTACAGCACCACAGCCTGGGCCGATCGCTCTTCAGAGTGCCTCGTCATGGTTTATTGTGCGATACAGGTCTATATATATATAAAAAAAAAACGTAAAAGTAACACAGCTCTTATAGAAGTGGCTTGGTAAAAGCAACAATTTGCCATTCAGCAGTTTCATTAAGCTAGGGCTTCCTACCAGACCAACAGCCCATCTGTATCAATTCATGGTGACAGATCATGACTCTCAACTGTAGATGACTTCATCGTCTTAAATACTTACTATCAACCCCATCTTGCCTCCAGAAACAGTTACCTAGTGTTTAACGAGAGGATGCGGTTAGAACTTTCTGGCTGAATAGACAATGCCCCATCTAACTGTTGCAAATGCATTCAGGTGACAGACTAAGGGAAAAACATCAAGTGACCTCAATTCCACTGTGGATAAAATTAAATTGGAAAAATAATGAAGGATAAATCTTGCCACAGATCAATTGGAAAGCACTTCCCCCCCCCCCCATCTGCAAGAATCACACCCTTCCTGGTCTACACTTTTCAGTAACTTCAACAACAACAAAAAAGTAAAGTATTTTTCCTTATTCTGAAAGGCAACATGAATGGTTTTTTGTTTTGTTTTTGTTTTTTTTTAAAGACATACTGGGTGTGGACAGTAATTCTCTTTCCTCCTATATAAAAACAAGAGCAGATGAATATTCTGAATCCTACTTGCAAAGTCAATAGTATTCAAGAGGATAGAACAATCTGCATAGAAACATCCACACATTTAGCATTCCGTATACTAATAGAGCTACACTGACCTACACAGCTAAGATCTGTGATTGTACCCTAGATTTGATAGTCTTTCAGCCTCCCCTACCCACCCAAAGATACAACCCGGTCCCTTCCACGTTAGCCAGCCCCTCCTTCCTGCGGTACGCGACCCCAGACTGGCACAGTCCCAACACAGCATCATTACACCAGAACACACAACCCTGGCAATTTCTTTCAGCTTCTTTGTTTGTTTGCTTGTTCCACCCCCCCCCCCCTTCTAATTAGGGAAAGGCCACCAAGATGCATCAGTTCATTCACCGAGATGCCCTCAAGGCAGTAGCAATCCCTGGGACATCCCTTTCCACGCGCTCTGCGGACGTTTGCGTCATCGCTTGTGAAAGCAGAGCTCAGAAACGCTGCCATCTTTGAGAAGGCCAGGTTCCCACCAGAAACACTGGCTGAAACCTCAGCCCGGTTTAGTGCCGGTGAGTCCAGACATGCAAGTTAAAATGTACAGTTCAGCTTACGATTAATAGTTGTAGATGGAACCGGTTATTAATATGGGGTGCACCTTTCATTAAGAAAAATTAGTCAATGAAATTAATGAGTCGTGTTTGCACATTAGAACTTTTAACATCTCAAGTATTACAAGAAAAACCAGCCTCTCTTCCG
>NW_008825253.1:1634965-1636729 GCF_000699105.1 Pygoscelis adeliae
GAACGTCTGTCCCTTCTGGTAATCGGGAAACGGGAACAAATCAAGGGGAAGGCGACTTTAGTGTTTTTTCTTTTTAATGTAGTCTTAAATCACGTTATGCTGAAATTCAATTCATCTAAAAATAATTAGTCACGAGAATTTGTTTTGATTTGCATTATGAATACTTCATTTAAAAGTAAATATTTTAGTGTTAATCTTCCCTTTTAAACTCTCTTTACAGAAACGAAGAGCTAAAACCATAAATAAGAGGGCATTAAAACCATAAAAATGACATTTGCCAATATCTTAATTTTTCAGCCAGACTTGATAAATCTATCAAAACCAGACAGTTAAATAAGAACCACATTATAAAAATTAGCAAAAAAAGGACTATTAGGTAACTCTGCAAACTCAAATATGAAACTGTACTAAACAAAATATGTGCAAAAGTATACAAGAGTAACTGCATATAGCAAGGTTAAGCCTGAATTAGTTTTAAAGCTTGCCCCGGTGAAACTGAATTCAAAGTTGTCCCACTGTATTTCTTTTTTCTTTCAACTCACATTGTAAGTCAAATAAAAACAAAATACACATAACTTCCAAACGAAGCTGGTACTGGACAAGCACAGAGCAGGACACTCACTCAGCACGAGTGCAGCATGCCACTCACAGAGAGTTCCTCAGGAGTCCTTAGAGAGTAGTGTACAAATTCAACACTGCATACAACAGCACACGTTATACTTGACAACTTGAGAATGTTCTTGGGTTTTTTGTCTGATTTTTGTTGTTTGTTTTTTTTTTTTCCTTTTGAGACAAGCTTGCTTTCTCGGTCAAACCTCTGATAAGAAAGCAGTGCGATTTTGCGTTGCAATGTTTAATGCATAAAAACCAGCCACCTGGGCCCTCCGAATCGTTCTCTTCTAAGAGTAAGGACTATGGGTGAACCAACAGTCTAGAACTGTGTATAGTTATGTGCAAAACATTCACTAGCACTCTGAATCTCAGGTCTATCATATGGGCATAGGAAGTGACAGATGCAGGTAAATAGTAATTTCAGGATCCAGCACATCATCTGACATCTACAAAATAGCCAACGGAGTTTAAAATGGCAGGTTCTCCCTAGAAAGTGTATTGAAATGATTAACAAAGTAACAAAATGGGCAGAATCTAACTTTGGTGAAAAGTCTGAACATTTCACATAATGCTCAACAAGCCAAAGTAAGGTACCATCTGTAGCAAAGACTAGATTTAGATTAACTGGTAAGTAGAGACAACTCTTCAAAGATCATAACTGTAAACTGCAAATCTACTTCCAAGTCTCTTACACACCGTTCAGTCCACACAGGCCACGTTCATTTTGCTGTAAAGACTTCAGCCTGGAAACACTATGAAAAGAAAGTTCCTTTAATTGGGTCTTTATAGGAGAAAAGGGTTAGTTGTATTTGTAGACTGGGATGCTGACGGCGGGATCCCTGTACTGTGAAGAGGTTGGGTCATTGATCCTGCAATGCTCACGTTCAGCCCCTGGCCCATCATTGTTATAGATGCCACAGTGCCCATAGCTGGTATCGGTGCCATTCCCACAGGCACTGGGGCCATGGAAGACAGAGGTATTGGCTCCATGCTTATCGGTGGCACAGCACTGAAAGAAGGGCTGGTTCCCATCACAGGACTCGCTCTCATCTGATTTAGAGTGAGTGGCTGAGGCTGATTCACTTGGAAGGGGTTGATTGGAGTTGGTGCTGTAGCAGCGCCTAGTTTTGAGAGAAGGGGGAAGAGGGAAAG
>NW_008825253.1:1636760-1650181 GCF_000699105.1 Pygoscelis adeliae
ACGAGGAGATTGTCTTTTCTGGCAAAGAACGCACCTGCTGCCCATCCCCACATGCTCCCAACCCCAAAACACCCTGCGGAGAAAGCTGCGTGGATGCCATTCAGCAAACCGGGGCTGCACTGGTGCACAAGTACAGGCTGTTGCCTTGAACCTACCAATGCCACAAGACATCCCTTCCCTGACCAACAGCTTCCACTTCTGATAGTAGTCACTGGAGAGACAAGGTTCTAAATTTGGTTACCTGGAACACGCTTAACCACGACATCCAGATCACCGTGGTGGGGTTTTTTTAAATGCTACTTAAAATTTGCATTACAGAAGAGAACTAATTGCAGGCTCTCTGTACTCCTTTACTGCAATCTGGCTACTGCAGATTTGTGCATTTGCTTCAAGATCTCATCTAGTCAACTCCATTTAGAAGCTGTACATGTTTCTGGCACTGAGTTTTGACAAGAATTCATAAAGTAAACCAGTTGTTTCCGAATTACAGCGGTGCTAGAAAAAGCAGAGAATAACTTTCCCAGCGTTTGAGGTTCTTTGGACTGCTGCCAACACTACAAATTCCTTTTACCGTATATGTATAGCATTATTTGGATGGCCCAGTGACCCCTTATAAACTTTTTGTAGTAACCGGTAATGGCAGATACACAGACTTCCTCTTGCTAAACACTGCCAAGGCTGTTCACAATTACTGTTTTTTTCCTACCCAAGGAGTTTAATAAACTGACATTTTTTTTCCATTGGAAGAGCAAAGAAAATAAATACTGAAATAGTACTTTAAAGTATTTCACCATACTAGCATCACACAGACATTTCAGTGCATATGAATAGCTTTTAAAAAATATATACACCTTCCACGTGTTTAGTGTCACCATCTAAGTCTGCTGTAAGTAAAGGCTCACTTCTAACTGGGGCCAATTTACAGGAGAACTGCAACAGCTTATTTTTTTCAAGCTACGCTGAGGGTGTGTTTTGATCAAAACTGGTTTATCATGCTAGCCTAAAGACAGCCTAACCAGCAACCCACTAAATTATACTGCAGAGTATAACCTCAGGCTGCAGTCAGAGATGCTATTGTGCCTGCTGTAGTGCAAGCAAAAGGGCAATTCCTACCTGCTTCCATAAGAACGTACTACCTGTTACCTCCCCAAGGGATTCTCTGGTGGCACACGTTCACATCTTACCTGTTCTGACAATCAATCGGCTTTAGCTCAGCCATTTTTAATAACCCAAAGCGGGCCTTCTAACACAGATCATTTTGAGAGAGCGAGGGCAAAAGTGGAAGAGGAACTGCTTAAGCAAAGCTCAGCCAGCAGATCAGCTGCAGACGCAAGAGTAGAAACTCTGCGCTTTCAGGGTCCGGCAGTATGCCTTGAAACCATGATGCCTCAGCCTCCTGCTCTCAGTCGTGATCTGTTGGCTGAAGTAACCATGAAAAACAAGCCCAAACCAGCTTACATTAAATCAAATAGGACTGAGTTATGCAGAGTTTTCCTATAGGAAGGGAAAGCTAAAAGAGAAAACTGAAGGAACATGCAGAAACAGACCTGGTGCCAAGAATGGATTCAGTGAAGTAACAGGTTGTGGCGGCTTAGACACCAGTGAATCCAGGTTCACCAAGGCAGCATTGGGGCCCAAAAAAGACTCAGGGGTTTTCCGAGCTGCACTTTGTTTGCCTGATGGCATGCTTGAGTGCTGGGAATCAAAGAGATCAGGACTTGTGGTACCGCTATGCTGAGATGGCAAAGTGGAACCTGATTCAGCTGAAACAATACAAAAAGAAAAACAAAACTTATCTCATTAATCCACATAGTCAAGCAAAGAAAACCCTGAGGTCTCTGACAGCAGAAATGTTTTAAAATCTACTGTATTAGTCAGATTTAAACGTTTCAGTATGTTACACCCTTATAGCATGCAAGCAGATAAATGTTCTTTAGAAGAGTATGAAGCAGCTACAGTTAAAGAGTTGCAGTGCTCTACTGAAGACACTACCTGATTTGCCCTGATGAATATTCTCACAGCCATGCTGCAACAGATGGGACTAACAGCCTCCAAGGAAAAGATATTCAAAAGCCCTGGCTTCTGCCCTTGCTCTACACCACTGCTGCACCCTTCCTAGCTAGATTCCACCCAGGTTTTCTCTTTTGTGTTAAAGAAGCCTAGCCCAGCTTTGAATTAGTCACCATTCTTTCAGGCAGAACCATCCCGAAAGTACATACTATCAAAGCACTTACACGTTAAGGACTGGCAGTTTTTATTTTAGTGACTAATGACCAAATAAAAAATAAATTAAAGCATTCATAGAAGTGTATTTTCTCATCTTCCTACTATTGTTACACACTAGAATTTACACATTTTAGAAATTCAGTCAACATTGTTCTGTTTGACTGACTGAGCACGAGCCATACTCCAAACACGCTGGATACTGTAAATTTAGAAGTCAAACAAATTTCTGGGTCAATGCAGTGAAAGGTTACAGAGTGAAATTCTGTGGCTTACAGTGCAAAAGGCCCATTCCCCATAAGTTCATGCACAGGCCAAAACGTTAACAACAAGCTTTTACTGCTGCATTATCACCAGGTTTAATCTTTTCCTTTGTGAAAGTCAATTTTTTTTTTTTTTTAAACTAAAATTTAAGAATAGAGACATTTGTTGCTGAGACTAATCACCCAAACTGTCCACGTGCTAAGAATTTGATTCATACCTGGCTTTTTGGAAGTTCGAAGTGTGTCAAATTCAGAAAAATCATCTTTAACTGTACCATTCAAATTACTGAAGAGGTCAAAAGATGTACTTCCTGTTCAAAACAACAAGACAGCCCTGTCATTAACAGATCTTCGGTTGCATCACACACCTGATCCTACTGAAAGCAATTTCTAACCCATTCACATTACCAATAAGCCACTCTGTCAGGTTCCAGGGCAGCAGTTCAGATCAGCTTGAATGCTCCTACTCTTACCCAGGACCAGGGAGAAGGATAACATCAGAGAACTGTCCTTTCTTACAGTATTAGCCAACTAATTCAGAGCAATGTGCTTTTAAATCACAATGTAAGGCACACCTTAGCACGCTGGGTTTTTATTGAGTGTCTGCACTAGAGAGAGGTATAGGCAGGTATATATTGCTGCGGAAGAAGAGGACAGCAATGAATTTACAGCCTAAACTATAAAGCGTGTTAATCAGCCCTCAAGTAAAATACACTTCTGAATACAGTTCCAAAGACAAATGTAGCATTGCTACAACTTAAGTGACGACTTGACTTAGCTTCTGAAGTTAAAAAGGAGGAGGAATGCAATAGAAAAGGTTATCTACGCCATGTAGAGATGGTAAGGCCCTGTTAGCTGAAGCACCAGAACTTGCCCATAGTTTGCAATCAATGAAAACATAACATTTTCAAAATGAGGACACACCCTTACCTCAAAATGGAGGAAGAAAAACCACACCCAAATGAACAGCAATCACACTCCTGAAAAGCTTTAGTTTGCTTTGGTTTTTTTCTTTTTTATTAGTTGAAATGTTTTTCTAATTTAGTTTTAACCTTCAACACATTTCAAGCAAATGAAGGTACGGACTTAGTTCCATAAAGAGCGCAAAAAGACAAAAACCCGAGAAAATGAGTGAAGACTGTGTGCAACAACAATACTTCTTATCAAGAACAAAGACCCACCATAGTTAAAGAATCATTCTCATAATGATCCAGTTATTGCCCTTTGCCCAGTGAAAAGCTGATTAGACAACTTTTTGCAGTACTCTCAGATTCCTTGGTTTATTATGTACTGTGATGAACGACTAGCACAAAATGCATTTAGGATGCATTTAGCCACGGTGCCAACATGGAAATACCAGGTATTAAGATTCATCAAGGTTGCATTAGTTACAGAGCACAAACAGACAATTACATCAGCACCTTCTGCATCTTGCTACACAAGGGCTTAGGGATAGCTTTCACACCCTCTGAAGTAATGAACCTTCATTTGCACCTCTAAAAGTCTCCTCAGAGCATGGAGCTGCTCAACCTTGTCAATCTACATCTGAAGAGACATCCATCTGCATAGCTATTTATCATGATGAAAGGTAAAATTACAGCATCATTCATTTCCAGAAATTAAGTCCTTGTCTAATTAAAGATAAAACCCATTTAAAAACTCAACAGCAGCAGCAGTCGTAAGTGCTCAGCATGCATCCACACATACCAATAAAAGAATGTAGAAGGGACAGAGCACGAAGAAGCAACACGAATTCAGAGCTCTAAGTCAGAATAATTACATTTGAAGTTCCTTTCACTGCTAGCTATTACAACTCACATTTACTTTACAGACAAGTTCTGCAAATTGTCCAGCACATAGCTTCTTTTAACCAAGCAATGCAAGAAAATCATTCGGATTTCACCTTCATTACTCAAATAATACGGATATGGGATGAGACAGTTTCTCACCAGAAGTAGAGAGAGGTTTGTTTGCAGGTGCTGGTCCCCAGGGATCCACAGAAGATTTTGCTGCAGTAGAAGATGGCTGAGCAGGAGCCCAAGGGTCAACATTTTTGGACAGAGACTGAGCTGTGGATCCTGCTGGTGCTGCCCAAGGGTCAACGGAAGCAGCTGGTTTGGCACCTGCAAAAAGAGCCAGCAGTTACACGAGTCAGTAGAGTTCCACTTTGGAAAGCTTTCCTTGGAGATTAATCTCTCTTATGAGCCATTACTGCCAATTAATAATAAACATAAATAGGTGAAGCAGTTCACCATTAGGAATACTGATAAGTCTCAGCATCTGTGGCATACATACTGAACAACAAGCACAAGTAAATTCTGTGCAACACAGATGAATAAAACAAATCTCCCACTTGAAACCGAATAAAAAAAATCTGCAGTTCCAACAAGAAAATAAACTTCCTTTTGTTACAGACATTGCCACCACAACAGACAACATCTGACTGAAGGTGACCTAAATCACAGGGTTATTTATGAACCCATGGGAAAGAAGGTTTCTAAAAAGCCTATATGTAAAAGGTATGAAATATAGAACATTAAGACTTGGACAAAGAAAGGAAATCTGTAAGATTCAAAGGGAACAGTTTTCAAACTCTTTTTACCGTACTGTTGTTTTATAAAAATATAATCAGCTTCCCCGAGCTAGTTGTGCTTTTTTTATTCCAATTTGTAAGCACTCCTCCTGACACAGATCTAAGCTGTCCACTGATACCCTTCCTGTATTTTTTTTTTTTTAACCCAATGCCTGTATGTTCAGGATTCCCATTTTTATTGGAAGATGCTGACAACTCTTCATTCCTACAAATTCAGATTACCAAACTGCTTGTACACCAAGAGGTTGTGCACAAAGTTAGGGCTTCCTAGTGTAAAACGACAAATTAAGGCAGCAAAGGCAGAAGGAAAGAGGAGGAAACTTGCCTCACTATATACAATTTCCTGCCAGTTTTTTCTTCTTCCTCCCCAACCTACTAATTTATTGCTTTTCAGCTTAGGTGACCTCTTCTTCCTCCTACCATTAAATGGAACGATTTTGGCTTATCAAACCCCAGGACCACTGAAGCAAATCACATTTCAGATTTGCAGTGGGCCAGGTCTGTGTTGGAAGGTCTCTCTCTTGCTTTGTTCCTATGTCGTCCATCCCCGCTGCCCCTCCCCGGCCATTGGAGTGCAGGAATGGGAACCTAGTACTTTAAATGCATATCCTGTACAACTCTACGCTGATTAATTACCTTCAAGTCAGATAGTACACGCAAACACATTTCCTCTTCCCAATGAAACTTCTCAACCAGTCATGGTTTAATTACTAAATAAGAACAACTGTATAATCCAAGAGGAGGACAGAATTACCCATGCGGTATACAGCTATTATCTTTAACCAGCACGTGGGTTAAAGAATTACAGCTGAATATTGTTTTGTTTTTTAAAACTACATACAAACTCCCTTGACATCACAATATTCTTGAAAACCAACTCAATGCTACACACAGTGGCACAAATTCTAATTTGCAGTGTTGGTCTTTGTTTCGTCAACGGGCGGCATGGTCTTGCTACAGCTTCGGACCAGGAAATGCTAAAATTCTCCAAGTCCAACTATTCCCACACCGGTATTTACATTTCCTTTGTCTACCCTTAGTGCTGAGTTACGAGCAATGCCACACAAGAAGTGCTAATGACAGCACTTCCCATAAATGGAAGCTTTCAAAAATGTCTTTTCTTTCATAAAGAGAGCGCACAAAATTAGAGCACTTGGGAAGATACCTTCCCATAGCTTCCATTATCTCTACTGAAATGCCAAAGCACATGCAGGATTTGAGAAATACAGTTTAATGAGTCACTTTTATTAGCAGTCAAATTCATAAATCTTACATCTTCAAGAATACCCTTGGGAGCCAAGTAACCAGCAAGCTGGAACAAGGGGTTGTTCTACGGCGTTAAGAAAGTTGGGAGCCACTGAGAAGAAATGCTACAGCTGCAACTGATGCAAGGAGAATCTTGCCAGAGGATGATATATCGAGCACAAGATTTGAAAAAGGTGGATCCTGTTTGGTTTTTAACCACGGGAAAATACACTGAACAGCCTTAGGGCCCAGAACTTGGGACTTTTTCTGATTTCATGCTTGCAGTTTATCACCAAAAAAACCCCAGATTACACTTAGAACAATGAACTGTAGTTGGCCCAGCAGCTATGTAGGTGCCTCTAATGCCACCACGAGGAGGAAAAAAAATGCATTTCATTATTAAACTTCAACATTTTCATCAGGAATCTCGATGGTGGTGCACTGAATGCCAATACAAATTCCTCTGAAGCATTTCATAGCAGAGGTCATAGAATCAGCAGCCTGAAGCAAAACTGACAGAACTAAGCTGTTAGTCTTCAGGAAAAAGCTTCCATTTGCACAGAAACCCCCTGCCTCCTCAAAAAAGAAAAAAATCCAAAGCCAACAAAAAAAAATAGATCCAGCTCCAATTCCACAGATGTAGCAAGTTTAACACATACTGTGAGGAACCATTAACTTTCTTATGCAAAGGAGTAACTCCTCAGACAGATTTCGGCTAACCTAGAAAACAGCACACTACACAGGCAGCAAAACACACACGCAAAAACAAACAAGCAAAGAAGTGGACTTAACTGCTCTTTAAGATGTGAAGCACTGGATCTTTCACTTCAGAAACAGATTCCATGAATTTAGCATCAAAAGCTTATGAAACACGGTGAATATTTAAAATGGTAACCCCAATTTTTTTGTTTACTATGAAAATCTCTATTTAAACAATTTAATCCATTTGGTCTGATGGTATACACATCCCATTTCACATTTCGCTAGGAGCAGCTGAAGACATGGTAATTCAAATCTATGGCCTTCCTAACCATAGCACCCTGCCTAAGTACTATATCAAATACCGGCAAGACTCTAAACCCATGACACTGGGCACAACTAGCAGTCAAAGCGTGAGCATCCCCCCAGTCTGAAACAAGTTGGTTTTGCTGTACAAAGATGACAGAAGCTTCACTCTTCTCCTCTTCCTTAAGATTCAAAACGCAAGCACAAAAACCCAGCTGCTTAAAAAGCAGCAGCAGAGTCCAACTTCCATTTGTTTCTGCTTGAAATGAGTTAGGGGAACGTTAGTTCTAGAGTACGGGAAACAATCAAAATGGACTAATATACTGTCGTTATCAAGCATGACACTGTACGTTGAGAAACTTCAAAAAGCTCAAAGTTTTTGCTTTTTAGCAAAAACTTTTAAATAAGCATTCCTTCTGGCAGTTTATTCTTACCAAATGATTGCCATGGGTCAGAGGCAGTGGCTGCAACTGTGGATCCTCCCCAGGGATCAGTTTGGTTTGCAACAGCGGGAGGTCCCCAAGGTTCTGTTTTCTGCGGGGCCGGTGCCGACGAGGGCAGGGCATCCATTAGGTCCAACAAAGTGGTATGCTGAGGGCAGGAATAATCTGAGCTTTAATCAAGAGCATTACCAATCTGAAGTACAAACCCATGAGAGTGAAGAAGCATTTTTTTTTTTTTCCTTTTACACACCTGCATTGACTAGTAGTTTGAAATTTAACCCGCATGGAAGAAGCTTTAAGATATACAACAAAGCAATCCCAAAAGCATAAAAGAGCTCAGTATTAAGCTATTTTGTGTTACTGTATTTCAGCTTTTGGCAGCATAACCGGGAATTTCTTAGTCGAAGGCACTACCTCCTTCTTTTTGGGAATTTTAATTGTGTCTCTGCGACTCTCCTCCAGAGCCATCTGTAATCTCAGATCATCTCCGCGTCTGAGGCGCTCCTCCTGCAAAGGAAATCAACACTGTTGATATAGACCATTAGCCTAGACTGTGCTGCTTGCTCCCTCCAGGTGTCTAGCCCCCTTGGCAGGACACTGCCAGGGAAGGCCTGGGCAGTACTCCCTGCCACCCTAGGAGTGATGTGCACCACAGGCACGCGCAGTGGGATTGCCAGGATTATTTGCTGTAACTTGTACATAACACAAGTGAGGGAAAAAAAAATTTCTCGTGATTCTTGCCTCAAACAGAGGTCAGGAGCACCCTGACCCTGTAATACCAGTGCAACAGTGTGATCATAACATCCATTTCACTGACTGATATTTACCCTCGCGTTGTTTTACTCCTAACGGGAAAGGTATAAATGAAACGTTCTTTCCAAAAATTCAGTTACAATGCTAGAAACACCACAGAAATGAAAGACACAGTAAATATCCCATCATTATATTATGGTAGTTTTTGAACATTCAAATCACCGCTGAAGGACATAGTGATTTAAACCTTACTTTTCCTGGCTTTTGTCAGCTTCCCTCCACAACTGATGCAACTGTTATAGAGAATGCTAAGTGAATTAATCTAGCCAATTCCATGCATATTTTATAGGTTTTTAACATCTGTAAACTACCATGTTTGTGGTACGTTCAACTACTTTAAATATCTTTGCTTGCATCACGTCTTTCAGAAGTTGACTAATTCCCCAGCTGGTATTTCCCTTGCAATGTTTTAAGCTATTTCAACTGATAGATTTTGATTTTTATTTTCTTTAACTTTATTGCTCAATAATGACAAAGTTTACTGGGTGATAGTTTCCCTTTCCAAGCACAGAGATACCAATGTCTAACATACAGCAGTAAGCTAAAATTGTCACAGGAAGCCTCTAAAGTATTACAGACACTCAGCAGGCTGACTTGAATTTTCACTCATAGCTGAGATTCAACAACTTTGTTATATATCAATATGCAGTAAACTTTATCCACAATTACAGAATTTACTCCAAATTCAGAATGAACCTCCTAAGAATTACCACAGTAACATAACCTGTGTGACAGATTAGGAGCCAAGTTATTTTAAACCAGGTTCTTTATAAATTCTAGTACTTTGTGTCAGGTCACCTTTCTGTTCCAAACAATCTCACCGAATGAGCAGATCATTCAAAATTTCATTGTAATCAGAATTCACTGACATTTCTTATACTGGCCCCATTAATGAAGCTTTTCAGGACTAGTCATGTTTTCAGTTCTTCCTAACTGAAAACACCTTCAGTAATGTGATGATTAACATCCTCCCACACAAAGTCTTCTTGCAAAGTGACTGTCATCTTCCACTAGTCTCAACAGCTCGGAGGCTGCAGTTACTTTAAAAAGAGATTAAAAAAAAAAATTTTTTTTAAAATATAGAAGAGCAACATCTTCCAAAATGGCCTTTCTCTCCCCCTTTCCACCTGGAGCAAAGCCAAGCTGCCATTGAAAAAAAAAAAAACACCAAACAGGATTGTAGTCTCTACTATCAAAGTATGGACATTTTGGAAAACCTACACGGGAACTGACCTGCTCCGCCACTTCCCGGCTCATCGCCAGCGCGAGCTGTAGTTGGAGTTCCTCTTCTCCACTTGTCTGAGGCCGGGCCTGCTCGAGCTCCGAGGAAACTCGAGGGGATGTAGCTGTTGGAGACAAAACCCAGCAAGTTTAACACCAGACAACACAAAGATATAACAGGTTTGTTTATTCTTCTGACAAGACCACCCCACTTTCACACAGCCGTTCTCAAAGGTCCCCAGCACAGCGACAGGCCCCCCCGGTGCCAGGGGCCACCGAGTCGCCGACCACCATCGGCTCCCTGAACGGTCAGAGATAACCTCAGCCTTGGCACGAGCTTTAACAAGCCAGAACAATTAAGCAGGGAGAACTTTGCAAGGCAGTTCAATTGCTTTAAAAGGAAAAGGTTCCTGGAAAACAAAGGCTTTTTGTGTTAGTGGGGTTGTAATATCAAGAAGTATCACCAACGAATGCTGGATACTCTGTCCCAGCATATCAGAGCTTTGGGGGGCAGGACACTGACTTAAAAAAAAAACTATAGAATTAATCATTCAAGAAAACGTTTGTTGATATTTCTTACATCTTACAATGTCAGTAAGAATTTGCTCAGAGTTGGGCAATACCAGGGTAAAATTAGATACCACCCACTGTTCTGTAAAATAATACGGTCTTAATGGGACAGATAAAGAATGATTCTTAACTGCTAGGCAAGCTCAGAGACCAACAAGCCAGCTATTCATACTCAAAATTTACAAAAATACTGTATCATTCTCTGTTTCAAAAAAGAAGTTTGGTAAATATGTTGGGGGGTGGTTTGTTTTTTGTTGTTGGTTGGTCTTTCTTTGGATGAAGACCTCTAATTAGCTAAGTAGCAGCTGGTAATCTCCCTCCCTCCTCCCCAAATAAGTCAAGCTTGACAGCTAAAATGCACAATTTCTCAATACACAAATATTCTTTTACTGATGTTTTCACTACAGTAGCATGCAGAAATTCCCATCCAAATGGGACAACACTAATAGGTTTATCACTGTACAGTAATTAAACAATTTTTGTCCTCTCTTTCAGATAATTCTCTAGCATCCACATCATTTACACAGAAATTTTATCTTACTTTGGCAAGGAAGTTTGTATTTAGTGGTTGGAATGATAATTAGTTCGGCAAAATACATATTGACATTTAATAAAAAGGAACGATATTTTTAAACTATGATGTCAAGCTCAAAGAAATCATGTTTCTTCTTAATAGATCAGCTAGGCATGTAAAAATTAGATTGCCGAATTGTAATTTTTAAAAAACCCCCACTGTTTCAGTCACTACTTGAATCCTCCAAGTATTTCCCAGTCTTGTCTCCCCCTAACTTTTAGGCCAAAATGACATTATAAAATAAAAAGCGGAACCTTCTCTCTCATCCAGCAGGAAGGTGACTCTCCATAAACGAGGAATGACCTTTCCTTTCTACCATACACCCAACGTGCCATCCCATTCCGCTCTGTTTCTAAAGGGACAAATCAATTTACCACTCAGAGCGATTCCTTCCACATTGTGCTGATCCTGAAGCTTTCAAGCCAATCAGACAAGCTCCTTATTTCACACAAAGATGTTACTCATATCTCAATGCTATTACTTTTTCAAACTTTCTCATATAAAGTATCTAAATTTAGCCTGCTTCATGAGTACTTTTTGCTCCAACAGTCACAGACTGGCTCTCCAATATATTATACGGACTATTACAGACTTAAAGTAGGAATAAACAAGGCATCAGGTAACAGGATGGCCGACAGCATGGAAAATAGAACCTTAAAATGTTTGTAAAATGTGAGTATTCTTAAATATGAAAATAAAGAGAATTAAAAAGAAAACATGATAAAACTCAACACGAGGTTACCAAAAGGTAGCCCATGTCAGAAAAACTGAGATCCTTCTCTGATTTGTCCGTCAAAAGGAAAAGCAGCGAAGCTAATCTATGTGGACTCAGCAAAGCATTTTATGATGCTAAATAGGATGTTACTGTTAAACAGAGGGAAGCGTAAGAACTGAAATAGGTAAAGAACCAGTTGAACAAGAGATCACGTCATACTGCCTACCACCAAGGAAGTTTACTAACAGTTCCTCAAGAACTGGCTTTAAGACCCAGCTTAAGAAAAATTATGTAATAAACAAATGCAGGAGGTTATGGGAAAATGCAAAGATAATGCTAAGAATTGTCAAACTAGAGGGAGAAACAGAAATATTAAAAAAACCAGATGACTGAGAAGGGAAAAGGGGTGATACAGAGAAAGAAAAATCGTTTCTTTGATGACCACCTTCTGCTAATTGGGGGCATCAACTGCAAGTGACGGAGATGTAGAGAACTTTCTTCAGTACTAAAACACACGATAACTCCCAGCCCCTAACCTAATACAGCTATTACTAACATTAGCACTACTGCATCAAAGCATTAGTCAGAATTCATCTAACATGCCAAATGCGATTCTAGTCATTCAAATCCCAGACAGACAATTTCAAAACAGAATGGATGTGGAAACGCTTCCCTTCTGAGTACAGAGAATATTTTATGTGTTCATCTTTGCAAAAAGAAGATTGAGCAGCTCATGGTTGCTAAATACATCAGGCTTGCAAATACTGTGGAGTGAGAAAAGCTATTTAAGATAAAGGGGCAAGAACTAATGGTATAAATTGGCCATTAATAAATTTGAGATATAAACAGAAAGAAGTGGCTTAAAAAAAAAAGGAAAGAGTCATAACTGGTTTACAAACAGAGCTGGATAAGCATACAACGGGACACCAACACAGTCACCTGAGAACAGATGGCAACTGGACTATGGTCAGGCAGGTACCTTCTGGTCTTCTGTTTCTTTAACTGCAATTGTGGGGAAGAATGTGATTTCCCGCACTTTTTGCGTAGGAGTTTTTCCATCTCTGTTGACATAACTACATTCCATAACAACTCAGAAGCTGATGGTAGAATGGCTTTAAGATGATGTGAAATGGGTTAACTCCGTTGACTTTCCTCCCATTCCCACATGAAGGGCTACCTACTGAAAAGTGCTCACCAGTTTCAGCTTTTCACAGCGCACAGCATTTTTGCACTAAAAAGCTGCAAGAAGCAGGGACTGCATCCTACTCCAAGCGTCTCACTCGCCCTCCCATGGTGGGTGCTCGCCTCCCAGCCGCGCACGGGAACGGCAGGCTTGCTTTGGCAGAGAGCTACATTACCTCACAGCTCCCAACAGAGACCAGCATTCAGCGGCTCCAGGATCTGAACACAGATAATAAGGGGTCTCTCAGATATAGCTTATTTCTTTTCACTTTTAGGCTTTTCAGCAATTTATTCGACTTGGTTTTATTAACTCTAAAAGGCACTTCAGAGCTCCTTTTACAAAAAAAGGAAAAAATGGTCAATTTGAAATTCTTCCTTGGGCCTCACATTAAAAAACATTGATAAAAATGTTGCTATTTTACATTTAAACTTCTGCAGTCGTTATAAAACCATCTACAATAAATAGTTGCCAGCATATTTTTTGAAAAAGGATTAAGGGAAATTCAAAACACTGTTCTTGGTAGTAATCTGACATGTTTTATCCAGCAACTTCACTCCTAGATTCTCGCAGCAC